>NC_086100.1:113781916-114106916 GCF_963921235.1 Mobula hypostoma | reverse complement strand
TTACTCAGGTGAGTGCTCCTATACTTTCAGGGAAAGATATTCCTTTCAGTAACCAGGTGGCCAAGGCTCCTGTATAACAAAGCACCTGCAGAGCATCCTTGCTGGGGAGTAGTGCAAAGTAGCTCCTGAACTGTTTGAAGTAGTGGTCAATAGCTGCCGTCTCGGTCTACACCACACTGATGCACTTATGATGTGTCAGAGGCTGATTACTTAAAGGACTCCAGAAGATCATGGAACTGTTGCAGCATTAAGGAGCTTGTTTCGTCCGCTGAGCTCACCCTGACTGTCCAGAAGAGAGGTGCGAGCAGAGAACTCACTGCCTTCCGATCTAAGAGTAGAAGGCAGGGTGATGTATGTACCTCACAGGATTTCTGAAGGCACAGAGCACAATGGACTGCACTTATATGGGACAAGAGTTCTACTCAGCTATTAATAATTAGATCCATTATAATTCATTCTGAGGTATATTTTAGGCACTGTGTGATAAATCGAACATAAAACACTACAGCACAGGAACAGGCCCTTCATCTCACAGTATTGTGCCAAACCAGCTAAAAAGCAAATTAAAAACACCCAAACATTATTCCCTCCTACTACCACAATATCCATATCCCACAAATCTTCCTCACACCCATGTAGCTATCCAACCGTCTCTTAAAAACCTCTGATGTATTTGCCTCTACTACCATACCAGGCAGGGCATTCTGGGTATCCACCACTCTCTGAGTGAAAAACTTACCCCTCACATCCCCTTTGAACCTACCCCCTCTCAGCTTCAAAGCATGCCCTCTGGTATTAGACATTTCTACCCTGGGAAACAGATATTCTCTGTCCACTATACCTATGCTTCTCATAATTTTATAAACCTCTATCAGATCTCCCCTCAGCCTCCACCATTCCAAATTAAACAACCCACTTTATCCAACCTCTCATAATAGAACATGTCCGCTAAATCAGACAGCATCCTGGTAAACCTCTTCAGCACCCGCTCCAAAGCCTCAACATTCTTCCTATAGTGCACTCTCTCCTATATCTGTAGATTTTTTTCTACTTGAGTAGATCTTCTCCTTTTCTCAATCAAAGAAGTAATCCAATCAGCTTCCTAATTCTATGCGTTCAATCAAAAGCATACAGTTGTTGGTTTGCTCTTAATACTTCCGCTGACTGTTGTTTCATTGTCCATGTGCACGCGCTACACTTCTGTTCAGTTGGCGGATGATCACTCATTTGCTATGGAGGAGGTTGTGGACAGCTTGAACAATTTGGCGCCTTTAGATTCTGCTCACGAAGTGTGATTTTTTTATTACAAGCAGCAGCAGCAGAGTGAGTGAACAAACTGCCTGAGAACACTGAGGACATGAACGGAGAGGCAGCAGTAGAAGTATAAATGCAGACACCTTGAGGGAGAACAGCAGATTGATAGGTCATAGGGCATTGAAATCTTGGTAATCTAACAGTGGGACGATTGCAGGAGAGTCAGGCACCCTCAAAACCTAAGAGCACAGGTGTCTAACACCATGATGGCAACAGTTATACACCGAGTGGATGGAACAATGGATATTCCACATCAGATGTGAGATCATGCCATATAGTTTTGACAAAGAGCTTTCCCCTACTTCCATGCTAGAGATGACAATCGCCATGCTCAGTGTAAATCATGTACAAGATTGGAATGAACCCTCCAGCAATCCAGAGTTATTATGTAGGTTATAATGAACACTTCACATTCCTTCAAGCATCTTGATGTAATGTGCATCATCATCTGCCTATAACCTGTCATAAACCTTATTGAGTTCACTAGTGCAAAACCAGTGTCTGAACTTTTCCTCCATGGAACAAGCAGTTCAACTACCCTCCTCCTGCATCCTCATTCCTCAAGTCTCGTGGCACTCATGCATGGTGGATGAATCAGTGTGCAATTGAAACTCAGAGCTACTGAATAGAAGTGTCTGATGGAGTGACACCGTGTGCTTGTTTCCCAACACTGCAGATCACCAGTTGGAACCTGGATGTCTCCAGTATCTGAATGGGGACAAAAGAGGTACAAGAGGAGGTCACTTTGAGTAGAGGCAGCAGGTGATAGGAGTTTGCACCTAGTGAGATGACATTGTGGGAAGCAGGAAAACTGATTGTGAAAGGGGGCATTAATTCCAAGTATATAGTCACCCATAACAATCTTCCCTTTTCGGTTGGTCACTGTATCTGAGACAGTGTATAATTGCAAGGAGTGCTTCTTATGTAATGTTGACAATGAATTGAGGAACTTACATCAGTCCTGCAATCTGTCATTACTTACCTCTTTCTCCTGTAAGATAAAAGGAAGAGTGTGAAGGATTTTGTAGTGAATGATGTGCCCGCTACAGTTGAATAGTTGGAACCATGTGGAAGATTTGTTTGAGCATTATTGTGGTAAGGACAAGGGTCTAGTTGTGGAATTGATGGTGGGTTGGATCGCTGACTACCAGCCTCTCGCTCACTGCTGCCAAAGGAAGGTGTCTGCGTGTGGCAGTCTCTCTCTCTCTCTCACTCGCTGCTCCCAAGGGAAGATCGATGTGTTCTATTTTCTGATCACTGCTTTCTTTTTGTTGCTATTTTCGGACAATTTTGAACTGGGGCAGCCTTCAGATGATGAACTCTGTGCTGAAATAAACTATGCCCTTTGTTTTTTGTGTTTTATATTCTGTGCTTTCGACCAATTTTTGTTGCCATTTGATAACTTATTTCTTTTTTGCACATGCTAGGGGGAGGTGCTTGATTGTTTTTTTTTCTTTGAATAGGTACCATGGTTCTTTGTTTGGTGGCTGTCTGTGGAGAAGACGCATCTCAGGGTTGTATACTGCATACATACTTTGATAATAAATGTACTTTGAATCTTTGATTTGTTGATATAGTCACCCTTGTTCACACAGGTGAGGGCATCACATTTCTATCTGCACTGGGATCAGGATCCCATTGGCTTTCATCTTCCTGAATGCCACCTTATTTAAATGCTTCATTTCTGACCTGAGTAACTTCTTGCTAAGCATGCCAGTTCTCTCCACCTCATCCTCAAGAATGTCTGAGAGAATATTTAAGATATGGAGTGTTTGCTCCTATATCTGTCTCACAGTCACTGTTAATAAGTGACTTAAATGATGATGCTGGAGTTCATCTCAGATGTCAATCCTGAGTGTAATAACAAACAGACACATGAATATGTCCTCAAAGAATCTTCCTACAGACAGCCATAAAACAAAGAAGAACCATTAAATCCAGTCAAAGAAAAAAACATTAAACTTTCCCTCCCCCCAACATAAAAAAAATCAAATTGTGCAAATGGCCACAAAAAATTGATGCAGAATAAAGTGTTACAGTTACAGAGAAATTGCAGTGCACAAAATCAATAAGGTGCAAGGCTATAACAGGAATTTGAGTGTGTGGGTAATGGAAAGATGGACTGGTGGAAGAGGTGAAAAAGACAGCAAATGCAGGCTGGGTGATCCTGGAGGAGAGAGAAACAAGGCAGATAAGGAGCAGTTAATGGAAGATTGAGAATTCAAAGTTTATGCCGGCGTTTAATCTCTAATTACTTATCTCTAGACTCATCTCAGCAATTCTGGAGGCTGAAGACAGACACATTGGGAATGGGGAGATGGATTAAGTGGCTGGCAACTGGAAGTTGCTAGAGTCTATGTCCAATCTTACACATGTAGAGGAACTCATCTCTTCAATGTGTTTCCATAGAAGTGTAGAGGATGTGCAAGTGCTGAAGAATTAACAGAAATTACTAAAGAATGATGGAAGAAATGTCACAAGTTTCTATGTATTTCAGTGGAGTTAAGAAAATTACAGTGGTATGAGAGAGGAGTTGGCCAAAGTAAATTGGAAGGAGATGCTGGCAGGGATGACGGCAGAACAGCAATGACTTAAGTTTCTTGGAAAATGAAGAAGGTGTTGGATAGATGTATTCCAAAAGCAAAGTAATACTCAAATGGCAAAATAGTACAGCCATGGCTGACAAGGGAGGTAAAGCCAAAGCAAAAGCAAAAGAGAGGGCATATGGCAAAACCAAAATGAGCAGAAAGATAGAGGATTGGGAAGCTTTTAAAAACCCATGGAAAGCAACTAAAAGAATCATTAGGAGGGAAAAGATGAAATATGAAAACAAGTTAGCAAACAATATCAAGGTGGATAGGAAAAGCTTATTCAAGTACATAAACAAGAACAGTGAGATTGGATATAGGACCGCTAGAAAATGAGGCCGGAGAAATAATAAAATGGCAGATGAACTAAATATGGAAGACTGTGGAAGACATTAGCAGTGTGCCAGGCCTTGAGGGAAGAAGGGTGTGAGGGAAGAAGTGAGTGCAGTTTCTATAATAAGGGAGAAGGTGCTCAAAAAGTTGAAAGGCCAAAAGGTACTTAAGTCAGCCAGACCAGATGAACAGCATCCCAGAGTTCTGAAAGAGGTAGCAGTAGAGATTGTGGAGGTATTAGTAACGATTTTTAAAGAATCATTGGATTCTAGCATAGTTACAGAGGAGTGGAAAATTGCAAACGTCAATCCACTCATTAAGAAAGGAGGGAGGCAGCAGAAAGTAAATTATAGACCAGTTAGCCTGACTTCAGTGGTTGGGAAGAAGTTGGAGTCAATTGTTAAGGATGAGGTTATGGAGTATATGGTGAACACAGGACAAGATAGGACAAAGTCAGCATGGTCTCCTTAAGAGAAAATCTTGCCTGACAAACTTGTTGGAATTCTTTGAGGAGATTACAGGTAGGCTAAATAAAGGGGATGCAGTGGATGTTGTATATTTGGATTTTCAGAAGGTCTTTGACAAGGTGCCACACATGAGGCTGCTTACCAAGTTAACAGCCCATGGTATTACAGTTAGGTTATTAACATGGTCAGAGCGTTGGCTGATTGGTAGGAGACAGAGAGTGGGAACAAAGGCTCCTTTTCTGATTGGCTGCCAGAGACTAGTGGTGTTCTGTAGGAGTCGATGTTGGGACCACTTCTTTTTATGCTGTATATCAATGATTTAGATGATGGAATAGATGGCTTTGTTGCCAAGTTTTGCAGAAGATACAAAGATTGGTGTAGGGTCAGGTAGTGTTGAAGAAACAGGAAAGCTACTGAAGGACTTAGACAGATTAAGAGAATGGGTAAGAAAGTGGCAAATGAAATACGATGTTTGGAAAATACGTGGTCATGTACTTTGGTAGAAGAAATAAATATGCAGACTATTATCTAAACAGGGAGAAAATCCAAAAATCCGAGGTGCAAAGGGACTTGGGAGTTCTTGTGTGGAGCACTCTAAAGGTTAATTTGCAGGTTGAGTTGGTGGTGAGGAAGGTAAATGCAATGTTAATATTCATTTCAAGAGGTCTAGAATATAAGAGCAGGGATGTGATGCTAAGGTTTTATAAGGCACTGGTGACATCTTACCTTGAGTATTGAGAACAGTTTTGGGTTCCTTATCTAAGAAAAGAGGTTCTGGTATTGGAGAGGGCTCAGAGAAGGTTCACAAGAATGATTCTGGGAATGCAAGTGTTATCATATGAGGAATATTTGACGGCTTTGGGCCTGTACTTGCTGAAATTTAAAAGGATGAGGGGGAATCTCATTGAAACCTTTTGAATGTTGAAAGGCCTAGACAGAGTAGATGTGGAAGGGATGTTTCCCATCGTGGGAGAGTCTAGGACAAGAGGGCACGGCCTCAGTATAAAGGAGCATCCATTTAAAACAAAAGTTGCGGAGAAATTGCTTTTAGCCAGATGTTGGTGAATTTGTGGAATTTGTTCCCACAAGCAGCTGTGGAGGACAGGTCGTTGGGTGTACTTAAGGCAGAGATTGATACGTTCTTGATTGGCTATGACACCAAAGGTTACGGAGAGAAGACCAGGGAGTAAGACTGAGGAGAGGGAGAAAGGATTAGCTATGATTGAATGGCGGAGCAAAATTGATGGGCCAAAATGGCCTAATTCCGCTCTTATATTTTATGGTCTTATAGTCTAAACTAAAGATGTCAGAAATGCTTAGCAACAGCATTTATTCAAAGTGTCATTGCCCGGGAGCCAAAATGTGTTTATTCTGACAATGAAGCAGTGTAGGGGAGAAAGAAAAACAGAGAATTCAGAGCGGGTGAAAGTGGGGAAGTAAAATGACAGCAGGAAGCTGGACAATATTTCAGACTGGACTGTTTATTAAAACTTCATTTTTGAGATATGGCCATTGTTAGTAAGGCTTGCAATTATTGTTCATCTCAGGTGCTGTTGAGAAGGTTATGGCACTGAAAGAGAGGTGAAGGAAGAGAAGGGTCAAGTCAGAGGTGGACAATGTGAGAGCAAGGGAGAAATTTACACCAAACATAATGACATTTCCTAGTTCAGGATAAGAGCTAGAAGTGGCACTGTTAATACAATAATCTACCTGATAAAGGGGGATGAAGGAGATAAGTTTTAGATACTTGATGAAGTTAGCATTAGCTTGTACCCTTACAGATTTTCACAATAGCACATTTATTTGGAGAAAGTGAGTGGAGTATCTTCACTGAAACTAAGTATAATCAGGAGAAGGATGTAATGGAAGAGAGCTAGTTGGGTTTCTGATTAAGGATAAAGTGAAAGGTCTTTAATTTCCACCCAGTTGCTACCTTCAGGAAGTGCATGTCAGACTCACCCTTTCATTCCTCCACTTTCCTATTTTGCCAATAGACTAGTACTAAGTAACCAATACAAGCCCATTCCACTCATTGCTAATTTGCCTCTGGCATTTTCTGTATGTTGTTTCCAATTTCCAGCATCTGCAGATTTTCTCATGTTTGCGCTTGACTTCTTCCAGTTTTGCTTCCTATATAACCTCCATTCCATTCTCTGTTCCTCAGTCTCTTTTACATTCATTATTACAATAATCCTATCAATGGTGTGCTACATCCCCACCCCTACTAGGTATGTTGCAGTTCTAGAATTTACCAATATTCTGAGTAAACTAATTTTCTACACCAGAAGTCTTAACATTCATTGGATTATCCCTTAGAATTTCTATCATTTCGAAAGCGTTACCATTGCCCAACATATCTTGCCCTCCCCCTGCCTTTACAGAGAAAGTCTTTTGCTTCCACGATGCTCTTAGTTATTCTTCTATCTTCACCATTTCCCCTCCCACAGGACCTTTTCAATTAAAGATATACAACTCCTTCCTTTTTTTTAATATCTTCTGTTCCCAACTTCTGGAGCCAGGAACTCAGTTTCCATAGTAAGCATGATTTATATACAATCCTTTTGAGGTGTTACCCTGCATTCACTGTTCATGATGTAATCTGGTGTCATGTACAGTATATAGGGGAGATAAATTTCCAGGTTAGGTACCTGCTTTGTACAGTACTACACGCATGCCCTATCTTCCAATTAAGACACATCACAACCTTCGGACACAACATCAAGTACAAGAGTTTTGTGAAACCACCATTTCTAGCACCCTTATTTCAGATTTCCAGTATCATCACTACATTTTTGTTAATTTCAAATATTACTGTGTATTCAGCAACCCTTACACACAAGAATCTGCTCATGCATGTTAACTCAGTGTGTTTTGTCAGGATCACTCAGCTCTTGACCTCATCACAATCTTGATCCAAGCATGGACCAAACAGCAAAATCCCAGTGGTGAGGTTAGACTAACTGCTCTTGGCAACAAGACAGCATTTGACAAAATGTGACACATGGAGCCTCAGAGTAAAATTAAAGTCAATGGACAATAATGAGAAAACACTCATACTTCATACAAAGAAAGATCATTGTATTTGTTGGAGATGAACTATGCTAGCTTCAGAACATTACTGCAGGATCACCTCAAGGCAGTGTCCAAACCCCAGCTGCCTTAATGACCTTTTACTCAGTGTAAGAACAAAAGAAACAAACCAGTTAGCCCTTAGCACATGCTCCACTATTCAATGAGTTCATAGCTCATCTTTAACCTCAACAAATTTTCCTGTATTAATCCCATAATTTTCATTCCATTACTCTCAAAAAACCAATGAATATCTGTCTTAAACATATTCAGTGACTAAACCTCCACTGCACTTGTGTAGAGAGTTCGAAGAACCATGACCATCCAGTAAAGATATTTCATCTCTGTCCTGAAAGGCCAAACTTTAATTTTGAGATTGTATTCCCTCACCATCTATCTTTTTACTTACTGAGCATTACAGCTCTGTTATTTACTTCAACATGTATTTTCTCTCCCTTCCTGTCAAACTTTTATGATCGTTCCCCCTTCACTATCTTTTGTCAAGATCACAGAGCATCCTAAAACTGAAATATACCGCTAGATCCTGGAATGCCCTCCTCACTGGAATAAAGACAGTGACTGCAGCAGTTTTAGAAGACAGTTTACCATTTCCTTCTAAGGGCAATGAAAGATGAGCAATAATTGCCTTGACAATAAAAATGAATACAAAAAATTATTAACTTCAATTGAGTTCTCTAGTGTAGCCTTCCTTACTTTCTCTCCTCTCCTCAAAATTCTCTGCCACTTAATATATTTTCACCTCTAAACATACCTAGTTCCGGTGTGAGAATGAAACATTTAGAACATTAACTCTGTTTCTCTCTCCACTAATACTGCCTCACACAGCATTTGAAGGGTCTTGGCCCAAAATGTCAACTATTTATTCATTTTTAGGTTATGTTCATATTTCCAACATCTGCAGTATTTTGAGTAAATGAGGTTTTGACGTTTTAAGAATTATTTAGATCCATTGATGCAAATATTTCAACTGCTAAACATCTGTCCTGAAGACTTTTGAGTCTGTTACATAACAAGGAAATACACTCAGTGGCCACTTTATTAAGTACACCATACACCTACTCACAAATATCTAATCACATGGTAGAAATTCAATGCATAAAAGCACGCAGACATGGTCAAGAGATTCAGCTGTTGTTCAGACCAAACATCAGAGTGGGGAAGAAACGTGATCCGAGTGACTTTGACCGTGGAATGATTGTTGGTACCAGCAGGGATGGTTTGAATATCTCAGAAACTGCTGATTTCCGGAGATTTTCATGCTGAACAGTCACTAGAGTTTACAGAGAATGGTGTGAAAAACAAACAAAAACATCCAATGAGCAGCAGTTCTATGGTTGAAAACACCTTGTTAATGACAGAAGTTGGAGGCGAATGGCCAGATTGGTTCAAGATGTCAGGAAGGCAACAATATGTTACACAATGATGTGCAGAAGAGCATCTCTGGAAGCACAACACGTTGAACCCTGAAGTGGAGGCTATAGCTGCAGAAGACCATGAACATACACTCAGCAGTCTCCTTAATAACCAGGGAGTATACTGGAATTCAAATTTTCTTATTCTGCATTCCTTTCTTTTCTTGAATGATACTGTGATATTTGATTCCTTTTCCAATAATGAGGATGTCAATGTTCGGAAACACTCTAGTAACAATCCATCAACAGAACAAATACCTACAGGCTATAACCAAATAATGTGCCATTGCCTCTGATTGACTGGTGTTATTTTTCTAGTCCCACCACCAGCCATCATTGTGAATTCAGGACATTTTATTGACGGCCAGTGAACTATCTTGACATTTAGTTACTATTGATAAATAAACACAGTAGACATGGTAGGTAAGTTCTTACCAGTACTATGTTGTAATCATCTGATAATCTACTTATTTTAAAAGATATTGACTAAAGGATGAAGAATCCTTGCCCAATGGAAAATCAATATGATTTGATCCTTATTGACTGTTATAATAAAAAATAGAAACTGTCACCATAAGCAAAACCTTTGCATTAACAGTGTTATGCTTAATAGAAATGATTCTGTTCTCAGCCCAACCATATGCAAAGTAATTCTGCCGCAGCTAAAACAAAACACAGGGATATAAATACCCCTATCTTACCCTAAAGAATTCTTTTGTTGATCCAGCATCCAAAGTTCCGTACGCAATATCAGTTTGCTTAGCAAGGTCCTCCGCACTTTCAATAGGTGACACCATCCGTTCGACCGTCAGGAAAGCAGCTAAGTTAGCCGTATATGATGATATTATGATCAAGGTAAAGAACCACCATACACCTCCAACAATACGCCCCGACAGGGATCTAATAACAAGTGTGAAATGGATTTATAGAATGAAATGTCTTCATTGAAGCAGAGTAAACAATCACATGATATTGAACATAGCATTAAAGCACAAGGAAGCACATTACTGTATATGCTGGCTACTTATAAGATCATTTAAAAAGAATTTCATTTCTTTCTGTGGAGAATGTAACCGTAACATTTTTAGTGTTGTTAAAGTGTACTCCTCCAGAAGGACCACAACCTTGTCATAGGGTTTGGAGGCTTTCGTGCCTCGATGACCAGAGAGCTATGTTGGCTAGAGTCAGGGCCTTGTGGTTGGGCTCTTGGTTGGGTAATCCATGCCAAACAGGGTAAAAGGTAAAGGCCAGACTAAGAGTGGTCCACTGGTCCTCCAGGTTCAGGGATTCAGCTCAGGGCTAGCAATCCAGACTGGTCAAAACAAATTGTTATGGAAACAGCAATGAAGTCTCCTTCTACATCTGAGTGTGATGACATGGACAGACAGAGATGGGAGACCTTATTACTGCCCTACACACCAACAGTGTTATAGCAGTACATAAGTAAAAGTGTACTCTCTATAGTGAAGAGTTTCACTTAGCCCAATAAACAGTAAAACGATGCTCCTGTCAGTAACATCTGCTGGAAATATGAGGATAAGCCAGATGAAAACAAGATTAGTCATCCCTAATCATAATTCATATGTTACATTCATAGGATAGATGAAGACAGGTGTATGATTACTATACTGTATATACAGGGTATAGTCTGAAAGTGAAAAACTAGAACAAACGCCTGAATGACTATCGTCACCTAACCTGGAAAAAAAACATTGAACACATTCAGTGACACCCACAAACAGTTGTTACACACAGATGTGAAAAGCCATGTATCATACTGAAAATTCAGTCTGCAAAAAATTCAAACGCTCAGCATTCGGTAAGCAACTTTAAAAATCCATTTATAATTTACCAAAACCAAACATTTTGTAAAAGAAATAGAGGCAAGCAAGCATGTAGAACAAAACTGTTGTAAATTCACAGGTTATGTGAAAGCAAAATCAACTCAGAAATCCAAGGCTTTTTGCAGCATCGAAAAGTACATTTGTGTCTCCCTTGCTCTGGTATAAAAGATAAGAACATAAGTTAAATTTCTTTTAATTAAGTTCATGAAAAAAGAATCTATGTCAATTCCCATAGGGTTATTTGTGACAAATATCCTAAAACAATCCATATTATTTTTTTTATTTAAAACTGTAAACTTCTAACCAAAACAAGGGCCACTGAATTGCTGGTGTTTCTAAACGTGCCCTTAGTTACCATATTTATTTCATTACTAAACCATAGACTTGCTCAGTCCCATCTCTTCAGATAGCCAGAGATAGCTTTTCCACTAACTTATCAACTTAAAAACTAAAATTTTTAGTTCTGTACTAAAAATCAAGTAAACATAGCAAACAGCTGTACATAATACCCTTAAGTCAGGTCTCATCACTAATTTTAAATGGGTTGATCTTTAATGTTGTAGTTCAAATGCAACAGTCATTATGCTACTTTGCAGAAATGGCTAAATTTCATAGATAAATCCAAATAGTCAGTGTCAGGAGGCAATTCAACCATGTGAACATAAAAATCGGGACACTTGTACTAATCCAAGGATTCCTGTTGTTAAAATATTTAATGTGCATATTCATTATTTTCTGTAAGCAGCTATTATGCATATGATGCAACAACTAGAGTATTGCTACTGTGATGTTGTAAAACATTAACGTCCCAGATATGATTCCTATATATAAACAACAATGGCTGAATAAATGAGAACATCTACCATGGTGAGATCATCGAACTCAGCCAAAACCCCATTATTGGACTGGCAATCTTAAACTCAGCAAACATCAGATATGTATGGTTTCTGATCCATCAAATATTTCTCACTATCATGGTCTTTCATCAGCTACTAAAACATGGTTTTTAATAATAAAGTAATATTATGGGAGTCTTTTTTTTCTAAATTTTACATTAAGTACTGACCTAATAAAAGTAAAGTAAAAGTGTTAGGAGTCTACAGTAATACTCCCTTTGACAGTATATGTAAAGATGCTTATAACTTGGTAACATGAATGTATCAACTCCAACATATTGTACTAAATTTCAAAAATTATCAGAAAGTAAAGTGGCCTCACCTGTCATAGCCTTTTAGAAGGAAAAAATACAGATATGCTTTAAATACATTGAATTTGACTTTAAGTATGACAATAAGGGTGTTTTAATGTTTCTTTCCTACAGGAGCTAGTATTTAATTATTCTCAACCGAAGTGTTTCTGTTCAATTTCTAACCTTAACTCTAATTCTCTTACAAAACAATCTATGTGCAACTCAGTGTAAGGGACAATGTTTTGCTAGGAAATTAGGCAAGAATTTGATGAAGAAACTGATCAAATTTTGGAAGGATAAGATGCTCAAATTAAACCATTTGTATTGAGGCTAAATTCAAAGCTGTTTACGGAGGGATCTGGTCACTGTTTTGTATATGGTGTATAGTAACATTCTTCCAGAGTCACAGCATGGAAACAGGAAGTAGCATGGTTTGATGTATCCATGCTGAATGAGATGCCTATCTACATTAATCCCATTCTCCCATGTATTTAGCCCATGCGTTTCTATTCATTTCCTATCCATGTGCCTGTCCGAACATTGTGATTGCACCTGCCTCTCCAAATTCCTTTTTGTCAGCTTGTTCCATAAAACAATCAACATCTGTGGGGGAAAACTTAACCTTCAGATCTCCTTTAAGTTTCTCTTCTCTCACCTTCAACTTATGACCTCTAGTTTTAGGCTTTTCCCACCTTAGGAAAAATACTGTCTGCACTATCTACACCTTACACTATTTTATAAACCTCAATAAGTTCATAGCTCAGCCTCCAGTGAGAATAATCCCAGTCTATCTAATCTCTTATCATAATGAAAGCCCTCAAATCCAACAACACCCCAGTGAATCTTTTCTGCACTCTTTCTAGCACTACCAGATCCTTTCTATAGGATGGTGACCAGAACTACACATAATATATCAAGTGTGGCCTAACTGATGTCTTGCAACAGCGATGTTCCAACTCTGATACTCAGTACCTTTGTCAATGAAGGGAAGCAACTTAAACATGTTCACTGCCCTATCCACCTGCGCCATCATTTTCAGGACACTATGAACATGCACCCCTAGGTCCTTTTGTATATTAATGCTTCTACAGTCCCTGCCATTTACTGTATGCTGGTTAGAACTGCTGCCTCTGTAAAGCAGGCAGCATAATCAAAATTCCCACACACCCAGAAAATTCTTTTCTCCCCTCTTATTGGGCAGAAGGTACAAAAGCCTGAAAACACGGAGTACAAGACTCAAGTGCGGTCTCCATCCTGCTGTTATAAGACTTCACATGGCTTGAGAGATAGATAGTGTTTAAGTTGTGACGAAAGTACACATAGACTAAGATATTGACTGTCCTGTGCTATCACCAGTGGGATCAACAGTTGATCTGCCACCTGTCTTCAGGAGATAGAGATAAGTAAAGACAATGGAGCAGCATTTGGAAATGTTAATGAAGAGACGGGAGAGCTTAACGGAAGGAGACAGCGGTCTGGGAATTGTCAAGACCGGCTCCTCTTTGAACCCTGAACTGTTTGAAGTGATGGACAGGCGATACCCCAGCAGGGGGATAAAAAGGGACAGGTTCGCTAAGGCTAGACACACACGACACCCCGAGGTAACGAGACCCTGGAAGCGGTGCGTCTCCCACAAGTCGGTGGGAGTTTTTGGAGGGCTGGTCGCGGGACCAAGCCATAGACGCACTGGCTGGAAAGGAATGATCGGTGGGAACCTGGTGTGTGTCCGCCCTTGCCTAGGTGCCAGATTCACAGTAGAGGAACGGAGGGGTCACAGTCGGTGACCTCAGAAGACATTACAAAGGGCTCGCCCGAAAGCTGACTGCGAGGAATATCGAAGGTCTGTGTGGAAGCCGTTTTTGAATATTCATTCACTTTCTCTCTCTCTCTCCCATGGCAGTGATTACTGTGAACTGAACTGAACTCAATTGAACTGAACTTTGCGTCACTTTGAAACTGGTCATTTACCCCTAGACGACGATAGAGCTTGATTGATCCTGTTATCCTAATTCTGTGTACATGTGTGTTTATCATTGCTGAACTGTTGTATTCATTATCCTTTTGATTACAGTACTGTGTTGCTTATTTCTTTAATAAAACTTTCTTAGTTCCAGTAATCCAGACACCAACTGAGTGATCCATTTCTGCTGGTTTGGCAACCCAGTCACTGGGTACATAACATAAGTGGGGTTCTCGTCCGCGATTTTGAACGCTAAATTTGGGACGGAGTAAATTGATTGGGTTAAAATTGCCGAAAGAAAGAAAAGGCAAACAGCGGAAATGGAGATTGAGGAATTTCTAAAGGCGCCGACCTTGGAGGCATTAGAGGATTCCAGGAAAGCGGAATTGGCAGCTGTGGCCAAACGGTTGAATCTTGTTAAGGGGAAGTCGACAATGAGGAGAGAGGAGATGTACAGAGCTATCGTAGAGCACTATGTATCTAAAGGTATGTTTCGCCAAGGGGAGCTGGAGGTAGTGTCTATTGAAAAACCTGCTGGAGACGCGGTACAGGTGCAGCTTGAAAAACTGAGACTCGAGCACGAGTTCCGGATACAGCAGTTAGAACACGAAGAGAAACAGTTAGAAAGGCAGGAGAGAGAGAGACAGTTACAACGGCGAGAGAGAGACAGTTACATCGGCAAGAGAGAGAGAGGCAGTTGGAGCGAGAGGAGAAACAGAAGGAAAGGGAATTTGAGCTGCAGAAGTTAAAGATAAGGGCAGAGCAGGGGCCCGTGCCGAACCAAGGTGGAGGGTACCGGGCGACCCAGGAGGTTAGGCTGGTTCCCCCATTTGATGATACCGAGGTGGACCAGTACTTCCTCCATTTCCAAAAAGTTGCTACAAGTCAGGACTGGCCGAGGGATAAGTGGGATGTTTTGCTTCAGAGTGTACTGAAAGGGAAAGCCCAACAAACTTACTCAGCTTTGTCCGCAGAAGATGCCCAAAGGTATGAGGTGGTGAAAGAGGCCATCCTCAGGATTTATGAGTTGGTCCCGGAGGCATACTGGCAGAGGTTCTGGAATGCGAGGAAGCAGTGGGACCGCACGTATTTAGAGTTTGCCCGTGAGATGCAGACATATTGTGAGCGTTGGTGCGCCTCGAAGGGGGTAGAGGGGGATTATGACAGACTGCTACAGCTGATCCTGATTGAGCAGTTTAAAGGTTGTGTCCCTGAGGGTATGAGACCCTACCTAGATGAGAAAGAGGCAGCCACGTTAGCCGCAACTGCTAAGTTAGCGGATGAGTACGCGTTGACGCATAAAATGAAGTCTGCCCCGAGTAAAGGCTACCAGAAAGGTAGTCAGGACGGTGGGGAGAGTCCGCCAGAAAAGTCAGAAAATAAGCCAGGGACTAGTGAGAAGGATAAGGTAGACCAGGAGCTGTCTGGTAGGAAGTCTCCTGGGGTCGTCTGTTATAATTGTGGGAAAGTTGGACACTTTGCGTCCAGGTGCTTTGCCCCAAAGAAGGAGACGGGAAAAGGAAAAACGGCGATTTTGACTGGCTGTATCGAGCTGGTAAACGAACCGCTAGGAGAGGACAGGTCTGCCAAAGTTCAGGAAGGCCGCGAGAGGTTTATCTCGGCTGGATTGGTGTCAGTGAAGGAGGGGCTAAACCCAGTTCCAGTGCGGATCGGGAGAGACACGGGACCGTGTCAGTCACTGATACTGAAGAGTGTATTAGAGTTTAGCTCAGAGACCCAGACTGGGGAGATCAAGGTAAAAGGTATTGGGGAAGGGACAAAGGCAGTCCCTTTGCACCAGATACACCTACAAAGCAACTTGGTCTCTGGACTAGTCACGATCAGGGTGAGGCCCGAATTACCGATGAAAGGCGTGGAAGTCTTGCTCAGTAATGACCTCGCCGGGGGAATTGTGTTCTCGACAGTGAGCTTGACAGGTCAGCCTGCCAGCATTGAGGCCCCGCCCATGGACTCACAGGTTCATCCCGGGACTGCCGAAGTGAATTTAGCTGAGACGTTTATGCCAGCCTTGTACGAGAAGGGGGTAGAAAGTGAAAAGAAGGAACGTAATGAAACAGGAGGAAGTGGAGAAATTAAGAAAGATTTATCATTAGAAAAGAAGGACTTTATACAGGCACAGGAGCAAGACGAGGAAACAGCTCGCTGTGAAACAGAGTTAGGGAGAGAGCCAGTAGGCTATGGTGTGAAGGGGGAGGTGCTAGGGAAGGAAGGGAGACCAAGTACCGCAGATGAGGAATGGGGGATGGTGCCAAAAATCTCTGGGGACGAGATTTTTAACCTGGCCCACAAGGTACCCCCCGGTGGACATTTTGCGGTGCTGGAGGAAACAGTTGGTGGAATCATGAAAGAGGTTTACCGGCTGCCCAGGAGGAAGGATGTTATTGATCATGGCAGACGCGAACTGAGACGGTCACAGGCTTTTGATATGCTAACAAACCTAGTCGATGTTAGCGCGGAAATCAATGAAGCTAGGGTCCCCCGATAAGAGAAAAAAACCATTTTGAAAAGATGAGTATGGTATCGACCAGATGGGAGAAGGCTATTGTTTTGGCCAGCTCTGCTGATAAGGTCTCTCCCTTAATCCCCAAACAAAGCGACTCTTTAGGAGAAGTAATTAAACGGCTCGCACACGTGTGTTTGATTGTCCCGAGGCGATGCAAAGAACTGGGACGTTGGGTGGTGTTTGTTACACTAGGCCAGCCTAGTGAGCAACAGCCCTATAGAATGAGTAATTCAGTGACGAAAGGGCTAACAAACACAGAAGTGTGTATTGGCCATATGATACAGCTGTCTGAAGCCGGCTTGATAGTGAACCTTGAAAAAAATGAGTTCGGCCACACGAAGGTCACTTATCTGGGAATTGTGATGACACAGGGGCAGCTGGCAGCGATGCAAGCTAAAGTGCAGGCTATCTCTGACATCCCAACCCCGACAGATAAGAGGGCCCTCAGAAGGCTCTTGGAGATGGTGGGGTACTGTAGGAAGTTTTGCAATAACTCTGCGGTTACTACCCCTCCCCCTCCTACTAAGCTCTTGTGAGAGAAAACTAAGTCGGAATGGGACAACCCTTGTTATTGTGGTCCGGGACGAAACCCAATGAGAGGTTACATTGATCGCAATTCATCAGTGTTTTTGGTCACTATGAAGTTTGCTAAGTTGGAGCCTGGTCTAAGAGATTATTAATAACACATATAAAAGGAACAGAAAATGTGCTGGCTGACTGTCTGCCAGGTGTTGACAACTTAAAACTCGCTGTATTAGCCAAATAGCTGGTAAAGATGTGTATCAAATAATGTATTCATGTTTGTAATTTTTACCCCGGTAAAAATCCTTAAAGGTGAGGGGTGTGACGAAAGTACACATAGACTAAGATATTGACTGTCCTGTGCTATCACCAGTGGGATCAACAGTTGATCTGCCACCTGTCTTCATGAGAGAGAGATAAGTAAAGACAATGGAGCAGCATTTGGAAATGTTAATGAAGAGACGGGAGAGCTTAACGGAAGGAGACAGCGGTCTGGGAATTGTCAAGACCGGCTCCTCTTTGAATCCTGAACTGTTTGATGTGATGGACAGGCGATACCCCAGCAGGGGGATAAAAAGGGACAGGTTCGCTGAGGCAAGACACACACGACACCCCGAGGTAACGAGACCCTGGAAGCGGTGCGTCTCCCACAAGTCGGTGGGAGTTTTTGGAGGGCTGGTCGCGGGACCAAGCCATAGACGCACTGGCTGGAAAGGAATGATCGGTGGGAACCTGGTGTGTGTCCGCCCTTGCCTAGGTGCCAGGTTCACAGTAGAGGAACGGAGGGGTCACAGTCGGTGACCTCAGAAGACATTACAAAGGGCTCGCCCGAAAGCTGACTGCGAGGAATATCGAAGGTCTGTGTGGAAGCCGTTTTTGAATATTCATTCGCTTTCTCTCTCTCTCTCCCATGGCAGTGATTACTGTGAACTGAACTGAACTCAATTGAACTGAACTTTGCGTCACTTTGAAACTGGTCATTTACCCCTAGACGACGATAGAGCTTGATTGATCCTGTTATCCTAATTCTGTGTACATGTGTGTTTATCATTGCTGAACTGTTGTATTCATTATCCTTTTGATTACAGTACTGTGTTGCTTATTTCTTTAATAAAACTTTCTTAGTTCCAGTAATCCAGACACCAACTGAGTGATCCATTTCTGCTGGTTTGGCAACCCAGTTACGGGGTACATAACAAAGTTAACAACACTTCTCAATGGAAAATCGAACCTTATTGTTTTCATAAATACAATTTGAGGAATCTATGAGGTACTGTATTCAAGTAGAAAGAGTTTAGATAAAGTACATATGTGAAAGGAAGAGAGATAATTAAAAAGACTCACAGGGATAATTTCTGTTAACAGTGAGGATTGGAAGTTATAAGTACAACTTTCTGCATCTCTTGTAAATGTTTAACTTTTACTATATCTGTGTGACAGTAGAGATGGCTGAGCTTTTGGGAGATTACATTTCCAGCAGGTAAAAGAGATCATAATTGTTTTCACTAGAAGGGGGTTTCTGAGCTATAGAATGCTTGTAGCCAAGCTCGTTAGTGTGATTTCCAGCAGATGAGAAAAGTGGTTGTTCTGTCTCAGGCTGTATAATTGTCTCTTGAATATGCTAATATAATGGCCTCCAATTAAGCAAGTACCCATTGAGCAAATAATAGGACTCTCAGTAAACCATTATCTATAGATCTCAGCCTCAAGGAACTACCTTTTATGTACAGTAACGAGTACCAAAATCATACAACAGTCCCAAATATTTTGACATGACAGTCCTCATTGGCTTATGCTATGACATGGTCAGGTGGAAGTTGATCAGAAACAAGGATAGTCTGTCTTTGTTGTAGATATACAGCTAAACAGCTATCTCTATAACTGGATAGGCAAATTCAAAAATAAATTGAGTAAGCCTGTATTTTGTTCAATAAAATGCCCATAGGAACTGCAAGGTGACAACGTTATTGTTCCATAGTAAGAGTATGAAGTCCACAACAGTAGAAAAGGTCCAGGCTTCTGGTGACATACAGAGCTGTAATGTTAATATGGGGCTAAGGTAATATCCAGTATTGGAGTGGTATTAACTAGAACACAAGCAGATACTACTGCAGTCAGTCAGATATCACTCATAGCTTGCTAGATAATACAGTATGAAGGTTGATACTTCGGTGAGCTACTCTCAATCAATCTAAACTAATTAGTCAAAGGTTATACCTATGGTTACTTGAAGGCACTGCAATCATTCTGAAAATAGGTGGGATTAGTCATTGCTATTTTGTTAACATACTGGGTATTGGAATTGCTTTATTTTGTGACCATTGCTATCTTCATAAAATTCTTACAGTACTCTACCAAATGATAAAGACTGAAATATTGATTTCAATCCATTTGACTGAATATGAGTGGGCAATAGGATTTAAATTGTATGGTTTAATCAGGCTGAATTTCTGATCTTGGTGGCACCAGGGTGAAGGTGAGGTGCTGTCTGGAGCCCATTCAGCTCCCTATTAGGAGAAAATATGCAAGAAGTAAAAGTGTCATGGTCCAGTCCGTGAAGTCTGTGTTCTGGTTCATGGTCTGGTTGGTTGGACTCCGGACTCCAGGTCTTCCGGCTGTCCCTTGTTTCAGTTGGGCTTAATCATAGGCACCTGATGCTTGTCTTGGGGCTGGGAATATAAGTGGCCCTGGGTTTAAGTGTGGTGGCTGGTTCATCTTGTCAGTATCCCGTCCTCGCCTCCATGGGGTAAATCAGGCTGTCTTTGCCATTACCCTGCGGTTGGATCTGTCCCTTCCTGTCCTTGCCTCCGTTGGGTAAGTCAGGCCGCCTTTGCCGTTACCCTGAGGCTGGACTGTTCTCTTCCCTTCCCCTTCCTTCTGAAGCCTTGCCCTGAAACCTACGTCTAGTGCCTTGCCCTGCAACCTGTGCCAAGGCTCTGTGTTCCCGTGCTCTAGAGCAAAGCTCTGTGTTCCTGTCCTCCCCAACACCAAGGTTCCGAGCTTCCTGTCGTCCCAAGTCCAAGGGTCGGCTGTTCCTGAGTACCAAGCCTAGGTTTCGTGTTCTCGGCCTGTCCACGTGCTTCGTTCTGTGCTGGAGTTCCCTCGTTCTGCCCAGGAGTCTCTTGTTCCCAAGACCACATCATGTCTTCGCCTAGTTCCGGAGTCCGAGCCCGAGTCAAGACCCAGGTTCTGGGTCCTTGTTCAGTCTCTGGCTCGGAGTCCAAGCCCAGGCTCCTAGTTCCCAGTTCCTTGTCCTGGTCCTGCTTGCCTAGCCAATGTCCTAGCTCAACTCTGTGTTCTTGTACCTGTTCTCTAGTCATGTCCTGTTCCAAGTACTTCAGTGTCTTCATCTTGCATTTGGGTCCACTCGCCACCAGCGCCCTCTTATGACAAAAAGATTTTATTTGCTATGAGCTCATGCTTCCAAAGAGCAGAGTTTGAAGTCCCTACTGCAGTTTAACCAAGCCAAAAAACCCTGTTCAAAGCCCGGACTATGAAAATAGAAAACACTAAGAAAATACTGTCTGTACTGGGGTTGAACAGAACTAAGCAGCTATTTTTTCAGTCAGATTATGAGCTCATGAGCAATGGTACCTACGGTGGTTATTTACCTGGCGCCAACTCGTATGGTTAAGTGTGATTAATAGCATGTTAAAGAAGATTAAAGCTTTAACTCAGAATTATTCCTCAACTCTTCTGCTTATTAAAAATAACAGAAGTTCTGCACCTCCCCCGCCCCCACCCCACCCCGTGCCTCAATTCTCTGCTCTGGCCTTTTACTTCTTCTCACCTGCCTTTCACTGCTCCCCCATCCCGCGAGTCGCCGTCTCCTGTCATCTACTCTCCTCTTCTATCAAATTCCTTCTTCTCTAGCCCTTTACCTTTCCCGCCCACTTTGCTTCAACATCACCTTCCAGCTAGCCTCCTTCCCCTCACCCCACCTTTTTATTCTGGCATCTACCCCACTTCCTTCACAGTCCTGAAGAAGGGTCTTGGCCTGAAATGTTGACATTCTATTCATTTTTAGTAGATGCTGCCTGACCTGCTGAGTTTCCCCAGCATTTTGTGTGTGTGTGTATTAACAAAATTATTTCTGGTTAGATAGCAGCAACACACACAAAACACTGGAGAAACTCAGCAGGCTAGGCAGCATCTATGGAATAGAATACAGTCGACGTTTCGGGACGAGACCCTTCATCAGGACGGGAGAAAAAAAGGTGAGGAGTCAGGATAAGAAGGTGGGGGGAGGGGAGGAAGAAACACAAAATGACAGAAAACTGAGAGGGGAGGGGTGAAGTAAAGAGCTGGGAAGTTGATTGGAGAAAGAGATACAGGGCTGGAGAAGGGGGAGACTGATAGAAGTGGACAGAAGGCTATGGAATACAGAAAATGGGGAGGAACACAGAGGAAGGTGATAGGCAGTTAGGGAGATAAGGTGAAAGAGGGAAGTGGGAACGGGGAATAGTGAAGGGGGGCATTACTGGAAGTGTGAGAAGTCAATGTCCAGGTTGGAGACTACACAGATGGAATACCAGGTGTGGCACCTCCAACCTGAGTGTGGCCTCATTGTGACGGAAAATGAGGCCATGGACTTACATGTTGGGAGGGGAATGGAAAGTGGAATTAAAATGGATAACCACTGGGAGATCCCACTTTTTTTTGTGGATGAAGTGTAGGTGTTTGGCAAAGCCGTCTCCCAATCTATGTCGGGTCTCATCAATATAAGAGGCCACTCCAAGGAGCACCGGATACAGTAAGTGACCCCAACAGAGTCACAGGTGAAGTGTCACCTCAACTGGAAGGACTGTTTGGGGCCCTGAATGGTAGTGAGGGAGGAGGTGTAGGGGCAGGTGTAGCACTTGTTCCACTTGCAAGGATAAGTGCCAGGAGGGAGATCAGTGGGGAGGGACGAATGGACAAGGGAGTCACGTAGGGAGTGATCCCTGGAGAAAGCAGAAAGTGGAGGAGAGGGGGAGATATGCTTGGTGATGGGATCCCGTTGGAGATGGCGAAGTTACAGAGACCTATGTGCTGGACATGGAAGCTGGATGGGTGGTAGAGGTGTACAAGAGGAACCCTATCCCTGGTGGGGTGGCAGGAGGATATGGTGAGGGCAGGTGTGCACGAAATGGAAGAGATGCAGTTGAGGGCAACGTTGATGGTGGATGGTCCCCTTCTTTGAAGGAGGACATAGTATTATTTTCTTAACATCTATCATTTCTTAGCCTGATAGTGTCAAACACAATGCACATTTGTAGATGCAGAATTGTTCCAAGTAAATAACATTTAATTGACCTACATGTGACTGGGCTACCTCTCTAGATACTCTAAGAGCAAAAATATGGCTTAATGACATTTCTGAATCTTATTTCTATTCTTCTACAAACAAAGTCATGGCAATATAAATATAAATATTTTATAAGTAAGGCATGCACTTCACAATTATTAAACATTTGTTTCTACTCTCAGATCTTAAAGTATTATGAATCCAGCACGTGGCTAATAACAATCATTAAAATAAATCTCTGTAAACCTTTACTTATTTAATAACTAATAGAAATGCTGCCATGGAAGATGATCAGTATGTAGCTTTCAGACCTATTTAACATCAATAAAGCCATAGGTACATATATTTAAATAGATATACAATGGCATGCAGAAGTTTGGGCACCCCGGTCAAAATTTCTGTTACTGTGAATAGCTAAGTGAGTAAAAGATGAACTGATTTCCAAAAGGCATAAAGTTAGAGATAACATATTTCTTTAATATTTTAAGCAAGAAAACTTTTTTATTTCCATCTTTTACAGTTTCAAAATAACAAAAAAGGATAAGGGCTCGAAGCAAAAGTTTGGGCACCCTGCATGGCAGTACTTAGTAACATCCCCTTTGGCAAGTATCACAGCTTGTAAACGCTCTCTGTAGACAGCTAAGAGTCCTTCAATTCTTGTTTGGGGGACTTTTGCCCATTCTTCCTTGCAAAAGGCTTCTAGTTCTGTGAGATTCTTGGGCCGTCTTGCATGCACTGCTCTTTTGAGGTCTATCCACAGATTTTCAATGATGTTTAGGTCGGGGGACTGTGAGGGCCATGGCAAAACCTTCAGCTTGCGCCTCTTGAGGTAGTCCATTGTGGATTTTGAGGTGTGTTAAGGATCATTATCCTGTTGTGGAAGCTATCCTCTTTTCATGTTTGGCTTTTTTACAGACGGTGTGATGTTTGCTTCCAGAATTTGCTGGTATTTAATTGATACCCCAATAGTGGATGCATTAGTGATAATTTTTCAAAACTCGTTAGATTCTGGACTAGTTCCTGAGGATTGGAGGGTGGCTAATGTAACCCCACTTTTTAAAAAAGGAGGGAGAGAGAAACCGGGGAATTATAGACTGGTTAGCCTAACGTCGGTGGTGGGGAAACTGCTGGAGTCAGTTATCAAGGATGTGATAACAGCACATTTGGAAAGCGGTGAAATGATCGGACAAAGTCAGCATGGATTTGTGAAAGGAAAATCATGTCTGACGAATCTCATAGAATTTTTTGAGGATGTAACTAGTAGAGTGGATAGGGGAGAACCAGTGGATGTGGTATATTTGGATTTTCAAAAGGCTTTTGACAAGCTCCCACACAGGAGATTAGTGTGCAAACTTAAAGCACACGGTATTGGGGGTAAGGTATTGGTGTGGGTGGAGAATTGGTTAGCAGACAGGAAGCAAAGAGTGGGAATAAACGGGACCTTTTCAGAATGGCAGGCGGTGACGAGTGGGGTACCGCAAGGCTCAGTGCTGGGACCCCAGTTGTTTACAATATATATTAATGACTTGGATGAGGGAATTAAATGCAGCATCTCCAAGTTTGCGGATGACACGAAGCTGGGTGGCAGTGTTAGCAGTGAGGAGGATGCTAAGAGGATGCAGGGTGACTTGGATAGGTTGGGTGAGTGGGCAAACTCATGGCAGATGCAATTTAATGTGGATAAATGTGAAGTTATCCACTTTGGTGGCAAAAATAGGAAAACAGATTATTATCTGAATGGTGGCCGATTAGGAAAAGGGGAGGTGCAACGAGACCTGGGTGTCATTATACACCAGTCATTGAAAGTGGGCATGCAGGTACAGCAGGCGGTGAAAAAGGCGAATGGTATGCTGGCATTTATAGCGAGAGGATTCGAGTACAGGAGCAGGGAGGTACTACTGCAGTTGTACAAGGCCTTGGTGAGACCACACCTGGAGTATTGTGTGCAGTTTTGGTCCCCTAATCTGAGGAAAGACATTTTTGCCATAGCGGGAGTACAAAGAAGGTTCACCAGATTGATTCCTGGGATGGCAGGTCTTTCATATGAAGAAAGACTGGATGAACTGGGCTTGAACTCGTTGGAATTTAGAAGATTGAGGGGGCATCTGGTTGAAACGTATAAGATCCTAAAGGGATTGGACAGGCTAGATGCGGGAAGATTGTTCCCGATGTTGGGGAGGTCCAGAATGAGGGGTCACAGTTTGAGGATAAAGGGGAAGCCTTTTAGGACCGAGATTAGGAAAAACTTCTTCACACAGAGAGTGGTGAATCTGTGGAATTCTCTGCCACAGCAAACTGTTGAGGCCAGTTCATTGGCTATGTTTAAGAGGGAGTTAGATATGGCCCTTGTGGCTACAGGGGTCAGGGGGTATGGAGGGAAGGCTGGGTTCTGAGTTGGATGATCAGCCATGATCATAATAAATGGCGGTGCAGGCTCGAAGGGCCGAATGGCCTACTCCTGCACCTATTTTCTATGTTTCTATGTTTTCTATGTAATTCATTCTTCCCACTACCAGTGAAATGTTCCCCGTGCCACTGGCTGCAACACAAGCCCAGAGCATGATCGATCCACCCCTGTGCTTAACAGTTGGAGAGGGGTTCTTTTCATGAAATTCTGCACCCTTTTGTCTCCAAACATACCTTTGCTCATTGTGGCCAAAAAGTTCTATTCTAACTTCATCAGTCCACAGGACTTGTTTCCAGAATGCATCAGGTTTGTTTAGATGTTCCTTTGAACCTTTTGAATAGAACTTTTTGAATATTTCTTGCTTAAAATATTAAAGGAATGTGTCATCTTTAACTTTATGCCTTTTGGAAATCAGTTCAACTTTTACTCACTTAGCTATTCACAGTAACAGAAATTTTGACCAGGGGTGCCCGAACATTTGCATGCCAGTGTACATTGAAAACTAAAGATGCTTCTATCTTCGCTCACCCCTTCAGAAGGTTCAAGCTAGCATGTTTAATTCTGGAAGATCTCAGTGTTTCAAAGAAGACCTCTTCAAGTGAACAGATTAATTTCTCATTTCTCAATGAAGAAGGTGTAGAACTAGGAACCTTCCAACGTAAACTTTTTATAAAGATATTAACACCTTCTTTACCCAACCATAAATAGACCAGTGTGGATAAAAACATACATTGGATGATGAGATGGCTGATGAATTAACTAGGCCAAAGATCCTTACCTTTATGATCATTCCTTGTACTTGCCTTTGTTATGTAAACATGAACCGTAGAGAGAGAAATGGGAATATGCAGCAAAAACACGGTATCCCTCCAAGATGACGATAATGACTATAACCTTATGCATTTTATGGTCTCAGCAGCAGGTGTACATATAAGATCACAATGGAAATACACGAATGACATAACAGTGCACCATTCATGTACTTCTTTGATTTGAAAAATATTGTTTTTTTTACATATAGTTTTCCCTCTTCAGGATCAAAAAGCTCATCTTTTGGCAAGATTTTTTCTTTTATTTTGTCAAATGTGAATATATATATATACACACACACTGTGGCATTAGATAGGGACCAAAAAATGCACAAAGCTAAAATGCTTGAGTGACCAACCTTGGCGAAATATCGCATCCTTGCTGCATAAAGGCACCCAGAGAAAACCAGAGACTATTAAATATCCCAAATTCATTAGTTTGGTCGTTACTTTGTGTTTCCCGTCCATCTTCGTATTCTTCAGTGTGCCACTCATATGGACTAAATCTGCTGACCAAGAATAAAACTACGCTGACCCCGATGTAAGCGAAGACAATGCACATCCAGATTTCATAAGCTAGTGGATCGAGAAAGGAGAATACTCCTGGCTTCGACTTCTGGGGTTTCTTTATCATGATGGATATCCCAAGGCTCATGAAGGGCTTTGAAAAGTCGATCACCTCTTCTCTTACCAACGTGATTGTCAGGGGAGCTACTGCAATGTCTGCTTTCTGAAACAACAAAGCACAGAAATCATTTTATACTTTGTTAGTAAGTTAGTTTGTACCACCGACAAAATCATTTCTGTGAACAAAAATTTATTGGTAGTTTTCACTCTTCTAACATTTTAAAAAAGTTAATTCAGTGTAATTATCCAATTCAGATTAGGACAATAAGACCATAAGATAAAGGAGCAGAATTAGGCTATTCAGCCCATCAAGTCTGCTCTGCCATTTCATCATGGCTGACCCGTATTTCCTCTCAGTCCCAATTTCGTGCCTTCTCCCCAGATCCCTTCATGCCCTGATTAATCAAGAATCTATCAGTCTCTACCTTAAATATACCCAATGACTTGGTCTTCACAGCTGCCTTTGGAAACAAATTCCACAGATTCACAACTCTCTGGCTAAAGATATTCCTCCTCATCTCCATTCTAAAAGGATGCCCTCTATTCTGAGGCTGTGTCCTCTGGTCTTAGACTCCCCCACCATAGGAAACATCCTCTCCGCATCCACTCCATTGAGACTTTTCAATGTTATTCTGAATTAAGATTTTCCACTTAATTGTTAGGCTATTTTTTCCATTAGTCAACCTGCTACAATTTACCTGTTACCAATTTTGGTATTACTGTATTTCATTGTAGATATTAATCTGAAGGTTACTAATCCAAAGTTGCTGTAGAAAAGACATTTATTTTGATGAATGTAAAGTGCAATAAAGTCAGGAAGTGCTTGTGTTATTCTAACTCAAGGAATAAAAAAAACCAGTTCTCCATTGCACCCAACTTTATAATCAACATGTACTTCATAACCAAAATATGCAAATTATTGTTCTTAATGATGTGAAATCTTTTGCATATTAAAGATATAATGTTTATTTAGTCATTATACTGTGCAAAAAGGCTGCTTGATCCAACATCACGGAGGTAAATGTTGTTCAACAAATGTTGATTAATTGCAAATTCACTGCAATTTTTGTCATTCCCATGTTTGGATTTGTACTACCAAACCTGCAATGGAAAAATAATTTACATCCATCTTTCAATAAATGCATCTCATTACTTTAGGAAATATAATTAGCAATCATTATCATATGATGATCTCGATTCGTTCATTTCTGTAAATAACAGAACAGAGCATCTTACTTTATATTCTGTATGTTCAGATAGACTGAAAACAGTTATATTTCCACAGGTTCTGATAATGGCTAAATCTTCATTAAAATCCTATTTTCTTGATAATCATGTCTTATCTATTAAGCACAGAGTAATTATTGAATGAAATGTATTAAATGCACTATATTTTGTTTTCTTACCCCATATACCAATTCTCCAACCATTCCATTCCAAACTTTTGTCTCTGCATCCCTAGCACCATATTTCCCATCAGGGACGATGGAGAGTTTGTACTTAAAGCCACAATGTTTAGCTATTTCTGCAGCCAGATCCACACAGTAACCTTCATACTGGTCATTTCCTTCAAACTGTTCATAATTTTTCTTCAGCATCACATAGGGTGATTCCTATGAAAGAGAGATTGTGGCATAGAACATTTTTTTCAAAAAAAGGTCACTGCAAGATCATAGAACAGTTGAATGAGATGACAGCAGTCTCTTAAAATACCAGACAGAAAGCACAAATGGCTTGATTCCTCCTCCTGATCCGGCAATGGATTGCAGTAAGTCCATTTGATGCCATTTTCTTATGTCACGGTTAAAGGTCAAAGTTCAAAGTAAATTTATTATCAAAGTACATATATATCACTATATACAACCCTGAAATTCATTTTCTTATGGGCAGTCACAGTGAATATAAAGAAACATAATAGAATTGATGAAAGACCGCACACAACAAAACTAATAAACAACCAATGTGCAAAAGACAGCAAACCATGCAAATACAAAAAGAAAAAACAAAAATAATAAATATCAAGAGCATGAGTTGTAGAGTCCTTGAAAGTGAGTCCATAGGTTGTGGAATCAGTTCTGTGTTGGGGTGAGTGAAGTTCAAGAGCCTGATGGTTGAGGAGTAATAACTGTTCCTGAATCTGGGAGTGAGCGTCTTGAGGCCCCTGTACCTTTTTCCTAGCGAGAAGAGAGCATAGCCTGGGTGGCGGGGGTCCTTGATGATGGATGCTGCTTCGCTGGGACAGCACTCCATGTAGATGTGCTGAATGGTGGGGAGGGCTTTACCCATGATGGAATGGGCTGTATCCGCTTCTTTTTAGGGGCTATTCCATTCAAGGGCATTGGCATTTCCATACTGGGCCATAGTGCAACCAGTCAATTCACTCTCTGAGTCTGCTTTAAATTATTTACTCCTTGTATGCCCACTGCCACATTCCCCTCCGTTGTACCAAAACCCCTAACCCTTGCCAAAGTCTTCCTATTGATCACATGGTTACCACTCCTCTATTCACTTGGTACTTTGAGCTAAAGGGGCTGTTATTACATTAAGTTTTACACACGCTGGATCTATCACCGAGGATGGGAATTTTCTTCGACCCTCCTCCTCCCATTATCAGTTTAACTACCACGACCAACGTGACTTGATGTTGCTGAACTGCAGATCATCTGGTCCATTAGCAGTAGGATTGATAGATTGATAGAGCACGGGGTGGGTTCCTCTGACCCTTCGAGCCTCATTGCCCTAGGAACATGCAACCCTGATTTTACAACCGAATCACGGGACAATGTATAATGACCTATGCAGTACATCTTTGGACTGTGGGAGGAACCTGGAGCACCCGGGGAAAACCCATGCATTCCACGGGGAGGATGTACAGAGACTCCACACAGAACAGTGCTGGAAATGAACTCATAACTCCAGAACGCCCTGAGTTGAAATTGTGGTGTGCTAACCGCCACACTACGGTGGTTAATTGGGATCAATTAACTCCATCCATTCTGTCCTGTTATTTGTGCATGGTTGTGCCCACAGCTCTCTGTTGCAGTTTCAGTAGGTCTGGGTGTTCCCAGTATGACATTCTACCCTTCCTCATTGAATGAGGAGTGATCCTTTGGATTGATTGTTGTGGAAAAGGGGAAATGTGTCAGATTAAGGTGGTTCTGTTCCTGGGCCAACAGTGCCATAGATATGCCATGTTTCAAGCAGTCAGAACTATTTTTAAATTACCCACGTAGCACAAAATTAGTGCCACAGAGTGCAATGAAATATGTTCTTAGTGCAGACATGGAACTTTGTATTCACCATACTGTCTCATGCTCACTCCTATCAAAACTGACATGGACAGATACATCTGCATCAGATAGACTGGTGAGGAGAAGGTCAAGTAAGTTTAATAGTAAATTCTAGTTCACATAGGTGGATGCAGAGTCACAATGACGCTAAATTGAGACCCTGTTATGTTCATCTATGAAAACAGCTTAATTTCTATCTTTTATGTCTCTCCTTTCCCCTTTCAGGGTGGATGGGATTCTGTTGAAGAGCCTGACCTGGATTTACACTCAGGCTTTGGTTCTTTGCGGTGCGGGGACACATTCCCAGGGATCACGGCCAGCCCCTTTTTGTTACCCCAGGGATGAGGCCAAGAAGACAAGCACGTCTTCAAGGCTCCACGGTTTTGCGGCCCTGTGGATGGCCTGATTCTAAGCCAGTGCCTCCGACTGAAACATCGCTGGAGAGAACAGAACATCGGGAACAGTGGATTGGCTGTCAGAGGCTGTGTTCTCAACAAGTTGTGCTTTCTTTCTCTCTCTCTCAACGGTGGGTGAGAGATTGTTGCCGATTCTCGAGTCAAGGAACTCGGAAAAAAAGTGGCGCAACAGACCTTTAACACCGTAAGTCAGTGAGTTGTTTTGTTATGTGTCCCCTCTCGCTGTGAAAGGAAGTACCTCTTCTTCCCTTTATTAGGCAGAGAGAGAAACAGCATGTGGCATATTGAATTGTCGGGTGAACGATTAATTTTTGTTGTACTGCAGATCACGGTCTCTCGTGGTGGGTGGAACACCTGATGTTGTTTTGTGGAGGTGGGGGAGGGGGGGGGAGTCATTGCTCTGCTGCTACTTGGAGGTGTATAAGATGATGAGAGGCATTGATCATGTGGATAGTCAGAGGCTTTTTCCCAGGGCTGAAATGGCTGCCACAAGAGAGCACAGGTTTAAGGTGCTTGGGAGTAGGTACAGAGGAGATGTCAGGAGTAAGTTTTTTACTCAGAGATTGGTGAGTGTGTGGAATGGGCTGCCAGCAACAGTGGTGGAGGCGGATACGATAGGGTCTTTTAAGAGGCTTTTGGATAGGTACATGGAGCTTAGAAAAATAGAGGGTTATGGGTAACCCTAGTAATTTCTAAGGTAGGGAAGTGTTTGGCACAACTTTGTGGGCCGAAGGGCTTGTATTGTGCTGTAGGTTTTCTATGTTTCTGTGTTTCTTTGTGCGTGGGAGGGGCAAATAGGGGGGCATTGGGGTTCTAATGTTCTAACTGTTACTTTTTCTTTGGGAATCGCTACTGTTTCAGTGGATGTCTGCGAAGAACAAGAATTTCAGGACACATATTATATACATTTTTTGATATTAAATGGAACTATCGAACTATCACCTACTGCGGATCAAGGCCATCTTGGTAAGCAGTTATGGAACAGTACCACAAATGTGTGACCTGATTTTTCTACTCACAGTCCTACTTGCAAACATTGTTCAAAATGGAGTCATACAAGTGGAAAGGGTTGGTAATAATAAGAAGCAAGTTTCTAATGTTATCAACCCTTTATGGAGCCTGGAGTCAATGATGACACAGTTGGTCAGCTCTTCCAATGTGTATGTTAAGAGGTTGCCACTTCTGGTGGGAGAGGACTGATTCCAGAGTGCAATGGAAGACTCTGGGATATCAATCAATAAGTGACCCAAAGAGCTTCAGCATTTGAGGCTGCTACTTTACTAGTACATGGACCGCTCTCCCAAATTTACCAAACTGCAAGATGCCTATTAGCATGAATTTCCAAGGTTGGCCTCAATGGAAGCAACTGCACAAAATCTGAATCCTGTTTACTTTATTAAAAGCAGATTGGTACAAATGAGTAGATTGATCGGCCTTGTTCTGGGTCTGGATTGTAGTGATTTCCTGATTGGTTGGAGCAATATAATTGCAGTGATGGTGATTGAAATTTTGTAACTTAAATGGTGTAGCTAATTGAATTAATTTTACTAGTCATTATGATGAGATTTGAACTTAAGAATTTCGATGGTCAATCCAGGTTAAAAACCTTGCAGTTGAATGACCATGCTAGGATTGCCCTGTGGCTTTTGACACAAAGCTGGTGATCAGTATGTTAGTTGTTATTTCAAATCAGGTACCTTTTATTAAGACCTATATGAGAAAAGTATCATCAACAATATGAGCTTATTGTTGGCAAACTGGAAGAATTTAATGTATGTTAACATAAATTATGATTGGCTAAATATGAAACAGAATCTGAGATGGCAATAGTCTGATGCTGATAAACACCTGGGGTTTCTCTTTTAAGAGAAGTCTTCCATAAAAGTTTCGTAAGCCCCAAAATCTAAAGAAATTGACATCACTTAGAGAGGAAACAATATTTCCAACATTTCAAAGGCTTGACATAAGCTGTGATTAAAACAATCATGTCAAAAAGAAAACCTTTTCTAATGAGACAAATAATGCAATTTCAAATTGTTTCCAATTATCAAAACTACCAAGTAAATAGACAGATTTATTAAGATTGCTAAAACATTCTAATTTCACTGACATCTGCATGCAAAGATTTATCTTTTAATTACCACGGGTAATTCTTTGGTAATGTGCTCAACAACATACCATAATACTTGTTACTATAACAGTTTTATTCTCCATTCCTGCGGTTTCATTCCCAGCAAGAAAATCTGTTGCTGTAACAACCATCTTGTCCACTTCATTCCAGTATCCAATCTGTCAGTTTCACAATAAGATTATTAGAAGCATTCAACACCATTCATAAATATGTACATTTTTGTACCACAGACCTGCTGACCATGGCTAACATCGTCTCTGTGACACAAACTAAGCAGTTCCATGTCATAAGGAGATAAATAGAGTATGCTTCATAACATCTGCCAATGGTAGGATGCCAAAAGTCCCATCAAGAAACTACATACCAAGTAAGTACGTACCTCTTGAAATACATAACAAACTAGAACCTGGTATCAATGATCCATATCAGTTTCAAGGAGCAAACAAGTTAAAAATATTAAATTTAATGATATTCAAAAAATCAATATGAAACAAATTGCAATATAAAGACATAAAGATTGACTTAATCTAGTACCTTCCGAGGGCCACTATTTTTGAGTTCCATTATATTTACTGTGTAATTGACTCTTCTTCCAAATTGATCAAACTGGATATTTCCTGTCAAACCATCAATGCGAACCTACATTTAGAAATGATTGTGACAAAAGAATATCCTTTTAGCTTTTTTAAAGTATCATTTATAAGCTGTGCATATCACAATTTAGCAACTGAATGGACTGTTAAAATGGCACTCTGTAAGATTCAGTTATCAAGACAGAGTGAGACTATTTCCCAAGCTGAGTATCTCTGCCGATCTTCCCCAATTTTTTTCTTGAAGATTGGTTTCTTTTAGGATATTAGTGTTAAAATAATGAGAATAGTCAGCATTCAGACCCTTTGTCTATTTTCAGTTACTTAAAGCACGTTATAAAGAATATCTCAGTCAAAGACAAAAATATTTTTTGTAGGAAAAAGCTGTGTAGTCTGCAAGCAAGTAATTTTGGACCACAGTTTCTTTTATATATACCACAGCATGGAAAACTGACCTATTCATTATACGTTTGGATTGTCAGAAACCTTGCAATGATGTGGTCATAAACACAAAGCCTGCAGTAGTGGTATTTATTATACTCACGATTATGCTGTGCAAGGAGCAAACATATCCAGATAATTCAATTCACAAAACATAGAATATAGAAAAGTGAGCACAGAATGTCCCCATCAGCCCATGAAGTTGTGCCGACCAATATAAACCTACTCCACAATCAATTTTACCCTTCCCTCTTACATAATCCACAACTTTCTTACATCCCTGTGCCTGAGTCTTTTAAATGTCCCTGTTGTATCAGTCTCTACCACCATCCCCAGCAGTGGCTTCCAGTCATCCACCACTCTCTGTATAAGACACCTACCTTTGACATCTCTCCTGAACTATCCTTCACTCAACTTAATCAAATGTCTTCCTGTATTGGGCATTGCCGTCCTACGATAAAATTGCTGGTGCCAACTCTCTCATAATCTTATATGCCTCTCTCATCTTCCTTTGCTCTAAGGAGAAAAGCCCGAGCTCACTCAGCCTTTCTCCTTAAACCAGAATCCTGGTAAATCTCTGCAGCAGCCTCTCTGAAGCTTCCAGCTTTCATTTTTTAAACAAGTGAATTGGCATCTTAGAATAACTTAATTCTTCATTATTGTTGTACCTCTCCACGACTTGTGATGCATATTGGGGCAACCATACCGTTTCTTTAGCATATGTCTTTTTTTTTTAACAAGGCCGGGTTGCTAGCTCAACGCTCAACCCAGTGTGGATGGGAAGCGTGCAAAGAACTGGCCAGATTCGAACCTGGGACGATTTGCCTCAAAGTCCGGCACCAATGCCAATACACAATCCGTTGGCAATCAGTTAGTATTAATCTTTCATCATTTCACAAACACTTTTTTAAATACTTTCAGTCAGTAAGTAAGTGCAATCTATCATAAATTAAGTATGCAAATGATAGCATTGTGAAAGTACTTTTACCACATGGACTGCGCATATTCAAGGTCCTAATTCAGTACCACATTCTCAAGGACAAATAGGGAGAAGCAATAAAAGCTGGCCTACTCAATAGTTAATATATCAAGAATGAAATGAAATATATTATATAACAGTGTTTCCTATAGTTGTCCAGTATATTAGTTCATAGTAGCTGGCAATACCTAATAATAATAATAATAATAATAATAATAATAACTAATTCCTGTTTGGTACTTTGTTTTTTTAATTAAAATGCAATCGTTAACAAGTTCTTGAAGATAATGCTCCATCTTCATCACACATTTGTCCTTTAATATTTTAATAAATATGTTTAATGCTTATAAGCAAAGAAATACCTACCAGCTTTAAGGCCCTTTCTATTTCAATGCCCTGACCCCAGGGAACAGCAGGGTTGGCAAGACAATCGCCAGTGCTACCTCGCCTAGAGATGTCAATTCTCTGTTTGCGTAGATAGCGAAATGCTTCAGTCATCACTTGAACAGCGTCATAGGTCAGAGCAGAAGTATACTGAAAAGGAATGAATGAACAAAGAAATGAAGCACGTGTGATTATACAGTCTTCATAATGACTGTGTGATTTACTGTGAAATGACGTCTGCAATACTGACACTGTTGTCTCATTGGCAATTGTGACTGCCATTTTTTGCACAATGTCCAACAAATAATATAACTAGAATAAATTAAATGGTTGGTTACGTTAATTGTGTGTTAAGTGTGGTTTAGTACACAAAACAATTGAGAAATAAATCATAATCTAAGATAATATCTTTATAATCTCCACCTGGACAACAACAATACCTACATCAGGCTGCTGCTTATTGATTACAGCTCAATTTTAAAACTATCAGAACTAACCAACCTCAGTACCAATCAACAATGTTCAAAAACTGGGCCTCTGTACCTCCCTCTGCAACTGGATCCTGACTTACTCATTGGGAGGCCAGAGTCAGTGCGGATCAGAAATACCATCTCCTCCACGCTGACAGTCAACATGGCCGCACCTCAAAGATGCATGGTTAAATCTTTCTACATCCACAATTGTGTTTCTAGGCACAGCTCAAACACCATCTATACTGTAAATTTGCCAGTGTTGTTGGGAGAGTCTCAGATGGTGATGGGGATGTGTGCAGTAGTGAGACAGATTGGCTATGTGAGTGGTGTTGCAACAACACCTCATACTGAACATCAGTAAGACCAAGGAACTGATTGTGGACTTCAGTAAAGGAAAGTTGAAGGAACAGACACCAGTCCTCATTGAGAGATCAGCAGTGGAAGTTCCTGGGTGTAAATATCTCTGAAGATCTATTCTCAGACCAACCTATTGATGCAATTACAAAGAAGGCGTGTCAATGATTATATTTCTTTAGAAGTTTGAGGAGATTTGGTATGTCACCAAAGACTCCAACAAATTTTTACAGATATACCATTCTAACAGGCTACATCATGATCTGGTGGGGAGGGGCTACTACCCAGGACTGTAAAAAGCTGCAGAGGGTTGCAAACCCATCCAGTTCCATTATGGGCACTAGCCTCCCCAGCATCAAGGACATTTTCGAAGGATGATGACTCAAAACTCCCATCACTGAGGACATTCTCTCTTACTATCATCAGAAAAGAGGTCAAGGAGCCTGAATACATACACTCAATACTTTAGGAACAGCTTTTTCCCCTCCGCAATCAGATTCCTGAACGGACATTGACCCATCTCATGAAAACCACCCCTCTTTTGCAATACTTATTTAATTTATTTTTAATACCTATTTCTTATTGTAATTTATAATGTTTTTATGTATTGCTCTATACTGCTGCACTATTGAAAAAAATTCAAGGCAGAGATCAATGATATCAAACCTGATTCCTACATCCTTACAAGGTGATGAATTTCCAGGTCAAGAAACAAACAGGCAACTGTGGGCTTTTGCACTGTACAAGCTCAAGCAATGGAACAGCCCATGGCCAACCTGCACAGGCATCAGACACATTTCAAAATGGTTGAAGATCCTTTAGTATTTCAGTTAACACCAAAGACAGGCATTACAGACTTAATCGTTCAGATTGAAGTCCCTTTGTTACAACTGAGAAAGAGAGAAAATAAGCTAGTTTCTCTTTTACAACTGCTGCTTGACCTATTGAGGGCATCCAAAATTTTATATTCTTAGTTAAGGAGTTCTTAATTTGTGATCCTAGTCTCATTAAAATTACTGTCTTAGTACCATACTGTAGAAATGGAACAAGCTGTGGGACAAAAATGAAAGTCAAATCTCCTTCCTGTTTCTTCTTTTGAACCCAGTTTTCCTCTACTGTAAAGTGTGCTAACCACTATGCTACCATGCTGCCTTTTAGAAGCAGAAGGAACGGAAAGGAGATTTAGACAATAGACAATAGGTGCAGGAGTAGGCTATTCGGCCTTTCGAGCCAGCACCGCCATTCACTGTGATCATAGCTTTGTGATGATTTGTCTTTCATTTTTGTCCCACAGCTGTTCCATTTCTACAGTATTAGATTAGATTATGAGGACACGCAGTCCTCTTTTATAGTCATTTAGTAATGCATGCATTAAGAAATGATACAATGTTCCTCCACAAACCAAGACTAAAAAAACTGACAAAAACCACATAATTATAACATATAGTTACAACAGTACAAAGCAATACTGTAATTTGATAAAGAACAGACCATAGGCACGGTAAAAAAAAAGTCTCAAAGCCTCTTGGAAGTCCCATCATCTCACGCAGACGGTAGAAGGAAGAGAAACTCTCTTCCTGCCATGAACCTCCAGCGCCGCAGACTTGCCGCTGCAACACCCTGGAAGCTTCCGACCACAGCCAACTCTTAAGTCCGTCCAAGAACTTCGAGCCCCCCGGCCAGCCCTCCGACACCGAGCACCGAGCACCATCTCTGCCAAGCGCTTCGACCCCAGCCCCGGCAACAGGCAATAGGCAAAGCTGAGGATTTGGGGCCTTCCCCTCCGGAGATTCTCAATCGCACAATAGCAACGGCAGCGAAACAGGCATTTCAGAAGTTTTTCCAGATGTTCCTCCGTGCTTCTCACGTCTGTCTCCATCAAATCAGGATTGTGCACAGTACCTGCTTCACAAATACGATATCATTTCGGAGCAGCCGCGTGCGTTGTGTCGCGCTGCCATCTCCTCCTCCCCAGTATGGTATTAAGACAGTAATTTTAATGAGACTAGGATCACAAATTAAGAACTCCTTAACTAAGAACAGAAAATTTTGGATGCACTCAATAGGGCAATATGGGTTCAATTTCCGCCACTGCCTGTAAGGAGTTCCTACGTTCTCCCACTGACTGCATGGCTTTCCTCCGGGTGCTCTGGTTTCCTCCCACGGTCCAAAAATGTATATGTTGGTCATTATAAACTGTCCAGAGGTTAAATTTGTATTAAATCAGGGCATTGCTGGGCAGCATGGTTTGAAAGGCCCGATGAACCTATTCCGTGCTGTATCTCAATAAATAAAAGAGTCACATGTGATTAATGTATAAGAAAATCAAAATTTACTCTCAATCACTGCAGCTACTTAAAAAAAGTAAAGACTGTTACCAAACAATTCTCAAACCTTCGAACAGAAAAGCATCATGTTTACCCTGCATATATTCACACCATATCAAGGTCCTAGTTCATAATTTAACATGTATTGGCATTGGCTTACATTTTATTAATAGCCCCTTGTTTGAATGTAGCCCCATTGTCAACATTGTGCTGTGCTACATCACATCATGGAGCCAATCCTTGCAAGCCTTTCAATGGTAAACTGTAAGTATTGGATGCTGGAAGAACGAGACACTGGGAGGGACAATGAAAACAAGGAAGCGTGGCTCCTTTCCACAGACGAAGAAAGCAACATTCTTGGAGATGAATGTAGAGAAAGGGGTGAGGGGTTACTTTGTGTCCAGGTTACAGTGAAATGCTATGGAGGAAAATGGAAAATAGGACAAACTGGCTCCCTAAGGCAGAACAAAATGTGGAATATAAGAATATGAGGAATAAGGCTGAGAACTGGTCCCTTAGACTGTCAAGCCTGTTCCTCTATTCTATAAGATTAGATTTTGGCTTCAATTCCACTTCCTTGTTCTGCCTTTAAAGTCTTGAAGGATTGATACCCTGAAAATCCAAAGCAGAATCCCACACTCAATACTTTCAGTCTCAGCCTCTGTAGCTCTCTAGAGTAGGAAATTTCAACGATGGATGACTTTCAAATTCCTCCTCATCACTGCATTATATAAGCAAAATTTGATTTTGAAATTATAGCCCTAAAAGTTGACTGTCAAATGCGAGAATGTATGTTCACTTCTTCTGTTTCATTATCACTATATATAGATAACCCAGTAATTTCCAGATTTAGAATCTTCCTGCTTGTGTGCAAGCCCATGGCACAGAGCCCTTAGGAGTACCTGTAAACAATGGGGTAGTATGTCCCCATTGGTGATTCAGTGGTGCAGCAAGTGGGGTTGCTGCCTTACTGCTACAATAAACTGGGTTCAATCCTGACTTTGTTTGTACACCATGATTGTGTGTGTTTTCTTGGGTTCTCTGGTTTCTCCAATATCTCAATGATGTTTGAGTTAATTGGTTAATATGAGTGGAACTGAAGGGAATTTTGGAAGAATGGGGTACAGGAGAATGGGATTATTCCAGGAACTGGCAGAAATTTGATGTGCTGAAACAATCTCCTTCTGTGTTGTGTGGAAATATATGAAGAAGACCCTTCACCTCTGTCACCTGGATCCATTTCAGCTCCTTCTCCTGACCAACAAATTGACTGAAGAGGAAAATAACAATGGAATTTCTCCTGGAAGCATTCCAAACATGTACTCTGTGTCACAACCACAAACTGTGACTGGACAAGTGCAGCATAATTTCCCATATATTTCTCTCTGTAAAAGATTTTTTTTTTTTACCTGGTATAGATCGTTATGTTAAAATGGTACTTGTCACATTTTGTTGCCCAATATCTAAGACAGGTGTATGATCAAAATAGTAATTTCTTGATCAGAAGCATTTTTGCCAATCAGTTTTTTAAGCCTCTGCGTTTACAGTATTAGTGCCCTGCTGCTGTGATATACTGATATGATCATTTACCTTAATTCCGTTCATGTCTAAAACTTTACATATGTCTGTCTTGAGTACTTCCTGCAATGAAGTATCCATGCTCCGTTGTCTGGAGAATTCCAAAGACTCCTCACTGTCTAGGTGAAGGGATTTCTTCTCTCCTCAGTCCTGAACAATAGATCCCTTATCTTGAGACAACTTCTGATTCTAGCCACTCCTAACTAACTAGGGGAACTGTTATCCCTGCACACTCACTGTCAAGTCCCATAAAATCTTGTTTATTTTGGTGGGATCCCTTCTTACTCTTCTAAGATCAGGAGAGTTTTGGTCAGTGTCCTTAACCTTTCCTCTTAGAACAATTCTCTGTACGATAGGAATAAATCTCGTGAACCTTCCCTCGGTTGAAATTGTATCCTTCCTTGACAGGTGGAGCCGTCTCACTGGGACTCTGAATACTTCTTGGGACTCAAATCTTGCAATGAAGGACAGCATAGAATTTGTCTTCCAAATTACTTGCTGTTCAAATATTTTAACTTCCAGTGAGTGATTTGTCTGCAAGGACAATGATTTAATTATAAGGACACCTTGATCCTTCTGGCACAAGCACCAACTCTTACCATCAAACTTGCTTTTCTATTTTTTCTACAGAAGTGTGTAACCACACTCTTATCCATATTGAACACTACCTGTCACATCCTTTCCCACTCACTTAACCTGTCTATATATCCTGGAACCTTTTCTGCATTTGCCTCCCAACTCACAGTGCAAACCATTTTTATATTGTTTCATTTAGCTACAGTTCTTAACAATCTGTCATTTGACCTTTAAATGTTTATCAATTTTACAAGGAGCACATTGCGCCTTTAACATTCCATAATATTACATAACTTTGGACCGCAAAAATGAGAGCAAGTTTAGAGCTGATATTACAACCGGGAGAATTGTAAGCATTCATCACACACACAAAATAATGCAGGCTCGTAAAAGATATACTGTACAGGGAATTGTTGACTCTGGTCATCCACAGATAATGCACCTGATTAGAGTATTTGTAAAAAGATTGACTAGATAAACTTCATTATACAGTAGGATTGATACTGTCAGTAACTTGACTCACAAAGTGGTTGGCTAATCTAATGAAATTCCAGACACAACATCAATATGAACAAATTATTGTTCTTTAACTTATACATTAATTGATTTTTCAAAATGCACACTGTGTTACAGTCACAAACAATAACTCTGCTTCATTACAAAGAAATAAAAGCTCTTTGAAGGAGTCTAAGTCTGTACAGGTATTCTTCAGTTTACAACCACATAATTGAAAAAAAATGTCTTTATCTCCCTTGATAGATTATATACACAATTGATGAAACTTTATTTTGTTATAATTAAGAATGTAAATCTCCACCCATAGTGCATTATATGAGAGGTACAAGATCAAGAAAGCCAAACTCATGCACCAATGGATGGCACATAGAGGAGATTATGGCTAGAGTGTATTTTGTGGGTTTACAAGACTGGCGTTGTCGAATTGATAATTAAGGTTGGGTTTGCTGAAGCAGATCATAATAGCGTGGATGAATTACTAAAATCCTCTGGTGAAGAATTCACAAAGTCACATCTGTGGAAGTATGATCAATGCAGGGTCACAACAGAGATAAGAAGCAACCAATACACTATCATTACCACCAGTTAGCTCACTACAAAGAAGTATTTTGGAAACAAGATACAATATCCTGCAGATGCTAGAAGTCTTGAGCTACATACACAAAATGCTAGAGGAACTCAGAAAGTCAAGCAGCACCTATGGACAGAAATAAATGATGTTTCGGGCTGAGATCCCTCGTCAGGGGACAGAAGTCACAGGTGAGGGGATGGGGAGAGGTACAAGTTGGCAGTTGACGGGTGAGACCAGGTGAGGGGAAAGGCGGGTGGGTGGGACGGGGGATGCTGTAAGTAGCTGAGAAATGTAAGAAGCTGGGAATTTTATTGATGTTTTCTTCTACATCGAGGAAGAATCTTCAATTTAAATTAGAAAAGCAACGATGATGACTTCCAACTTCCAACGATCACGTGTCAGGGTTGGATGAAGATGATAAAAATATGTTTGTGAGACAGAAGAAACTGAAGAGCACCACTTGAGCTCCACATGAACATCCCAAGAAGCAGTATCCCTGACACTACCTTCCCGCTGATCCTCTGGAGGCACTAACACATGACCCGGTGCTGCTTATCCCTGACACTACCTTCCCGCTGATCCTCTGGAGGCACTAACACATGACCCGGTGCTGCTTATCCCTGACACTACCTTCCCGCTGATCCTCTGGAGGCACTAACACATGACCCGGTGCTGCTTATCCCTGACACTACCTTCCCGCTGATCCTCTGGAGGCACTAACACATGACCCGGTGCTGCTTATCCCTGACACTACCTTCCCGCTGATCCTCTGGAGGCACTAACACATGACCCGGTGCTGCTTATCCCTGACACTACCTTCCCGCTGATCCTCTGGAGGCACTAACACATGACCCGGTGCTGCTTATCCCTGACACTACCTTCCCGCTGATCCTCTGGAGGCACTAACACATGACCCGGTGCTGCTTATCCCTGACACTACCTTCCCGCTGATCCTCTGGAGGCACTAACACATGACCCGGTGCTGCTTATCCCTGACACTACCTTCCCGCTGATCCTCTGGAGGCACTAACACATGACCCGGTGCTGCTTATCCCTGACACTACCTTCCCGCTGATCCTCTGGAGGCACTAACACATGACCCGATGCTGCTTATCCCTGACACTACCTTCCCGCTGATCCTCTGGAGGCACTAACACATGACCCGGTGCTGCTTATCCCTGACACTACCTTCCCGCTGATCCTCTGGAGGCACTAACACATGACCCGGTGCTGCTTATCCCTGACACTACCTTCCCGCTGATCCTCTGGAGGCACTAACACATGACCCGGTGCTGCTTATCCCTGACACTACCTTCCCGCTGATCCTCTGGAGGCACTAACACATGACCCGGTGCTGCTTATCCCTGACACTACCTTCCCGCTGATCCTCTGGAGGCACTAACACATGACCCGGTGCTGCTTATCCCTGACACTACCTTCCCGCTGATCCTCTGGAGGCACTAACACATGACCCGGTGCTGCTTATCCCTGACACTACCTTCCCGCTGATCCTCTGGAGGCACTAACACATGACCCGGTGCTGCTTATCCCTGACACTACCTTCCCGCTGATCCTCTGGAGGCACTAACACATGACCCGGTGCTGCTTATCCCTGACACTACCTTCCCGCTGATCCTCTGGAGGCACTAACACATGACCCGGTGCTGCTTATCCCTGACACTACCTTCCCGCTGATCCTCTGGAGGCACTAACACATGACCCGGTGCTGCTTATCCCTGACACTACCTTCCCGCTGATCCTCTGGAGGCACTAACACATGACCCGGTGCTGCTAATCCCTGACACTACCTTCCCGCTGATCCTCTGGAGGCACTAACACATGACCCGGTGCTGCTTATCCCTGACACTACCTTCCCGCTGATCCTCTGGAGGCACTAACACATGACCCGGTGCTGCTAATCCCTGACACTACCTTCCCGCTGATCCTCTGGAGGCACTAACACATGACCCGGTGCTGCTTATCCCTGACACTACCTTCCCGCTGATCCTCTGGAGGCACTAACACATGACCCGGTGCTGCTTATCCCTGACACTACCTTCCCGCTGATCCTCTGGAGGCACTAACACATGACCTGGTGCTGCTTGACTTTAATAGATCAAAAAGTCAAAAGTAGAATAGTTGTTGAGATCAGACATGCCTACAACCATTCTCAAACGCCTAATCGGGCTTGTTTTCCTGCATTGTCACCTACACCTTTCTTTTTGGAGAAATGTCAACCACTCATTTTGAATGGTTAAAAGAGAATGCCAGAAGCATTATAATTATTAAACATTCTTCCATGAGACAGAATCAAATTATTATCTGCTACTAAATTGAAGGTGCAAATGAGGATATTTCTGTTTTGTTTTACTGTGGTTTAAATTACCATTGTTATTTGCTAATAAAATACATGAAATGTATCTTTTTTATTGGTATTTCTGGAATTTGATTTGCAATTATTGGCCTTTAATTTTCAGTAATTCATTAGCAAAATGGCAAAAAAAAGTTGTAACTATCATAAATTTGACAGAGCAAAAGTTTGTCTTTGATAGCTTGCACTAAATGTGCAATATCCTAATAGGTACAATTTGCATTCTGTTCTGAAATTTGGTTTCAGTGAAGAGAACAGATGTGAATTTTGTACATCAATTTAATTTTGTACATCAGATTGTGTTAACTACAGTGGAATGCAAACATATGGGCACCCCGGTCAAAATTTCTGTTATTGTGAATAGCTAAGTGAGTAAAAGATGAACTGATTTCCAAAAGGCATAAAGATAAAGATGACACATTTCTTTAATATTTTTAAGCAAGAAATCTTTTTTATTTCCATCTTTTACAGTTTCAAAATAACAAAAAGGGAAAAGGGCCCAAAGCAAAAGTTTGGGCACCCTGCATGGCAGTACTTGGTAACACCCCTTTTAGCAAGTATCACAGCTTGTAAACGCTCTCTGTAGACAGCTAAGAGACCTTCAAGTCTTGTTTGGGGGATTTTTGCCCATTCTTCCTTGCAAAAGGCTTCTAGTTCCGTGAGATTCTTGAGCCGTCTTGCATGCACTGCTCGTTTGAGGCCTATCCACAGATTCTCAATGATGCTTAGGTCAGGGGGCTGTGAGGGCCATGGCAAAACCTTCAGCTTGCATCTCTTGAGGTAGACCATTATGGATTTTGAGGTGTGTTTAGGATCATTATCCTATTGTAGAGGCCATCCGCTTTTCGTGTTTGGCTTTTTTACAGACGGTGTGATGTTTGCTTCCAGAATTTGCTGGTATTTAATTGAATTCATTCTTCACTCTACCAGTAAGATGTTCCCCGTGCCACTGGCTGCAACACAAGCCCAAAGCATGATTGATCCACCCCCATGCTTAACAGTTGGAGAGGGGTTATTTTCATGAAATTCTGCACCCCCTTTTCTCCAAAAATTCTATTTTAACTTAATCAGTCCACAGGACTTGTTTTCAAAATGTATCAGGCTTGTTTAGATGTTCCTTTGAACCTTTTGAATAGAACCTTTTGGCCACAATAAGTAAAGGTATGCTCAAAAAGCGTTTACAAGCTGTGATACTTGCCAAAGGGGATGTTACTAAGTACTGCCATGAAGGGTGCCCAAACCTTTACTTCGAGTCCTTCTCCTTTTTTGTTATTTCAAAACTTTAAAAGATGGAAATAAAAAAGTTTTCTTGCTTAAAATATTAAAGAAATGTGTCATCTCTAACTTTATGCCTTTTTGGGAATCAGTTCATCTTTTACTCGCTTAGCTATTCACAGTAACAGAAATTTTGACCAGGGGTGCCCAAACTTTTGCATGCCAGTGTATAAATCTGCACTAATTACCAGCTTTATACATACTTCGAAGAAATTTCCCATTCCCGTTGATACCAAGCCATCACTTACCTGATCATTCACATATTACATGCGAATGAATTCACCCACCATTGATAAAAGGATGTGCTACATTTTCAAAAGCCATATGATCCCCTTAATTTTTCATCAGTGCAGTGAAACAAAGACCTTAATAACTGAAAAGACAAATGATTAAATTAATAATTCTTATACAGCTTTCCTAAGTATCCTGCTACTCTTTAAGGGATGTTTTATAAACCAGCTATTTGCCACTAATAAAAATAAAAATCCCATTCTCTCCTATTATAGATGTGTTCTAGCTAAAGGAAGGGTGAAATGCTGAAGCCTGGCGATAAACACACATGGCATTGCTCCCACCCTGGACATTTGCTCGTCTACCCCTCCCTTTGAACAGAAGATACAAAAGCTTGAAAGCATGTATTACCAAACAGAAGAACAGCTTTTATCTCGCTGTTATAAGACAATTGAATGGATATATGATTAGACCTCTCAGTATACTTCATCATGGCCTTGCACTGTATCGTCTGTCTGCACTTCTCTGTGTATTGGCACACTCTACTCTGCATTCTTTTGTTGTTCTTCCCTTATATTACTGTTGAAATGTTCTGTATTGACTAAATGCAAAACAAAGTTTTTCAGTCTATCTCGGTATATGTGACGATAGTAGACCAACCTGCCAATTAAACACTATATGGAATATAACAGTCCCTAGCACAGGCTCAGCAGTATGTTTCCAGAACTTCATGAGTTACATTATAAAGAGAATACACATTCTCTGAGATTCTTTTTCAAAATTTATGTTCAGTTGTTGAAATGGTTATGAAACTTTGCAAACAGCAGCTCCTAGTTTAATTTTAAAGGAACAGAAATCAAATAGATTTTTGGGTTGTGTTGTGCAGATGTGTGGCTGTTGTAATGAGTCATTCGGTCATTATCTGTGTGATAGCTGCTTTCTATCCCTATCTGAATCGATACCTTAACCCAGAAATTAGATTTCAGCTGCATTTACTCCAAAGGTAGCACAACTAGTAGACCTTTTGTGCTGTCTGTATAGAGTTTGCAGGTTCTGGTTGTAGAGTTCTGGGCTTCTTCCAGTTTCTTGCTACATTCCAAAACATATGAATGGCAGATTAGTCAGTCACTGTAAATTGTCCCTGCCTTTCAACCCTGAGAACAAGTGAGGGGCAAAATCTAAGAGAGGTTGGTAAACTATGGGGAAAGTAACAATGGTATTAATGTAGGATTCGTGTAAATGGGTGTCTGATGATCTGTCCATTCTTGCTAAGCCAAAGGGCCTCTTTCCATGCTAAATCCCTATGATTCAATAACTTTGAATTTTAAACAGAACATTACCTGGGTGCTCACTCACTTCTGCTGTTCAGATAAAATGAAATCAATTTTGTATATCTTTTCACAATCCCAAGATGTCCCCAAGACAATTCAATACTTTTGGAATGTATTCATGGTGTAAAACAGGAAACTTTAGCCAATTCGCATAGAACAAACTTTCATAATGATGACCTGATAATTCAATGTTATTGATGCTGGTGGAAGACACATTGTTTGTTCTCCAATGTTAATACTGTCATTATAATGTAAGCTTCACACACTCAGTCTTTCACCACTGTAACCATATAGTATTTTGGTGGTCATGTTTTTGTAAATTTGTTCTTTAAAAATGGCAAAGATGGTAAACCTACCTTAATTTTGCTTGTTTTCCCTCCTGGATACTCCTTCTCATCCAAGGCTAACCATCGCTGCATGAACTTCATTACAACTGGATCATCATAATCAACAATTTGAAATCCAGACACATTGGCTCCACCGTATTGAATTTTTGACAAGTCTCCATCTGTAAATCCCTGCAGAAGGTAATAAGTGTCATTGGCGATATCATTATCTTCCTACCTAACAAATATTACTGTGTTACTCTGCAGGAAATTAATATACACCATACCTAGAACAATTAACTCTACCAAGTTCAATTCATCATCAGTGGCATTGGTGTTAATAAGGTTTTGTATTTGTTGAAAATTTAAACGTCAGAGGTATTTCAGAAGTTACTCAGAGCGCTATTGCTCTGATCATGATATAGTTGTACTCTACAGTCCCAATCCTCCACCTATTGTCACTATACTAGTCATGTTTATATTTTCATTTAAACTTCTTGTATTTTTAACCAGCATCTTACTGCATCCTTAACCCAAATGTTCCTATCTAACTGTGGGTTCACTGGGTGTGATTGCTAGAATAATAAACTACTCACAATGAGCCATATTTTCTATACAAACTTGAATATAACAGCTGCAGACTACTCATGAAATGGTTTGGGGGAAAATAAACAAAAAAATGTGACTGTGGGGGGCTCAAGGTATTGGGGAAGATAAATAGACTGATTTTCTTTTAGATGTTCCCTTGAAACTCATTACTAGGCTCCAAGACCTAGCCCTCAGTACCTCCCTGTGCATCTCAATCCTCGATTTCCTCACTGGTAGTCCCCAATTAGTATGGGAGGCAACAACATCTCCTCCACACTCACCAACAGCATCGGGGCAGCACAGGTGAATCACAGGGCTGTGATATTCTCACTTTATACTTATGATTATCTATCAAGCTTCAAATTCCTTGGTGTCCACACTTCCGAGGATCTCACCTGGTCCCTGAACTCCTCCATCCTGATCAAAAAGGCACAACAGTGCCTTTATTTCCTGCGGAGCATCAGGAAAGCTCACCTCTGTCCCAGGATACTGATGGACTTTTACCACTGTACCATTGAGAGCATACTCACCAACTGCATCTCAGTGTGGTATGGCAATTGTCCCGTATTGGACCGCAAAGCACTCTAGTCGGTGGTGAAAACTTCCCAGTGGATTATCGCTACCCAATTGCCCACCATTGAGAACATCTACCATAAACGCTGCCTGGGCAGGGCGAAAAGCGTTATCAGGGATGCATCTCACCCTAACCATGGACTTTTTACTCTCCTCCCATCCGGTAGGTGCTACAGGAGCCTCCGCTCCCACACCAGAAGGCACAGGAAGAGCTTCTTCCCTGAGGCTGTGACCCTGCTGAACCTCACATCACAGTGCTAAGCAGTATTGCACCCATACTGTACTCTCAGTACTTTTATATTTGTGTGCTGTAATACTTACTTTTTATTCGCAGTTATTTTGTAAATAACACTATTCTTTGCATTTCTGGTCAAATGCTAATTGCATTTCATTAGCTTTGTATCTGTACTTGGCACAATGACAAAAAAGTTGAATCTAATCTAATCTAATCTGATGATTGTATGGCTACATACAGTTCCAATGCAGTGCTTAACTTTCCTGATGACACCACTGTTGTCAGACAAATCAAAGGTTGCAAAAAATCAGTATATCGAAAGGAGACGGAAAATCTGGGTGAGTGGTGACACAACAACCTTGCACTCAACCTCAGCAAAACCAAAGAGATGACTATAGACTGTAGGAGAAAGGAGCCAGAGTCCACCAGCCAGTCTTCATGAGGAGACTGGAGGTGGAGAGCCTCGGTGGCTTTATATTCCTTAACATCAACCTATCAGTGGATCTCTCCTGGGACCAACAAATGCACGCCATCCAAAGAAGGCACCCAGCACCCTTACTTCTTAGAATTTGCATAGATTTGGCATGTCACCAAAAGCTTTTGACAAAATTCTATAGCTGCACAGTGGAGAGTATCCTGACTGGTTGCATCACAGCCTGGTATGGAATTAAAGCTTCTCACTATGCAGGCCACACCCTCTTTTTGCAAATACCATTGGGCAGGAGGTGCAGAAGCCGATATTCAACACTACTAGGTTCAGGAAGAGTTATCACCCTACAACCAACAGGCTCCTGAATGGGCATGGATAACCAGTGTTACCACGACTCTGAACTAATTCAACAACCTACAGATTCACTTTCAAGGACTCTTGACATCCCTTGCTCTCAGCATTATTTTGATTTTTACAGCTTGCCTTCTTTTGCACATTGCTTGTTAGTTAGATTTTGTTTATGTATAGTTTTTCATAAAATGCTATTGCATTTCTTCTTTCCTCTAATTGCCTGAAAGAAATGAATCTCAAGGCAATATATACATAATTTGATAATGAAGTTACATTGAACTTTAAAATCACTTTCTCTCTTTGTCTGGCTCTCAACCTACAAATATATAGTAAGGTTGTTTAAGTGACAAACAATCTGCTGGAGGAATTCTGTAGGTCAAGCAGCATTTGTGGGAGGAAAGGAACTGCTGACATTTTGGGTTGAACCCTGCATCAGGACTGTGTGAGTCCTGGTTCAGGCTTCCAAACCAAAACGTCTATGATTCCTTTCCTCCCACAGCTGCTGCTTGACCACAGAGTACTTCCAGCAGGTTTTTTGTTACCCCACATTCCAGCATCTACAGCCCCCCGTGTCTTCAGGGTGATCTGAGTTTAGCTTTGGAGCAAGCTACTGCACTTCTTGCAGACAGAAGATACCTAAAGATCTAAAGTTGGAAATAAGTTGACAGGAAGTGAGATCCCATACAGGCAGATCAACTGAGGCCATGAAAGCAATAGTGTGCAGAATTAGTGCTTACAAGGTTTTCTGCAAAGAAGGGAAGCATCCTGTCTTAGATGTGCAGATATGCTGAAGAGACAACTTTCCTATTCATAGAACACAGAACAGTAAACCACAGGTGCAGGCCCTTGCCCACCATGTCTATGTGGAACACAATACCAAATTCAAACCAAACTCTCCTCGTCACTGCACTCCAGTCTTGGAGTGCCTACACTGAGGCCCTAAACTCTGAAAGAGCTCAATATTCCAGTTCTAACTTCCCTGTCTCTTGCCATTCACAGTTAGTTGTTGCTGACAACAATAGCAAAGCCAATCTTGAGTTTGCACAATGAGATTGAGGCCTGTTTGGCCCAAAGATTAAACTGGGTGGTATTAATTTGCAGTAGTTTTCCCAAACTTGTAAGACTTCCTCCTTAGCTCAAGTAATGTTGTTTATTGGTACATATGCCATTATACTAAAACCTCACAAAACACTTGAAAAGTTAGTTTGCATACTCATGACACCCTTCACCTTGCCATCATTACCGCTGCACTGTATTCTGCAGCAAGACTTGGTCACAGCGAGACCTACTGTATCTCTCCATCTGATTCCTAATTGTTCCACAACTGAAACTGGTACTCAAGAGAATTCCTGAAGTATAGTGTTGTGGTTCACATGGTGGACACTAATTTTCTGTTTTCCGAGAGAAAATACTTGAAGAAACTAATCCACAATCAGATAATTTCTCTTCTCAACCAATAATCAGTTTGGGTCATTGTTGATGGTGTCTGTCTCTTACTCTGCCTCCTAAATATACGTTCTACCCATTTCTCCCTCTTAGGGCCCTCGGGCAGCATTTAATTTTTCTAGCTATAGCTATAGCATATACCACCTGATCTAAAATAGCTTCTGGATCTGTATGTCACTGAATGCATCAAGTTGCTTCGCAGCTTCCATATTCATTGTGCAGCCTCAAAATAATTAACTGAGGACGTATTTGCTTTGTGCTCTGTTCATGCATGCTTTGTCCTTAAATGTTAGTTTCCTTATGGGATCCGCGTAAGGCACAACTCATGATCTGCATGAAAGTAATCCACAAGTTAGAACTGATTTGGGAGAACACACCAAGCTTCTGATTTCTTAAGTGATTACTCAGCACTAATCTAGAATTAATTGATGTGCCGCAGCCCATATAGGCTATGACTAATCTACACCTGGATGTCTATACCCCCAGAGAGCAAGCACTGTGGTCACTTGGTAATAAATGAACCTGACTAGCCTCATCCAGGTGATAAACCTCCCGATTCAACATTAAACTGGGGACCAGACAACAAAACATAACATTTTTAATGGTGGGAAATCAGCAAACACAGGTGGCTCGCCTATCACTTGTTAAGCTACAAAATAATAGGAGAAATTAGCATTTTCTCCCATTCCTTGAACCTTCATTGGTGCAAAGATGTGCAATAGGGTTTAGTATTAGTAACAGTAATGCATTTAGCAGAGTTCATAAGTAAACTTGAAATAGTGGGTTGAATTGCATTAGTTCCTACCTGCCTCCCCTGCTTGAACTTGCAATGACCCTGCGGCTAAACTAACCTCGTGCAGTCATGATGCTCGCAGTGACCCTGAGGCTTCATTGACACGCTGTGCAGTGAAGCCCTGGTCAGCAAAACGTGAAGCCTCCCCTTGATGTCCACTTAACAGCTCATGCTCTCAAACGTCTTTTCACTGTTTCCAAATGTCACTGATGCTCAGAGGTATTTGGAAACAGTTGAAAAATAAAACTTAGATAACTAATCAAATTGAAGACAAGAGTAAATCATTACTTAAAACACATTAAACTGTTTTTATTTAATTAAAAGCACAGGTACAATGTTAAATAAGGAAAAACTCTCTTAAGCTTTTCTAAAATGGTCTGTATCCTTGAAATATATTGACTTCTCCTAGGTGTATCCACGACGTTACTATAAAGCTGAGACACAAAGCATGTGCAGTCCCTCAGCTCAGCAAAATACACAAAGGGATGCACAGTTCCATAGTAGGTCAGCACGTTGTTGCAAAGGGCTTTGCTGGCAGCTGGTGGCTCCAGAAAGTGGGGTTCGATCCTGATCTTGGGTGCTGTCCATATGGAGGCAGGGTGACCTCACTGTGACTGCATGGATTCTCCTCTGTTGCTCCAAGTTCCTCCATCGTACCAACCACATTCTGGTTGGTAGGTAGTAGATCACTATAAGTTGTCCCTGGTGTAGCTGGCAAGCAGGAGAAATAGGGGAGATAAGTTGATGGCGATGTGAGAGCAAAAGAAATGGGATTTGTATAGGTTAGCAAAAATGTACTGGGTCAAGAGGCCTGCTTCCATCCTGTATAGCTGAATAACATCCTTGGATTCAATGCTGATTCAATGCCGATCTTACTAATTAAAGTGCCAAGGAAGACTGACGTCATCAAGGTGGGTGCAGAGGGTGAGCAAGTGTTCAGCGCCATCTACCAGCCTCTTGCTCGCTGCTGCCAGAGTTTGTGTGTGATGGTCTCTCTCTCCCCCTCTTGTTTGCTACTCCTGAAAGACGGTCGTTGTGTTGAGTGATCCTCTCTCTCTATCTCTCCCTGGAGCCAGAGCAAAGTTTAATCAGCGCGGTTTGTGGATTGTGGACTCTAATCCACATTTATGATGTGTTTTAGTTTCTGGTCACTTCTTTTTTTTGGGTGATTTTTGAATGGAGGCTGTCTGCAGATAATGCTCACTTAGCTGTACTGAAATATGCCTTTTAGTTTTGTGTTTTATATTCTGTGTTTTTGCTCATCTTCTTGTTGCTGTTTGCACAATTTGTTTTCTGGCAGGTGGGGGGAGGAAGGGTGGTGGGGGGTTGATGTTTTTTCTTTGAATGGGGTCCATGGTTCTTTGTTTTGTGACTGTCTGTGGGGAAGACTTTGAATCAGTCAGAACCTATAAACGCTGTCCATTTTGGGAGGGCTTCAAACCCTGGTTAAGCATCAACACACGGTTAGTCAACAATTAGCTGTGATCCCCTCTTTATATGGAAGTGCAAACTATGATATTTCATTTCACTAACATTGAAAATTTCTATAATTAATTTTAAGCATGAACAGGAATGCCATTTTTTAAACTCAGAAAAACAAATGACTATCCAAATAGATGTTTTATTTCCACTGAATGGAAATCTGTACTGGAAGGACAAAGCCGTAAGATATGCACTTTGTAATGTTAAGTATGAGGTGAAAGTGGATAAGACTTCCAAGCACAAAGGGCCTGTTTCTATGCTGTATAATCCTATGATGCATTTAGAAGTTGAAGAAGAAAATATCAGTTTTGAATACTTTGAAGATGATTACCAAATTTCTCATTTTAATTCTGACTGCTGTTACATTTTTGCAATTTGAGAGATACGTTCTAAGACTGTAGATGCTGGAAGCTGGAGAGAAAAAACACAAACAGCAGGAGAAAATCAGCAGGTGGAGCAGCATCTGTGGAGGGAGAGGAATTTTGGATATTCTGAGTTGAAACCCTGCATCAGGACTAGAATGGAGAGGGAAGACAGCTATTATAAAGAGGAGAGAGGGTGGGACGAGGCAACAGGTGGTAGGTGATAGATGGACCAAAGAGGGGAGAAGTATGAGGAGTAGATAGAGCCAAGTGAGTGAGGGAGGGGTTTGAAGTTTGGAGTTTGGAGCCAGGGGAAGTTGGAGGCACACAAGGCAAAAAGGCAAATGGAACCAGGAAGCTGAAGTGGATCAGAAGGAAGAAGGGAGAGGTAATTGATGTTTTATATTTATGTCCTGTGTTGCCCACGGTCTCTGATCCATCTCCAATCCTCTCATTTGTGCTGCCCTTCCCACACTCCCTCAATCTAGCCCTCCATCCATGTTCCTCACACCCTTCCTATCGTTGATCAATCCACTTACTACCCACCCACCAAATCCCTTCCACTTTCTGGTTTCATCTGCCCTTCATTTCTCTCTTCCAACAGTTTCCATGGTCAACTCCTTTCTTAACATACTCCAGCATGAGTGAACTTTATGTCCCCTTTCACCCCCCTCCAGCCTATGTGTCCACCTTCACCCTCTCCCTCCCACATCTGGCTCTCTTTCCTCATCATCCCTCACCCCTCCTTGATCCACCCATCTCCTACCAGTCCCCCTCTCAACCCTTCTCCTCTCCTCTTTATACTGCTTATCTTTCCTCTTCACTCTCAGTCCTGATGCAGGATTTCAACCCAGACCCTTCACAGTTCCTTTCCCCGCAGATGCTGCTCAACTTGAATTCCTCTGGCAGTTTGATTTGTCTAAGGTAATAGTCTAGACTGTGAAAGTGATCCATTTAATAACATTGATGATTCATTTGTAGTTCCAACTCAAAAGGTGAATTCTAAACAAAAATGGGAAGAATTAATTACAGCTTGTACTTTTTGAAGTCATTCAGGAGCTATTTCAAATTATTACACAAAACTGAAAGTACTCTCAATGGGGCACTTTAACCTCAAGAGAATTTCATATTGTAAATACTCATAACGAGTGTGTGTACTTCAGTAGCTGGGCATTATACAAACAACATAAACAGAAAATGTTTGCTGACTTTAATATGGTTCGGCAAGACATTTTGATCTTAATAGATAAAATAATATCTTTAAATTTTCTTGGATTTTTTTTGACTCACTAGGATTCTGTACTATTTCTTTGAAGTCAGTATTTAGACCTACATTTCCCTCAAGCAATCTGGACCAACGATAAATAAGCAAAGCTACAAAGCAATTACTTTCACAGAGTTAAATACAAGCATGGTAGGACAAGAAGACCCAGGTTTACAGAATATTTTAATTTTTCTGTCCTTTGACATACTATACCATAAGATTCTAGCACATTATGTTGGATACCTACCAAATTAGCAAGAATGTAATGATATCCTTTAACATGTTTGCCGATTGTTATGACCTATGATGAAGAAATTCAGAAATTAATTTGTTTTGAAAACACTTAATACTGAAGAGCAAATTACTGAAAGCGAAATGAAACTCCAACCAATACAATTTTTTTCAAACATAAAAATCACAATAATAAACAATTTAACATTGTATTTATTGCCCAGATTTTCTGTGGGATTGGCTGATTAATGAGTTGTATATGAGATGAGTAGATTTGGGATGGGGTTGAGGACACGATAATAAGGATTAGAAGGTTTTACATTTCCAGCAGGAAGTTGATGAACAAAATTATGAACTGCGGAGTGTATGGGTATCCTGAGGTAATGACTCACCTCCTGATATCCAAAGCCTTTGTAAAATTTGGGAGCCCATGTAAAGAGTGTGAAAAACTTGCCTGGATTAGTGCAGATCCAGCAATATCAAATAATATCAATAGACTCCTCTACATCGGAAACATCCTTTCCACATCTACTCTGTCTAGGCCTTTCAACACTTGAAATGTTTCAATGAAATCCCCCCTCATCCTTCCAAATTCCAGCGAGTACAGACCAAGAGCCATCAAACATTCTTTATATGATAACCCTTTCATTCCCAGATGCATCCTTGTGAACCTGGCGTGAACCCTCTCCAATGCCAGCACATCTTTTCTTAGATAAGGAGACAAAAACTGTTCACAATATTCCAGGTGAGGTGTCACCAGTGCCTTTTAAAGCCTGAGCTTTTGTATTCTAGACCTCTTGAAATGAATGCCAAAATGGCATTTGCCTTCCTTACCACTGACTCTACCTGCAAGTTAACCTTTAGCGCGTTCTGGACAAGGACTCCTGATTCCCTTTGCATCTCAGAATTTGGATTTTCTCCCCATTTAGAAAATAGTTTGCACATTTATTTCTACTACTAAAGTGCGCGACAATGCATTTTCCAAAGATTGTATTTCATGTGCCACTCTCTTGCCAATTCTCCTAACCTAAGTCCTCCTGCATCCTACCTGTTTCCTCAACAGTACCTGCCCCTCCACCAATCTTCGTATCATCTGCAAACTTGGCAACAAAGCCATCTATTCCATCATCTAAATCATTGATATACAGCATAAGAAGAAGCAGTCCCAAAACCAACCTCTGCGGAACACCACTAGTCACTGGCAGCCAACCAGAAAAGGACCATTTTATTCCCACTAGCTGCCTCCTACCAATTAGCCAATGCTCTGACCATGCTAGTAACTTTCCTGTAATACCATGGGCTCTTAACTTGGTAAGCAAACTCATGTGTGGCACATTGTCAAAGGCCTTTTGAAAGTCCAAATATACAACAGCCACTGCATCCCTTTTATCTACCCTACATGTCATCTCCTCAAAGAATTCCAACAGGTTCGTCAGGCAAGATTTCCCCTTAAGGGAACCATACTGACTTTGTCCTGTGTTACCAAGTCCGTAACCTCATCCTCAACAATTGACTCCAACATCTTCCCAACCACTGAGGTCAGGCTAACTGGTCTACGGTTTCCTTTCTGCTGCCTTCCTCCTTCCTTAAAGAGTGGAGTGACATTTGCAATTTTCCTCTGGCACCATGCCAGAGTCCAATGTTTTTTGGAAGATCATTACTAATGCCTCTACAACCTCTATTGCACCTCCAATCTTGGTTGGGACAACTGTAACAAAAATCAATTTCCCTCGGGATCAATAAAGTATGACTATGACTATGACTATCACTACCTCTTTCAGAACCCTAGGGTGCATTCATAAAAAAAACAGAGGTCTATGCAGTAGGGAAATTCTAGGCAGTTTCTAGAGTAGGTTACATGGTCAGCATAAAACTGTGGGTCAAGGGGCCTATAATGTGCTGTAGATTTCGTAATTCTATGTTCTATGTTTGTCTGGTCCGGGTGATGCATATACTTTCAGGTCTTTCAACTTTTTGAACACCTTCTCCCTTGTAATAGTAACTGCACTCTCTTCTCTTTCCTCACACCCTTCAACATCTGGCACACTGCTAGTGTCTTCCACTGTGAAGACCAATACAAAATACTCATTTAGTTCATCTGCCATCTCCTTCACCCCCATTACTATTTCTCCGGCCTCATTTTCTAGTGGTCCTATATCCACTCTCATCTCTTTAATTTTTTACGTACTTGAAAAAGCTTTTACTATCCACTTTGATATTGTTTGTTAGCTTGCTTTCACATTTTATCTTTTCCCTCCTAATGAGTCTCTTAGTAGGGTTTTAAAAGGTTCCCAATCCTCCGTCTTCCCACTAATTTTTGCGCCCCCCCCTTTGCTTTTACAGTAGATTTGACTTCCCTTGTCAGCCACAGTTGTACCATTTTGTCATTTGAGTATTTCTTTGTTTTCGGAATACATCAATCCTGCACCTTCCTCACTTTTCTGAGAAACTCACGTCATTGCTGCCCTGCTGTCACTCCTGCCAGCATCTCCTTCCAATTTACTTTGGCCAACTCCTCTCCCATACCACTGCGATTTCCTTTACTCCACTGAAATACTGCTATGTCAGACTTTACTTTCTCCCTGTCAGATTTTAAGTTGAACTCAATCATACAGTAACACCCAATCCAGTATAGCTGATCCCCTAGTAGGCTCGATCACAAACTGCTCTAAAAAGCCATCTCATAGGCATTCAACAAACTCATTCCCTTGAGATCCATTTCCAACCTGATTTTCCCAATCAACTGCATGTTGAAATCTCCAATGACTATCATAACATTACCCTTTTGACATGCCTTTTCTATTTCCTGTAGTAATCTGTGGTGCACGTCCCAGCTACTGTTGGGAGGCCTGTATACAATTGCCATCAGGTCCATTTACCCTTGCGGTTTCTTAACTCAACCCACAAGGATAAAACATCTTCCTATCCTATGTCACATCTTTCTACTGATTTGATGCCATTGTTTATCAGCTGAGCCACACCACCCCCTCTGCCGCCTTTCCTATACAATGATACAATGAGTAACCTAGGACATTCAGCTCCCACTGCAACCACCCTTCAGCCACGATTCAGTGATGGCCACAATATCATACTTGACAATCTGTAATATTGCAACAAGATCATCCATCTTATTTCTTATACTCTGTGCATTGAGATATGACATTTTGTGTGGCATTTGCACTGATACTCACCTTGCTGGCTGCAATTCTGTCCTATCATCTGCCTGCCCTTCCTGACAGTCTAACTGCACGCTATCTTTGCTTTTTTACCATCCATCCTATCCTGAGTCCCTTCACTCCAGTTCCCACCCCTCTGCCAAGTTAGCTGCAGCCGAATGCACTTCGTGCAGATGTAGTTCCCTGGAAGACTCTGGGTCTCCCAGGACTCCAACATCCAGCATGAAGAACACACAACATCCATTTACTACACAAGGTATGGTAAGAGAAAACAAAAAGTGAACCTTAACAGAAGCTTACCCAGAGCCAACGTCTCTTTCGAGCCAAAGCCTAACACTCCTACTCTCACCACTTGCCTACTCCCGACAATATCCCTTCCATACTTTTAAACATGTGTTGCTGACCCGCAAGAAACCTCGTTGCTGTGGCTTGCTCCTCTTGCTGATTGGGCCGTTGGAATGAGCCTGAATGCCCGCGAAGCTCTCCTTTTAAACAAGTGTCACTGACCCGCGCGAAACCTCATTGCCGTGGCCTGCTCCTACCGCAGATCGGGCTGTCGGAATATCGCCATCCAATAGCCTGAGGAGTCATATCCTCCTAAAATGGCATACCACAGATGCAGTATATGCCATCTACAAAGCACATTGTAGTTGCTCACCTCAGCTGTCCCAGCAGTGTCCTGCTAGAGTCCACCATCAAGAAAGACAAAAGCAGTAGACAGATGGGAACATCTGCATGTTCATCTATTGGAAATATTATTGCTTTCTGTCAACATCATTCATCAAAATTTGTATTGACTTGATGTCCAACCCATGAATTACCTGCATTGGAAACAGCTGTCGTGATCCACACAGCAGAGGGCAAACTAGGTCACATTCTGGAGAGTTTCAAATGGGTAATTAATTTGATTGCTCCAGCTATGTCCAGAACTCATAAATGAACGTCATAGTGCTGATATTTGCAGCTGAACTCAGACAGGCAAATTAAGAAATTTGGAGCTTTAAGGTCTAAGATCACAGAGCTAGCATCAAATCAACATTTCTCTTAGGGCCACTGACCTCAGGATCCACACCTTGAGTGGATGATTGTTTCACATATGGGGATTAACCCAACATTAGAGTACCTAACCCTCAAATATGTAAACCCAGATCAGGCACCACCTATGATCAATACCAGTACCCAAATGAGAAAAGCTATTTAACCAAAGTATATCTCTTATGTTGTTATAATAATTATCATCGAAAAAGCTATTGGCATTTCCTGTTTATGGCACAATTTAACAAATACTTTGGTTACGAGGACTTTCCATGTTGTGGACAGTTAGTCAGATGCTTTCATTGCAAACTAACAGAATAAGTCTTGCAATAACAAATGTACTGACTTCAGAAAATATATTTGGCACCTGTTCCATGATGTCATTAACTTTGTCACGTTCGCAGTCAAGAATCACTTGTCTTTCCTTTTTATTTTCCAGGTCCTGAAAAAGTGAGCGGTAGGCTTCATCTTTCCTGTCGTCTTTAATATTCCCGACATTGATTGCTGTGACTTGCCACTTGTTTTCAGCAGCAGCATCCAGGACGGCCTGTAACACCGACAACCCTTGGGGAAAGAGGTGACAAAATACAGCCAACATGTTAAATTCATGGTCTTGAGCTCAGTCGATAACAACCAAGCAATTCCACAACAAGTCACACAATATAGGCAACACACATCAAAGTTGCTGGTGAACACAGCAGGCCAAGCAGCATCTCTAGGAAGAGGTGCAGTCGACGTTTCAGGTCGAGACCCTTCATCAGGACTAACTGAAGGAAAAGTGAGTAAGGGATTTGAAAGTGGGAGGGGGAGGGGAAGATCCAAAATGATAGGAGAAGACAGGAGGGGGAGGGATAGAGCCGAGAGCTGGACAGGTGATAGGCAAAAGGGGATATGAGAGGATCATGGGACAGGAGGTCCGGGAAGAAAGACAAGGCGGGGGGGGAACCAGAGGATGGGCAAGGGGTATAGTCAGAGGGACAGAGGGAGAAAAAGGAGAGTGAGAGAAAGAATGTGTGTATAAAAAATAAATAACAGCTGGGGTACGAGGGGGAGGTGGGGCATTAGTGGAAGTTAGAGAAGTCGATGTTCATGCCATCAGGTTGGAGGCTACCCAGACGGAATATAAGGTGTTGTTCCTCCAACCTGAGTGTGGCTTCATCTTTACAGTAGAGGAGGCCATGGATAGACATGTCAGAATGGGAATGGGATTTGGAATTAAAATGTGTGGCCACTGGGAGATCCTGCTTTCTCTGGCGGACAGAGCATAGGTGTTCAGCAAAGCGGTCTCCCAGTCTGCGTCGGGACTCGCCAATATATAGAAGGCCACATCGGGAGCACCGGACGCAGTATATCACCCCAGCCGACTCACAGGTAAAGTGTCGCCTCACCTGGAAGGACTGTTTGGGGCCCTGAATGGTGGTAAGGGAGGAAGTGTAAGGGCATGTGTAGCACTTGTTCCGCTTACAAGGATAAGTGCCAGGAGGGAGATCAGTGGGGAGGGATGGGGGGGACGAATGGACAAGGGAGTCGCGTAGGGAGCGATCCCTGCGGAAAACAGAGAGAGGCGGAGAGGGAAAGATGTGCTTAGTGGTGGGATCCCGTTGGAGGTGGCGGAAGTTACGGAGAATAATATGTTGGACCCGGAGGCTGATGGGGTGGTAGGTGAGGACCAGGGGAACCCTATTCCTAGTGGGGTGGCGGGAGGATGGAGTGAGAGCAGATGTACGTGAAATGGGGGAGATGCGTTTGAGAGCAGAGTTGATAGTGGAGGAAGGGAAGCCCCTTTCTTTAAAAAAGGAGGACATCTCCCTCGTCCTAGAATGAAAAGCCTCATCCTGAGAGCAGATGCGGCGGAGACGGCGGAATTGCGAGAAGGGGATGGCGTTTTTGCAAGAGACAGGGTGAGAAGAGGAATAGTCCAGATAGCTGTGAGAGTCAGTAGGCTTATAGTAGACATCAGTGGATAAGCTGTCTCCAGAGACAGAGACAGAAAGATCTAGAAAGGGGAGTGAGGTGTCGGAAATGGACCAGGTAAACTTGAGGGCAGGGTGAAAGTTGGAGGCAAAGTTAATAAAGTCAACGAGCTCAGCATGCGTGCAGGAAGCAGTGCCAATGCAGTCGTCGATGTAGCGAAGGAAAAGTGGGGGACAGATACCAGAATAGGCACGGAACATAGATTGTTCCACAAACCCAACAAAAAGGCAGGCATAGCTGGGACCCATACGGGTGCCCATAGCTACACCTTTAGTTTGGAGGAAGTGGGAGGAGCCAAAGGAGAAATTATTAAGAATAAGGACTAATTCCGCTAGACGGAGCAGAGTGGTGGTAGAGGGGAACTGATTCGGTCTGGAATCCAAAAAGAAGCGGAGAGCTTTGAGACCTTCCTGATGAGGGATGGAAGTATATAGGGACTGGACATCCATGGTGAAAATAAAGTGGTGGGGGCCAGGGAACTTAAAATCATCGAAAAGCTTAAGAGCGTGAGAAGTGTCACGGACATAGGTAGGAAGGGATTGAACAAGGGGGGATAAAACCGCGTCGAGGTATGCAGAAACGAGTTTGGTGAGGCAGGAGCAAGCTGAGACAATAGGTCGGCCAGGACAGGCAGGTTTGTGGATCTTGGGTAGGAGGTAGAAACGGGAAGTGCAGGATGTGGGAACTATACTGTTGGTAGCAGTGGATGGGAGATCCCCCGAGCGGATAAAGTCGGTGATGGTGTGGGAGACAATGGCCTGGTGCTCCTTAGTGGGGTCATGATCGAGGGGTAAATAAGAGGAGGTATCCACGAGTTGTCGCTGTGCCTCGGCAAGGTAGAGGTCAGTGCGCCAGACTACAACAGCACCCCCCTTATCGGCGGGTTTAATAATAAGGTTAGGATTAGTGCGGGGGGAGTGGAGAGCAGAGCGTTCCGAAGGAGTGAGGTTGGAATGGGGACAAGGTGTGGTGAAGTCGAGACGGTTGATGTCCCGTCGGCAGTTAGCGATAAAGAGATCCAGTCACACAATATGCTCATTTTCAAATAATTTCTGAATAAAATTACTGATAACATATATTCTCTTGGGTTGGTCTGCCAGAATCATTGTCGAGTCTATTTTAATGCCATCAAACTTGCGTATATCATTTTCCAGTTTCATAATTTTCTTCTAGAACTAGGATAATTTTTTAAATTATCCTTTAAATACTGTAAAGATGCTTGGCCCCAGTTGGTGCCAGTTGTTGATATTTGCCACTCTTTCGGTGGGATGGCAGCATAGCAGTTAGCATGATGCTATTATAGCTCAGGGCAGAGTTTGGAAATCAGAGTTCAATCCTGGCATCCTCTGTAAGGGTTTCTACGTCCTCCCGGTGGAATGCATGGATTCCCTCTCACAGTCCGAAGGCGTACTAATTGGTAGGTTAATTAGTCATTGTCAATTGTCCCGTGATTAGGCTAGGGTTAACTTGGTGGGTTGCTGGCAGTGCAGCTCAAAGGGCAGAAGGGCCTATTCCACGCTGTACCTTTAAATAAATAAACCTATAAGGCAGATTTTTGTGGTACAGGAGGTGAGTGAGGCAGAAAACAAAAAACAATCTCGATATGGCTGGGGGCAAAGGCAGTCAAAAAGTGCCAGGTTACTTCTACCAGGCTTTTGATGGGGAAAGGGATTTTTCAGAAAACTGGTCTGATTTCCTATTTATCACTCCATCTAATCTTCAGTAAGAGAAAGCTGATGGTAGCTCCTTGGCTGCTGGCAGGTAACCTCCTTTCTGATCACATCTGCTGAAGGCTTCTTCCCCTCTCTCTCTCTCTAACCCTGACAATCCTTTAAAGTTCAGTATTAAATTCTGAAAATAAATGTTTTCCTTTCAAGTTCTTCCTCTCTTTCAGCAGATGTGGAACTTTTCAGGTTGGCATCAGCAAGATCCCTATATGCCAGAAAAAGCTCCAACTCTAGACCATGGCCTCTGACTACGGGAGAGTCGCAATGCCAAGTGGGGTCTAGTCTGTGACATGAAGATCATGAACAACGTGATGGCTTGCTTTATATGATGTCCCAGTAAAATGTAATAGCTGTTACCACCTCTCCTACAGAGCTGATTTACTAAACTTCTTAGACAGCAGGAAATTTACAGAATTCTAAGGATTTATTCCTATTGAAGTCAATTCCCTTTTCAGAACTTATGTAGTATTTACAAGGCTAGTGTACGTTGCCCATCCCCTAATAAGATGGTAGCAAGTGGTTCTTTTTGAACCACTGTAGCCCCTCTGATAAAGGGCTTCTCCATGATGTTGTTGAGTGTAGAGATTCAGAACTGAAAAGCAGGGTCATCTTTCTGCCAGGATGGTATGCGACACGGGAGGAGAATATTCAATTTTACTTTACTTTAGTGTCACCAAACAGTTGATACTAGAGTGTACAATCATCACAGCGATATTTGGTTCTGCGCTTTGCTCTCCCTGGATTACAAATCGATAGTAAGTATTAAAAACTTAAATTATAAATCATAAATAGAAAATAGAAAAGTGAAAGTAAGGTAGTGCAAAAAAAAACAAGTGGCAGGTCCGGATATCTGGAGGGTACGGCCCAGATGACGGTGTACATGTGAGTTTACTGCCTGTGTACTTTTTGGTGTTAGGGGCTGGCAGGTTCAGGATGCTGTTGTAGCCTAGGCAGATACCTGCAGTCCATGTTGCAGATGTTGTAGATGTTTATTCTGCTCTGCACTGAACTGAGGCTGGGGTCTGCTCTGGCTTCGTGTCTTTCTCAAAACTCTTATTTCTGAAGCTATTTGCTTAGTTTTGACGTTTGCACAATTCTTTTTTCTTTCTGCAGGTGTTTGACAGTTTTTTTTTAAATAAGTTCTTTTGGGTCTCTTTGGTTTGTGGCTGCCTGTTAGGAGTGAATCTCAAGGTTGTATAATGTACACACACTTTGATAGTAAATGCACTTTGATCTTTGATATGATACCTCCCGCAGTCACTGTGCCGTCGATGAGGAAATGAATACCGAGACTGGTGAAGGAGGTGGCAATCCAATGGGTTGCTCTGCCCTGAGTGATATTCAGTTTCCTGAATGTTGTTGGTGCTGTACTCTCCCATCATACTTTTATCTTGTCCCTCGGAGAGACTGGAGGTCATCATGCAGGAAAGTAAAGTTCATCCAGACTCTCATTTACTCTTGTAACCACAGTATTTGTGGCTCATCTAGATAAGCTGCTGATTACTGTTACTTCCATATGTGGTGCTCATTGACAAAAATGCTACTGAATAGTAAAGGTGAGTAATTAGACACTTTCTCTTGTTGGAGCTATCCCGTTTGGTGGCGCAATGATATCAGCGCCGGACTCTGGAGCGAAGGTTCCCGAGTTCGAATCCAGGTCAGGTTGAGCATCGAGCTAGCAACTCTGCCTCGTTAAAACAAGAATAGCTTGCTACAGAAACACCGTCATGACGGTGCCTCGATAATTCCAATGCCGAGTTAAGGACTATTCTTCTTCTTCCTCTTGTTGGAGCTGGGCACTGTTTGGAAATTCTGTGTTATGAAGGTCTCTTGCCACGTCAATCAATACCTGTACACACCTAGGGTTTATCCACGCAGGAGTGGGCTGTCCATTGGCTGAGTAGTTGTGAATGGAATGGAACACTGTGCAAGTAAACAGTAAACATTTTGCTTCCTGTTCTAATAATGGAAGGAAGGCCAGTAAGAGAAGGTTGCTATGCTTATAACTTAAGAAACTGTTGCATTGGAACTAGGATGGTTGATCTCTAAAAACCAAAACCATTTTCCACTCTTGAGCCTTGAAGTGTTTTCCTCATCGTGCCCACCGATTTCAGTTTTGCCAATTAAAATTAGTCAAATGCTGCACTGATGTCAAGGTAAGTCACACTCGCCTCACCTGAGTTCATTGGCCTATGTTTGAACCAAATCTAAAATATTGTATGAAATCTAATTAACTTGGTGAAATCCAAACTGGGGATTGGCAAGCAGTTTGTTGGAGAGAAAGTGCCACAATCGATGACACTTTCCATCACGCTGTTAATGATGATTGTGTACTCATTCGCATTTGCTGGACTGAATTAGTCACTTTTTCTGTTCAGGGCATACTGGGCAATTTTCCACACTGTCAAATCAATATCAGTATTGCTGTAGCTGAGCTACAATGGTTTGACTTCAGGTACAGCTAGTTCTGGAGCACAGATCGTCAGTTCGATCATCTGTGCTGTAACCACTGCTCCTAGCTATTCCTTAATATGATATAGAGTAGATTGAATTGACTGGAAACTGACATTTGTAATGATGGGGATCTCAGGAGATGAACCACTTGGCTCTTCTGACTAAACATGGCTCTGAATGCTTTAGTCTTATCTTCAGCATTAGTGTCCTGGTTTTGAGGAAAGAACATTCCTAGAACCAATCCTTCCATTAGCTGTTGAATGACATATCACCATATAGGAGGCCAGTAGGTTGTAACCATGAGGAGGTTTCCTTGGGAATTTTGACCTGATGCCAAGAGACCTCATTAGTTTTGCAATCATCACTGAAGACTGCAGGGCCATCCTCTGTATTCCACGCTGGTGGGTCTGTCCATGTAGCGGGAAGGAACAATGCCAGAAATTATGTTGATTATGGCACTTTGTCATTAAGGACTAATTCCTTGAATAAGACAATACTGTGTTTGACTAGTAATAGCAACAGGTCTATGATTTAGACATTGGTTCTCAGTTATCTCTGGAGAAAACCTTGCAAGGTCATTTGGACGGAGGGAGAATTTGCTACATGGGCAATGCCATGAGATCCATCCAGTTTTGTCCCTTTTCCTGATTTAGTATAGCAGAACTGGCAAAATAGGTCATTTCAAACTCAACTATATTGTTGCAGCTCTAGAGTCACAAAGATAAACTGGGGAAGTATGGTAGATTTCCTTTTTGTTGGACTACAGTGAACAGAAAAATTTCTACTATAGTCCAATCATTTATTGCGACTCATTTTTGATAGAAAGGATTAGGCAAATTTGATAGTTCCTGTAAAATTAAATCATTTTGTCTTTTACATCATGGCACTTTAAAAAGACTAATGGACCAGCTCCAAGCATGCCGTTTGTCAGTCTAGCTCAAGCCCCACGGCCTACTTCTCCCTTGAGAAATGTGCGAGGCGCAGAATTGAAAAATAAAAGATATTTTGAGCATCCTTTACATATAATGGAATCCCTGATTATGCTGAAGTGTCAGCTTTGGGATCTTTATCCCAAATTCAGTAGGAAATGGCAATGAAACCAATTTTTTTGATTCAGCTATTGATGCATGTTTTTACATTGGGATACTGAGATACATCCTTGGATGCACTGGGACATAGAATCAATTATGTAACTAAGGTCATCAGGTATTTCAGGTCTTTCAATGTCAGACACTCTTGCCTAAGCAACCCAGCCAGGGTTGGTCAGGCACTGGCCTGTGTCCTCTTGATCCAGAGTCATCTGGAGGCTCGCTCATCAGCCTCTGTGATGGTCCTGATGGCTCTTTTCTTTGCAGCCCCCTTAATGCCAAAGAGAGGGTAGGTTCTGCACAGCAGGCAGCCAGCAAAACCACTACGCCCCACCTCCATGGGCTCACATCGTGCCCTCCATCCCTGTCTCTGGTGCTGCTCTATCAGCTCCTGGGATTTGGCATGTTACACATGAAAGAAACTGCTGAATTTCACACAAGTTGGTCCAATTCATGTGTAACCTTAGTGACTACCCTTTTTGACAAGTAATTAAACTCATTCAACCAGCTGGAACCATTTCATAGCTGATGCAATACAATACAATTTTGATAAGCAAAATTGTGTGAGAAAGTATTTATACCTGTCCCACTAATAGTTCAATTTACATACACAGTAGAATTTTCACTTTTTGGGTTCACATTTGTGTATGCAGTTGAAATTGTTTACTTGGAATGTACAACCTACCCAGACTCATTCTAGACACGATCTTTCCTGAAATCACTGAAGCAATAGATGTTAATTGGAACTCAAACCAGTTCAGAGTTCAAACCTATCTGAAGGGAAATTCTAGTTGTGTGGCAGGGAATTAGAGGTGGTCATTTCACTCTGATGGACAGCTGTCTTACTGCTCAAATATGAATAGTTTTTGACAGATTGCACACTTTGTAAAGGACTGGGTTAGGGAATCACAGTGAGGTCATCTTTATTGGTCCACCTCATTCCCATTTCTCCAGACCTCGAAGGATGAGGAATCAAAAGACTGTATAAAGCAAGGAACAGCAACCTAACCATCAAGCCTATTCAAAACAAAACAGACAATAGTCATTCTCTTCTACATCTTCTTTGCTTCAGAAGATTTAAATTCTTTTGTTTGGAATGATCTTTAGATGAAATACAATGTTGGAAAATTTCTTCTACCAAAGTCGTGTACTGAGATGCAGAGGGACTTGAGAGTCCTTGTGCAGAATACTCTAAAGGTTAACTTGCAGGTAGAGTTGGTGGTAAGGAAGGCAAATGCAATGTTAGCATTCATTTCAAGAGGTCTAGAATATAAGAGCATGGAAGTTTCACTGAAAGTTTATAAGGCACTGGTGAGGCCTCACCTTGAGTATTGTGAACAGTTTTGGGCTCTTTATCTAAGAAAAGGTGTGCTGGGATTGGAGAGGATTCAGAATAGATTCCTGGCATGAAAGGGTGATCATTTGAGGAATGTTTGATGTCTCGGAGTCTGTACTCGCTGGAATTCAGAAGGATGGCGGGGGGGGGGAGGGATCTCATTGAAACCTTTCAAATGTTGAAAAGCCTAGACAGAGTAGATGTGGAAAGGATGTTTCCCATGGTCAGGGAGTCTAGGGAAAAAGGGTACAGCCTCAGGAGACGGGGTGTCCAGTTGCGGAGAAATGTCTTTAGCCAGAGGGTGGTGAACTTGTGGAATTTGTTACCACAGGCAGCTATGGAGGCCAGGTCATTGGATGTACCTAAGGCAGAGATTGATAGGTTCTTCATTGGTCACAGCATCAAATGTTATAGGAGAAGGCCAGGGAGTGGGGCTGAGGAGGAGGGAAAAATAATCAGCCATGACTGAATGGGAGAGCAGACTCGATAGGCCAAATGCCCTAATTCTGCTCCTATGGTCTTAAAGATAATTGAATGAAATATTGGAATATCTGTCTAATTCTAAAATCCACATTGTTCATTTCAGGGTCAGTGTATCTCTCTGGGGGTATAAATGCTCTGCTGTTTTTAACACATCAGAACCCTACATGCATAAACATTGCATCGTCAGGAGGGCAAAACTAAGAATGCTACCACAGTGAATATATATTTAAAAAAACATGTACCTCGGTCACTATCATACAGATAAGCAAACTTATCCCATTGGTAATATTCAATCAAACTGAGAAGAGCACCCTTGAGATCTGGTCTCATCTGTATGACAAACTGGTGTAAGCCATCAGCAGGAAAGCTCGGAGTGATAAAAGAAACGTGCAGGGTTCCACAGAACGATGTAAGCGTATTCACAGATTTCTTGTCGTAAAATCCAAAAATGGCATAAACTCCCCTTGAAAACTGGGAACAGACTGCAAAAGAGAAAATGAAAGCAGAATGTTTACAATGTGCACACTCAATAATCAATACAATAGCTTTGATCCTGATAAATAAGTATAATTTAATTTGTTTTAAACTGGTTATAATTACTTCATTCATGAACCGTAGACTAGCATCAAAATATGCAAAATGCTGCTTTCTTGGTTTTGCATCATTATTCACACACGATTTATCTCTGAAACATTATTTTGTCTTCTTACGGTTCATCAATTGATCTTATTATCAGGTAAGGACTACCATCTCAAATTTCTCAGAATGAACATTAGTGAATGTAATCATAAGAATTTACATCATATCTCTCCAAGAGCTTTAATGCATGATCCATCTTTCCCTTTTTCCCTCAACTTTTATCTCAAAATCCTTTCCAATCAGTAGATCATTCTCTGCAAATCTGCAACCTTCCAATTTTGTATATGATTTCAGTGATGACAATTGGATTACTAGATTATGAGGACACTCAGTCCTCGTTTATTGTCATTTAGAAATGCATGCATTAAGAAATAATACAATGTTCTTCCAGAGTGATATCACAAAAAAAAAGGACAAACCAAAGACTAACACTGAAAAGACCACATAATTATAACATATAGTTACAGCAGTGCAAAGCAATACCATAATTTGATAAAGAGCAGACCATGGGCACTGCAAAAAAAATTTTTTAATTCCCATCGACTCCCGATAGTCCCGATAGCAGGCGGCAAAAGGGAGAAACTCTCCCGCCATAAACCTCCAGGCGCCGACAACTGCCGATGCATTGGAAGCACCCGACCGCAGCCGACTCTGAGTCCGTCCGAAAACTTCGAGCTTCCATCCAGCCCTCCGACACCGAGCACTGAGCACCATCTCTGCCGAGGGCTTCGACCCTGCCCCGGCTGCCGAGCAGCAAGCAAAGCCGAGGACTCGGGGCCTTCCCCTCCGGAGATTCTGGATCACACAGTTGCGGTGGCAGCGGAGAAGGTATTTCAGAAGTTTCACAGATGTTCCTCCGTGCTCTCACGTCTGTCTCCATCAAAACAGGATTGTGCACGGCCCCCTACTTGACAGATAACAGATATCATTCACCGGAGCACAGCATTCACAATGCTGTTTTCTCCTACAGTATTGATTGATTGATTGAGATACAGAGTGGAACGGACCCTTCTGGCCCTTCAAGCCGTGCCATCCAGCAATCCCCAGATTTAACCTTAGGCTAATTTACCTCCCAACTGGTACATCACTGGACAGTGGGAGGAAACCACAGCATCCAGAGGAAACCCAGGTGGTCACAGGAAGAACGTACAAACTCCTTACACACAGTGGCAGGAAATGAACCCAGGTTGCTGGTGCTGTAAAGTGTTGTGCTAACCACTACACGACTGTGCCGCCCAAATAAAAGCAATAGAGATAGAACACCCCTGTACACATTGGCAAGCTCAATACAGAGGTTTCCTTCTTCCTTTAACTTCCCAACCTTCTTCCAGCTTGAGATTTTTCCTGGGCTGGTGACACTGTTCCATCTTCTGAATTCCAGTGAATTCAGAAGATGGCTCAGGCCAGTTCATCTAGTGTACTTTCCCGTCCATTCAGTGGATGTGCTACTAACCCCTTTGATGCCTCGAGACAGCACGGTATCTCACATGCCTCGTGGGAACTTGCCATATCGGAATTAGTCATAAACATGGACAACACTTGTACGCTATCGGATTAAAAACGCTATAAAATTAGCATAACTTGGTTTATTTCCTTTGCACATTCTATGCCACAAATTTTTATCCAAGCTGCAGACACCATTTTAGAGCATAAAACATTTGTCGTATCCAAGAAATGGAAGCTAATGATCCAAATTATTCACTGATTGACATGAAACTATTGTTAACACACAGGAGGGAGGATCGAACACAAAGTGAGTAATAGCGAAGGGTATATTTTTCAGTTTAAGATACCAGCGTAGAGCTTTGTCCACAGACCAGGAAATCAGCCTGATAATGGTATCTACAAATTTCTTAGAGTTTTATTTTTAAATAGAGAATATGATAAATTGTGCAGACATTTCCTGATACACAACCTCAAAGTAAAAGGCCCTTGAGTGTACAAATTAAAAATTTGTCCTTATGATTCTACATTACTCTTATTTTTTATTCACACATATTTTCCAAGTTGTATATATTTTACTAGAAAATGGAAAGCATACTACCACAGAAGGAAATCTATACCCAGCAGGCCAAGCAGCATTTGCAAAGAGAAAAATGAGTTAGCCCTTCTGATATCCCCTTATTAGGAAGATTCATGGACCTGAAAATGTTAACTCTTTTTGCATAGGTATTGCCTGACATGACAGCGGCTACAGTTCATTAGGAGTTTTGATATGTCAAAGACACTAGCAAATTTCCATAGATGTACCATGGAGAGCACTCTAATTGGCAGCATCACCATCTGATATGGGGTAGGAGGGATGGTGCTGTACAGGATCGAAATAAGCTGTAGAGAGTTGTGAACTTAGTCAACTCTATCATGTGCACTAGCTTCCGTAATATCCAGGATATCTTCAAGGAGCAATGCTGCAAAAGGTGGTGTCCAGCATTAAGGCTCCCAATCACCAGAACATGCCCTGTTCTCATCGCTACCATCAGGAAGGAGGTACAGAAGTCTGAAGGCACACACTCAACAATTCAGGAACAGCTTCTTCCCCACTGAATGTACAATATATATAGACGCACACACACATGTATACATACACACACTGTAATTCATCTTTTTCTTTGCTATTCTGTATGGCAATGTAGTGCTGCCGCAGAGACAGTTTTCACAACATTTGCCAGTGATTACTTTGACTTAAAACTCAACAGAACTTCTGCAGAATTCATGTTTGAATTGTTTGACGTAAAACACCTATAAAGAAGCAGCACTCCAAAGAGGAAATGCTCAAGAAGAAAGACAGTGGATCATTTTGCATGACACAGCAAACACCAATTTGGGTACTAGCACTGTTAGAATCGAAGCAGCTGTTATTTCATATACAGAGACATCCTGCAAGCGCCAACTGCATTTAAGAGAAAGGGAGAAGGGAAGCTGAAATGATACAGTCACCAGCCACTCCTTTCAGGGCAGAGCTGCTTATAGTCAGCAATGACTTCCATGAAGTCTGCAGTTACTCGTACTGAAAGGGAGCAACTTTCTGCCAGCCTGGCTCCAGCCATATACTGGGAGGAATGCCTAGAAATAGTAGGGCCATTAAACCCAGTTGGAAACTAAGATGGAACATAAGGGTAGATAGGTTATATCATTCTATAATTAGTTAATTTCCTTTGAGTTCAATGTTTGGGGATTTATTTTAATTAAAATTTTCATAAACACATTACAGCTTAATCACTTCAATATATTACACAGATAGATGAAAAAGAAAGATGGCTGATAAATGGAGCATGGCATGGCGCCATAGACCTTGGGTCAAATTATCTCTCATTCAATCTACATTTCAGACTGGTCACACTGTGGAAAGGATCAATGCCCGCAAATTCCAGAAAGTTTTTCACATTTACCTCCAACAATAAGGACAAACTGGTGCAGGGGTAAGATGAGCTAGTTTCTTCAATACATGAGTCTTTAAAGTGATCAGAACAAAGACATTTATCAGGAGCTTGCAGAGTCAATGGCATCAGTGTTGCACAACTGAAGAATTATTACCTGCCTAACCCTTCAGTATAGATTTCACAAGGTGCCAGGCTCCCAGTACTCAACTGGCTCAGGTTGCAACTAAATTCACAGCATGGCTTTGAGAAGTACTGTGACCCCAGCCCATCGACTGTGAAGGGTGTCAATGTGATTGAATGTTTGCAAATATCTTTCAGCGCAGTCTAAGTATATAAAAGCATAGTTACAATTTCAAGTTGAGTTTATTGCTATGTGCACAAGTACAGTGATGTAATCATGTGGATGCTCTCAGCAGTGCGGAGGCCTGTGCCGGTGATGGACTATGCACTAGGCTGTATTCACTACTCTCCGCGGTGTAACCGTCCCCACTGAAGTTAATGCCCCTCCTTTGGAATGGAGTTTGGACTGATTTCTTCACGCTTGAAAGGAGAAATCTATGAAAGTCCAAGCTGGCCACAAAATGCTTCGAGAAGCTGAACCGAAGCAAGTGGCAGCAGGCGGCTGCAGTGTGGAAGTTGCTACCACTAGTGCTGGAAACTGGGGACTTTCCAGAGGATACCCAGGTAAACTTGGCATCAACTCTGGTGCGGGGCAGCTGATCTCCCCCAGTATCTGAGTCATTTGATTTTCTTCCTGTTATTCCTGTAATTTAGGACCAGATGTCTTAATATTCTGAAGCGAAAGCTCAACAATGGTAGCTCACATTGCAATACACATCTCAAGTATGGTTATTACCTCCTTGCCCTGCCCAGTGGCATCATGGCCACAGGTGGTGAAAAATTAATTTAATACATCTCCTCAAGAATCCTTAATGAAACCCATCAATTAAATTTATTGATTCCTCCCAGTTATGCATGAACACAGTAGCCATTGATAACGTCTTCCATTAAATTAGAATCATTGTGTCTGTTTGGTTGCATTAACTAGAGAATTATTGTCACTGTTTCAGAGCCACTGGAACACTTTTGGCTTCGTACGTGGAAAATCATGTCTCACAAATTTTATTAAGACTTTGAAGAGGTGACAAGAGGATTCATGAGGCTATCATGGTAGACGTTATTTACATGGACTTTCACAAGGCCTTTACAAGGCTCGGCACTGCAGTCTAGCCCAAAAGGTTAGAACACATGGAATTTAGGATGAGCTAGCCAATTGGATTGAAAACTGGCTTGCTGGGAGAAGGCAGAGAGTGGTAGTGGATGGTCCTTTTTCATATTAGAGGCCTGTGGCTATAGATGTGCCACAGGGTTTGATGCTGTCTCGACTGTTATCTGTCAATTATGTCAACGGTTTAGATTCGAATGGAGGTAGGATGATGAGCAAAATTAGATGCATAGTGTGGGCTGTGAAGCAAATTGTCTATGGTTACAACAAGGTATTGATCTATTGGGAAAATCAGCAAAAGAGTGGCAGATGGAGCTTAGCTTGTAGAAATGCAAAGTGATGCATTTTGGGATATTAAAGCAGGCTAGGAGGTGTACCGTAAGTAGGAGGGCTTCAAGAAATGTTGGTGAACAGCGACACCTTGGGTACAACTACGTAGTTCCTTGACAGATACACAGGGTGGTGAAGGCACTTAGCAGGCTTGTCTTCGTCAGTCATGGCTTTCAGTACAAGAACTGTAATGCCATATTACAGTTTCATAAAACATCAGTTAGATTACACTTGGAATACACCTGCACTTTGCACCACAAGCGAGAGAAAAGATTCACGGGAATATTGTCAAGACTGGAAGGCTTGAGTTGTCAGGAAAGATTAAATGATGTGGGACTGTTTTTCCCAGAGCGAAGGACAATAGACAATAGGTGCAGAAGTAGACCATTTGGCCCTTCGAGCCTGCACCGCCATTCTGAGATCATGGCTGATCATCTACTACTAATATCCGGTTCCTGCCTTGTCCCCATAACCCTTGATTCCCTTATCGATAAGATACCTATCTAGCTCCTTCTTGAAAGCATCCAGAGAATTGGCCTCCACTGCCTTCTGAGGCAGCGCGTTCCACACCTCCACAACTCTCTGGGAGAAGAAGTTCCTCTCAACTCTGTCCTAAATTACCTACCCCTTATTCTTAAACCATGCCCTCTGGTACTGGACTCTCCCAGCCTCTGGAACATATTTCCCACCTCTATCTTGTCCAATCCCTTAATAATCTTATATGTCTCAATCAGATCACCCCCCCCCCGTCAATCTTAATTCCAGCATGTACAAGCCCAGTCTCTCTAACCTCTCTGCGTAAGACAGTCCGGACATCCCAGAAGGAGTCTGGGAGTGACACTACAGAGGTTGATAAAATTATGAGGTGCATAGAAAGGATAGATGGTCACAGTCTTTATTCCTAGAGAATAGGCTTACCGGGAGAGAGGAAACATTTAAAGGGATTTTGAAGAGTAAGATGGTGGTGAGTATATAGAATGAGCTGCAAGAGGAGGTGGTAGAAGTACAATTACAACCTTTAAATGAAATGAAATATCTTTATTGTCATTGCATAGTACAATTTGTCATGCACCAATACAGCAAAAAATAGTTTGCAACTCTCATACTCAATGCTATAAAACAACAAATAAAGTAAATAAACAATAAATAAAATCAAGTAACCAGCCAGTACAAGCAATGTCCAGCAGTACAAAAGCACAACTCAGATGCATGACAGCCCTAAAACCAGTAGTAAAGTAGCAATATAATAAATTTATGGATGATGCTTGATCGATTGGTTCAGAGCAATTATCGCTCTGGGGAAAAAGCTATTTTTCAGTCTGGAAGTGCGGGCATAGAAAGTCTTATAACGTCTGCCAGATGGAAGAAGTTCAAACAGTTGATTGCATGGGTGTGTATTGTCCTTACAGATGCGTGTAGCTTTCCTTAGGCAGCGAGAGCTGTAGGTGTCCTCCAGGGTTGGGAGCTGTGTACAAATTATCTTCTGTGTGCGAGAGACGACCTGCTGAAGAGCTTTCCTATCAGCTGCTGTACAACTGAGATACCACACAGAGATGCAGTATGTTAAGATGCTCTCTATGGTGCAGCGGTAAAAGTCACCAGCATCTGTTCAGGTAGACCAGCTTTCGTGAAATGTACCCTTTCTTGAAAAAACATTTCAATGGGTACATGGAATGGGAAGGTTGAGGGAAATAGACCAAACATAGGCAAAAGGAATTAGCTTAGATAGGCATCTTGTTGAAAATGCATGAGCTGTTTTGTGCTGTGTAATTATGAATCTTATGAAAAGTATTTGCCTCTCATGGTGAACTAGTGGAAGCTGTAGACTTATGGTGGACATTGGTAATGGCTTGCAGAAGCAACGATATGTTAGATCTGCTTCAGCTAAAGTATCAAGGAGAAGCTTAAGGCTCAACAGGCCAGAGCAGAGATGGAAATTCAAATACTTTTCCAGTCTGCTGTTGTGAACTGCACTGAAGTCAAAGGGAAGCCAGCATTCTCCGGGTCTGTGCATACCACTACATGCTGATAAGCCTGCAACCACAAGAATCGTACGCCTGTGTCTCCAGCTGGACTCGGGCCCAGAAGCATCAACCTGTCATCCAGCAGGTATAAGGAGGAAGATTGGAATGGTGGGGGTGAGCAGCAGATAAATCTTGTCTCCACGGTGCCCCTCCCAGCTTTGATGTGCTCTGCTGTATGAGATCATTAGTCACCCCTTTTAGGAAGTCAGGTCTACCCTGGGGATTCCCATGGAATGCTAGCAAGCCTGCAGCTGGTGCTCATGGGGGGGGTGTGGGGGGGGAGCAAGTGACCAGTGGCTAGATGGGATAGCAGTTGGCCTCACGGATTGCTGGTGCCTCAAATGCTCACAAACTACACAGACCCAACCCATGGGCCAGAGATAGGACAGCAAGTATGAGCTGCTGTTCTGGTCTCTCATATACTGCAATCAACACTGGTCCGGTAACTCCAGCTCACCCAACAACACCAGAAGAAGCAGCTACGGTAAACAGCTGGTACACAAAGAAATTCCCTCATTTTGGAGACTCATCTCAATCCTCTGGATTCACTGCACAGCCTCCAAAGCTTAAACAAATGGTAAAGTGATCTTTAAAATAGCTCAGCCACAGTGAACGAGATATAATAAAATAGTGCTTCCTTCATGCCATTGATGCTCCTAAAGCAGAAAAGCATGATCCAATTCCAGCAGCATTTACACCAAAACAGCACAGCAGTGAAAAATGACACTCGGTACCAGGGGCCTTCCATGGATTAGTTCAAAATGGAAGTGCCCAATTCAACTTCCTCAACTAAGGATGTCCTTACCTGATTTACAGTGAAATAAACATCAAAACTAAGTTGCAGTACCCTAGAAAAATAGATCTGGAAGCTCAAGATTAGGCCCCAGAATATTCCTATACTACACAATAAATGGGTCTAGTGCAGAGCTACAGCTCACAGTCTATCTTAACAACACTTAAAAGATCCTTGGACAGCTACCTAGATATGAAAGGTAGAAAGGAATTATGGGCTGAAGGGGACTAACTCAGATGAGCCAAATGGTCTGTTCTTTCCCTGCTGTATGACTCTGTGACAACTCAGAATATTTGTGTGGGATGGGGTAAGATAGGTGTGAGAGCAAAAAAAAAGAGAAAGGAAGCACATGACAATGTCAATGTTGCTCAGGCTGCTGCTTAGATGGAAAGGACACAGCATATCTAATTTGAAAAAGGTGCATTAACATTGTATCAGGATTTCTATATTAGCATGTACAATGGCAGGACTGTTCTTATCGTGGCACTGGGGAAGAACACATCCAGACTGGTCCTGCAAACAATCATCCCTGTAATAAATAGGAACATTCAGCAACATAATGCTTCCCCTACACTCATGTGCAATATCCTTGTGAAATAATAAAAAACCTTCTAGTCTTTTCCTACACCCCTTAATCCTCCAGAGGTGAAGTCCCATGCTTTGAGGTAGGCTGCTCAGACACTTCACAGGCAAGATGCTCTATGCAAACTTCCCACTAAACGCTGTTCCATCTGTCTCTTTACAAGTGCAGACTCAACAATCAAGCCACAGATTCTCAGAAATTTACGGTTCAGAAGATGACATTTGACCCTTTCCTCCAAGTACACCTGTCAATAAATATTAGGGTCATTGCTCCTCACAGATCTATTACTTCCACTTTATGTGCCCATTGACTCAGTAAGGGATAGGTAAATAAATAGAACTAGCCATGTGGCATGGGTGTTTCAAGTGCCAATCTGCTTCCACTTTAGTTGTGTGTCAGGAGTCCAAATTTCCACAGCAACGTATCACTCAGTTGATAAAGGCAGCACAATGATTGTTGATGCCATTCCTTGTGAAATGCCAGCTGGGCCACGATGGTCCAGCCATCATCATACATTAATCATGCGCAGATTTAACTGCAGGAAGGTCCTTCCTCACCTGTGCTGGTTGCATTAATTCCTAATGACTTGCAGGTTTGTGAGTGATTGATTCTGAGTTCAGTTTGTTGAAGGAAGAAAATTGCTCATCACTGGTTGCAGTGGCAGCTCACAGTGTAGGATGTAAGATTTGGAGTGGGCAGTAGACCGTCTTACTAACATGAAACAGAGCAAGCAGAAACAGGTGTACACAAATCAAAACAAGAGGGGCTGATTATCTGAAATAAAGAAGAAATTTCTGCCAGTGCTCAGCAGGCCAGGCAGCATTCTGTACAAAGAGGAAAAGAGCTAATTGGCCCTTGTCTGGTTGGCGAGGTGTAATGAGTGGTGAGTCGTGGAGAGTGGTGATTGCCTCAACATCTCAGAATTTATGTAAGTGAGTTTTCATGTGACCATTATGGCACCGAGGGTAGGATGGGTAAATTTGCAGAAGACACAAAGTCAGGTAGGAAACTAACTTGTGAATAAGATGTAAAGAGGCTGAAAGTCGATATTGATTAGTCAGGTGAGTGAGCGGAGATCTAGCAAAGGGAGCATCATGAGAGATTGCAATGCTGTGAAATGCAAAAGAATTTAAGTGTGGCCTTGCATATGATTCATTAAAGAAGCACTAAACAAATGAAGTAAATAAATAAGCTAAGAAAATATTATTTATTGCTCGGGAAATTACATAAAAAGTAGGGAGGTTATGTTTCAGTTATACAGTTGTTGGTGAGATCACATCTGAATGGAGTATTTGTATCCTTGTTTAAGAACGTGAATGAACTGGAAGTAATTTAGATGTTTTGGACTAATAGTTTGTCTTATGAGGAAAAAAGTGGAAATGCTTGTAAACACTGGGGTTTAGTAAATTGTGTGGGACTTAAAATAGGTACTCATAAGGTCCCGAGGGTCTTTACAGAATGGAGGTGGGGAGGATGTTTCTGTTGCTAATTAGGGGCAGCACAGTAGTGTGGTGGTTAGGATAATGCTTTACAGTACAGGAGTCACAGGTTCAATTCCCACTGCTGCCTGTAAGGAGGTTATGCGTTCTCCCTGTGACTGTGCGAGTTTCCTCCGGGTGCTCCAGTTTCCTCCCACAGTCCAACAACGTACTGATTGGTAGGTTAAGTGGTCATTGTATATTATCCTGTGATTAGACTAGGATTAGATCGGGGGATTGCTGGGCAGCATGGCTCGAGGGGTCAGAGGAGCCTATTCTGCACTGTATCGCAATAAAAAAATTAAGGGTGAACCCCTAATAAAATATCAACCACTTGGGACAGAGACTTGGGTGAGAGTAGATAGATCTTTGATGAACAAGAGGTGAAATTTTACCAAGAGTAGTTGAGAATAAGGAGCTGAGATTTGAATTAGATCAGATTATTAAATAGTGGAGCAAGCTTTTTTAGAATGAGTGACCTATTTCTGCTCCTGAGGTATATGTTCTTGTAAGTAGAAGCTAAATTTAGTTATCTCTTCAGAGTGCTCTATTTTGAAATGTTCAGCTACAGTATTATCCTTCTTTGTTGACTGACATTAATGGATGCATGATGACTGTTCTGCTGGATCTCCAGTAGGTCAGCGAGGAGCAGGGTGTGGAGGCAGCTGGGCAGCTTACTAACAGAGCAAGCAGTGGTAGAGGCTTGGAGAATGTAGCCAACTGGAGCCCTCAGGAAGCAGATGTCTGTGTACTGATGACTACATATATTGTCTTTGGAAACCCTGTTTCTACATAGAGTCAGAGAGTCATAGAGAAGTACAGCACAGAAACAGGCACTTCGGCTCATCTAGTCCATGCTGAAACCGTTTAAACTGCCTACTCCCATTGACCTGCACCTGGACCACAGCCCTCCATATCCCTACTATCTAGGTACCTATCCAAACTTCTCTTAAACATTGAAATTGAGCTCGCATGCACCACTTGTGCTGGCAACAGTTCCACACTCTCACAACCCTTCTGCATGAAGAAGTTTCCTCATCTTCCCCTTAAACTTTTCACCTTTAACCCATGAACTCTGGTTGTAGTCCCACCCTAACTCAGTGGGAAAAGCCACTTGCACTTACTATCTGTACCCCTCATAATTCTGTATATCTCCATCAAATCTCCTCTCAATCTGTTATGTTCCAAAGAATACAGTCCTAATCTATTCAATCTTTCCTTATAACTCAGGTCCTCGAGACCTGGCAACATCCTTGTGAGTTTTCACTGTGCTCCTTCAACATCTTTGTTGTTCTTAGGTGACCAAAACTACACACAATACTCCAAATTAGGTCTCACAAATGTCTTATACAACTTCAACATAATATCCCATCTCCTGTACTCATTACATTGACCTATGAAGGCCATTGCGCTAAAAGCTTTCTTTATGACCCTATCTACCTGTGACACCACTTTCAATGAATTTTGGACCTGTATTTCCAGATGCCTTTGTTCTACCACACTGTTCACTGTGTAAGACCTACCCTGTCTGGTCCTACCAAAGTCTCTAATCAAGGAGAGGGGTACTCACCTCATTTGGTACAATGCAACAGGCAGGAAGGCAATGGGCTGCGCACTTGTAACATGAGGTGTTATAGGCAGAAGCTGTGGATTTCGTGATGGTGCCTTGGGAAATTGAACATATCTACATAATGCCTGAAAAGGCACCAACACAGGAAAATATAGGATTTTTAATCCTAATTATTAAAGTAAACTTGATCACAACTAGATGATCCTAATGGTCTACGTCAAATAAAGCTTTACTGGTTAGAACAATCCAAAGGAAGAATTTATGAAGCCTATTAAATAATGGTCATATAACATGTAGGATTATATAAACCAATGCTAAAAAAAAATCAAAAAATACAGATAGACAACATGTTGAGTGAGGGTTGCGGCCAACTAATGATTCACTTTTTAAAGGTGTTGTAAGGAACATTAATAAGGGTAGCATATCTGATCTAGTCCACATACTTTTAGTGAGATGTTGAACTAGGTTCTGCATCGCATTCTAAATATTCTTGGGATACAAGAGAAAGTGGCAAACTGGATTAAAAATTACCTCAGTGTGAGAGAACATCCTTAAAAGCAAGCCTGCTTGTAATGAGATTCCACAGAGAAGTGCAGTTCTTTGTGATCATTATCAATGATCCAGATTTAAATATGAAGGCCACAAATAAGAATCCTGAAGATGGTGCAGTGATTGGCAGTGCAATTTGAGAATGGGGAGAGTAGCTTCAGGCTGCAGGAGGATATCAATGAATCGATGTCTGCCAAACAAAATTTAATAAACAGAAATTGAAGTAATGCATTTGGAGAGGACAAACAAGGTGCCTTAGTTCAAAAGATACTAGGAGTTTGAAGTTCAAAGAAAATTTACTGTCAAAGTACATATATGTCACCACATAGAACTGAGATTCATTTTCTTGTGGGCAAACTTAATAAATCTATTGAATCATAACATTAACAGAATCAGTGGAAGACCACCCAACTAGGGCATTCAGCCAGAGTGCAGAGATAACAAACTGTGTGACTACAAAAGAGGAAATAAAGAAAATTTTAAAAATAAGCAAAAAATATCAAGAACATGAGATGCAAGGTTCTTGAAAGTGAGTCTATTGATTGTGGGAACATTTCAATGATGGGGCAAGTGAAATTGAGTAAAATTATCCCTTCTGGTTCAAGAGCCTGATGGTTGACGGATAATAACTGTCCCTGAATCTGGTGGTGTGTCTCCTAAGGCTCCTGTACCTCCTTCCTTATGGCAGCAGTGAGAAGAGAGCAAGTCTTGGGTGGAGACTATCCCTGATGATGGATACTGCCTTCCTGCAAGAGTGTCTCATTTAGATGTGCTCAATAGTTTGGAAAGCTGTAACCGAGATGGATTGGGCCGTATCCACTACTTTTTGTAAAGGCTGCTGAAGAACAGAGGGATTACAGGATAAACAGTTGAAAATCTTGAATTAATTATAGGGATTGATGGAACAAAGAATCCAGAGAAATATGACTGGAACGTAAAAATACATGAAGCTCAAATGGCATAATGGGAAGGTTCTACTTTTTATCAGAGAGGTCATTGATAGGAACATTGGTATAAGAATTAGAAGATTCCTATAAAGAAACTCTAGGGGATGGTGGGGCTGTCATTAAGTGGTTCATGGAAAGGGAGCCAGATACTCCAAACACACATAAAAGGTACCAGGATAAACACACACAGAGCCAGAATCGACAATTACCAGGACATAGAACTGAGAAACAAATATGACCCTAATAAAGCAACACACACAAAATGCTGGTGAACGCAGCAGGCCAGGCAGCATCTCTAGGAAGAGGTACAGTCGACATTTCAGGCCGAGACCCTTCGTCAGGACTAGGTGAAAGAAGTGATAGTAAGAGATTTGAAAGTGGGAGGGGGAGGGCGAGATCCGAAAATGATAGGAGAAGACAGCAGGGGGAGGAATGGAGCTAAGAGCTGGAAAGTTGATTGACAAAAGGCAGACAGAGTTGGAGAAGGGAGACGATCATGGGACAGGAGGCCTAGGGAAAAAGAAAGGGGGAGGGGAGCCCAGAGGAAGATGGAGACCCACTATTACAGCCATATATCCTTCCTTGGAACGTGTCTCCACCGCCAACTAACTCCAGTTGGCTTCAGGATTCATTTTCGAGCCTCTCAATTTGGACCTTCTGAGGATCCCAGGTACTTACATTTAATTGACTCTGCCTCCCATTGTTTTTCCCGTCGAGCTCTGAGGGCAACACTCTTCACCATGAGGAGGTACCTGGCGTCCCTATCCCAGTCCCTTCCACCTCTCCATCTTCCTCTGGGCTCCCCTCCCACTTTCTTTCTCCCCAGGCCTCCTGTCCCCTGATCCTCCCCCTGTTCCAACTCTGTATCCCTTTTGCCAATCAACTTTCCAGGTCTTAGCTCCATTCCTCCCACTCCTGTCTTCTCCTATCATTTTGGATCTCCCCCTCCCCCTCCCACTTTCAAATCTCTTACTATCACTTCTTTCACCTAGTCCTGACGAAGGGTCTCGGCCTGAAACGTCGACTGTACCCCTTCCTATAGATGCTGCCTGGCCTGCTGCGTTCACCAGCATTTTTTGTGTGTTGCTTGAATTTCCAGCATCTGCAGATTTTCTCGTGACCCTAATAAATCTTCCTTTAGCTGGCACAATGGGCTCAAAAGCTTCCTCCTTTAAGATAAACCCAGAAGTTACATCAAGATCTGAGAATTAAGTCCAAGTGGCAAAAATACAAATGAGCTCAATGCAAATTTAGAACGGACACAAGAAAGTGATTTTCCTCTGATGAATGATGCATGTCTAAAATAGTGCATCAGTTATGGTACTTAAAACAACCATGCTGAGATAGTGGGTTGTAAAATTAAATCATGATGGCTTTGTTATTCAGCATGAAAGGTATGGATGTAGGCAAAAAGACTTGGCTCGAAATCTTCATCATGTTCATAATATAAATAGAACAGAGCACAGCTGTGTTGTGTCACGCTAACTACACTAGTAATTAAACAGCTAACTAAGCTAACCCCTTCTAACCTACACAATGTGAATATCCCTCTATTCTCTGCACATTCATGTGCCTATGAAAGACCCTGTTGTATATCTCTATAGTATTTGCCTCCATTACCACCCCTGGCAATGGATCCCAGGTCCCACCACTCTGTGTAAAATATTTGCCCTGCACATTTCCTGCTGGTACAGAGAGGCCTCTGGACAGGATCAGAAAAAGCCACAGAAAGTTGTAAACTCAGCCAGCTCCATCATGGGCACCATCCTCGACTAACGTTAAGGATAGCCTCGAAAGACAATGCCTCAAAAAGGCAGCAGCCATTATTAAGGACCCCCATCACCCAGGACATGCCCTCTTCTCATTGCTACCATTACGGAGGAGGTACAGGAGCCAGAAGAAACACATTCAACGCTTCAGGAACAACTTCTTTCCCTCCACCATCAGATTTCTGAATGGCTGATGAACACAAGAACACAGCTAATTTTTTCCCTCTTTTTTCTGCACTATTTAATTTTTATATATACAGTGCTTCTTAATATTAAGTATTTTATTGTTATGTGTTGCAATGAACACAAATTCATGTCACATGACAGTGACATTAAACATAATTTTAATTCTGATTCTGATTCTTTGAACTTACCCCCCTTACAGTAAATGAATGCTCTCGAGAGTATTGGACACCTTGAAAAAGAAGAAAGCCCTTAACTCGGAGTGGAATCATCAGGACACCATCATGATGGCAATTTTTTTGGCAGGCTTTCTTATTTTTACGAGGTTGAGTTGCTAGCTCGACACTCAACCCAGCACAGATGGAAAGCATGCAAGGGAGCAGCTGGATTCGAACTCGGGAGCCTTTGTTCTGAAGTCCAGCGCTGATGCCACTACGCCACCAGCTGGCTATTGGACACCTTGGGATCCTAGGAAAATGATACTGCTGTCTACTCCACCCAAGCTTCTAACAAACTTCATTCAGAACTTCTCTCAGCCTCTGCCATTTCAAAGAAAACAACCCAAGTTTGTCCAGCATCTCCTTCCAGCACAGGTCCTGCAATCTGGACAGCAACCTGGCAAAGCACCTTACACATCTTCTCCAGAGCCTCTATATCCTTCCTGTAATGGGGTGACCAGGTTTTAGTGCGCTTCTCCAGGTGGAGCCTAATCAGAGCGTTACAAGGCTGTATCATACCTACCTGACTCAGACTCAATGCCCGTACTAACAAAGAAAAGCATGGCATACGCCTCATGAATCCTTTGTTCATTAAAAAATATGCTAACATGTTCTAGTTCAGAATTAGTATCAGGTTTATTACCACTGACACACGCTGTAAAATCTGTTGTTTTGCAGCAGCAGTACGGTGCAAGGCACGAAAATTACTATAGGTTCCAGAATTAATAGTGCAAAAGATGAATTAGGTCATATTACTGGGTTAATCAAACATTCAGAGACCTGATGGTGGAGAAGCTTAAAACGTTAAGTGTAGCTCCTCCCTGATGATAGTACCATGGGAGACTACGCTCCTGATGGGGAGGGTCGTCAATAACGGATGCTGCCTTTTTGACACACCGCTCCCAACCATTGTCCTCAATAGCGAAGAGGGTTGTGTCTATGATGGAACTGGCTGAGTCTACAGGCCTCTGCAGCCTCTTATGATCCTGTGCACTGGCGACCCACACCAGGCTGTGATGCAACCTGTCAGAATACTCTTTACAGTATGTCTGTAGAAATTTGCTACATTCTTTGGTGGCTTCTCAAACTCTTAATGAAGTAAAGCCAATGGTGTGTTTTCTTCATGGTTGCATAGTTCTGTTAGACCCAAGATAGATCGCCTCAGATGTTGATGCCCGGGAACCTGCAGCTGCTCAGCTTTTCCACTGCTGATCCCTCAATGAGGACTGGTGCGTGTTCTCTCAACTTCTCCTTCCTGAAGTCCACAATCAGTTCCTTGGCCTTTGTGACAGTGCAACACCACCCAACTGGTTAATTTATTTCAATCCTGTACACCTTCTCATCACTCTCTGAGCTTCTGCCAGCAGCAGTGGTGTCATCGACAAATTTATAGAATGCACTTGAGCTGTGCCAAGTCACACGGTCACGAGTGTTGAGAGAGTAGGGCAGTGGGCTAAGCATCCTTGAGATGCGCCCATGTTGACTGTCAGCAAGAAGACGTTATTACCAATCTGCACTGGCTGTAGTCTTGTGATAAGAAAGGTGAGGGTGCAGTTGTACAGGTAGCCTGGTGGTTAGCACGACGCTTTACAGTACAGGAGACCCAGGTTCAATTCCCAACGCTGTCTGTAAGGAGTTTGTATGTTCGCCCCGTGACATGGGTTTCCTCTGAGTACTCTGGTTTCCTCCCACAGTCCAAAGACCTACCAGTCGGTAGGTTAATTTGTCATTGTAAATGGTCCCATGATTAGGCCAAGATTAAATCGGGGATTGCTGGGCAGTGTGACTCGAAGGGCCAGAAGGACCTATTTGTCACTGTATCTCAAACAATCAATCAATAAACAAAGAAAAGCAGAGGCCCCAGGAGAGCTGAAGCTTGTTAATTAGTACTTAGAGAATGATGGTGTTCAACGCCAAGCTGTAATCAATAAACAGCAAACTGATGTATGTTTTACTGCTGTCTAGGTGCTCCAAAGCTGAGTGGAGAGCCAGTGAGATCATGTCTGCTGTAGACCTGTCGTGTCAGCATGCAAATTTCAGCAGGTCCAGGACCTTGCTCAGGTAGGAGCTAATTCATGATCAACCTCTCAAAGCACTTTATCACAGCAGACGGTGAGTGCTACTGGGCAATAGTTGTTATGGCAACACACCCTGCCCTCTTGGGCACCAGTATGATAGATAATTGTTGATATTTATAATCTGAATATTTTGATTCAAATTATAAATGCCAAAATAAAAAAATTCCCATATTAATTAATTCAAGCAAAATGCCTCATTAACCTACTATTGCTCTCAAATAATGGAAAAAGATGCATTTTTCTAGAAAGCATTCTTCTAGGGTGCATCACAACCTGGTATGGAAGTTGTCCTGTCCAAGACCGAAAGAAGCTGCAGAAGTTTGTGAACACAGCGCAGCACATCACACAAACCAATCTTCCGTCCTTGGACTCACTTTACTCCGCACGCTGTCGGATCAGTGCTGCCAGGATAATCAAGGACACGACCCACCCAGCCAACACACTTTTCCTCTGGGAGCAGGCTCAGGAGCTTGAAGACTCATACGGCCAGATTTGGGAACAGCTTCTTTCCAACTGTGATAAGACTGCTGAACGGATCCTAACCCGGATCTGGGCCGTACCCTCCAAATATCCGGACCTACCTCTTGTTTTTTTTTTGCACTACCTTACTTTCCATTTTTCTATTTTCTACTTATGATTTATAATTCAAATTTTTAATATTTACTATATTTGTCATCCAAGGAGCGGGAAGCGCAGAATCAAATATCGCTGTGATGATTGTATGTTCTAGCATCAATTGTTTGGTGACAATAAAGTATAAAGTAAAGTAAAGTAAAGTAAAGTAAAGTAAAGTAAAAAGAACCAATCCTGCAAGAACTAAAAGCTTTCAAGTCAAATTGATCTTAGATTTTTCTTTCTGGAACTTTCTTCATCAAATAGTTATTGAGACTTGAGGTTACTTCTCAATTTCAAAACTGAGATTGATAAAATATTATCTTGACCTGTGCCTTGGCCTGAAATGTCAACTGATTATTCCTTTCCACCAAGGTTGCCTGACCTGATGTGCTCCTCCAGAATTTAGTGTGTGGTGCTCTGGATTTCCAGCATCTGCAGAATCTCTTGTATTTTCGATAAATTATTGGTAACAGAATTAAGGCTCTGGAATTCCAAGCAAAAATAAATGACCACCTCTAGATTTCAATGACCAAAATATATTTCTTGGCCTTAATATGTATTTCTAAAATTAATTAATTTAATATTTTCCAAATGCTGGAGGCACTCAGCAGGTCGGGCAGCATGTACAGGAAGGAAAAAATAGCTGACGTTTTACGCTGAAATCCATCATCAGTCCTATGAAAGGTCTAGACCCAAACATCAACTATTCCTCCAGTATTTTGTGTTACTCTGGATTCCTACCAACAGCAGAATCTCCTGTGTTTCTGTTTAATACTGTTGGACTAAAGATAAACTAGACCCATTTTCAAGATATCTGGGGCCGTAAACCTGGTATATAGTTGTTTCATTTGTTGTTCAGTAAACCTTTAGCTATACAAAATGTTTCAGTAAGTATATTATGTGAAATATATAAATCATGAAAAATATGACTGTCCCATCACAGTAGCTAAGGACTATTGAATGTTTCCAGGTAGGGTCTGGAATCATATGACACAATTAATGAACAGTTACGTGAAATAACTTGCTATGTTCTGCCTTTTGACATCTTCATATGCATGCCTTAAGAAACTGTTAATCAAAACAATTGTGAGCACCATACAACATTGATTGGCAGAAATGTCCAGGCTTGGAAAATCATTAATAAAGGCTTGCCCTCAACTTTTCTGCACACATCAGCCCTTGGTGAAGAGAGAAAAGTTTCAAATCCATGACTTTGCCTCAGATCTGAGAAAAGTCTGAAATTAAGCAAGGTGAAAGTTGGGGGAAAGGCAGAGGGGAAAGAAAATGATCCGTGATAGGACTGAACTTAAGAGAGTACCATCAATTCTCTGCGGCCATCACCACCATTTTCATTACTAATTCTGCCTACTGCCCACTGTATCAACTCCCCTTTTGTTCTGACCTCTTTCTCTGCCTTTCTATCATATTTTAAACTTGTTTCACCTCTAACTTTTCCTAGTGTTGATGAAAGGGTTCAATAAATGAAAATCAAAGATCTGAAACAAAATCAGAAGATGCATAAAAGTCAACAGGGTTATTATTTCAGATTATGTTCCTCTTATTGTATTATCACCCTCTGATCACCTCTATTAAACTATCAAATGGAGCCTCCTTATGCCATTCTGAGCCTCATCCTATCATGGGTGTTTCCTTTGTTTTATCCTTCCTTCCCCTACCTTCTCTGCAACTTAAAACTACCTTGTTTTCTCTCTTTTCCAGCTCTGGTGAAGTTTCTTCAAACTGAAAGATTAATTATGATAGATGGTTGCATAAAAACATCATCCATTAAGTGTGATAACACCTCTCCACTTAAGAAAAACATCTCTTCCTCAGAATGCTTAGCACCTAACTATTCCTTTTATCCTAACAATAGCTCATGTGGCTCTACAGCAACATTTGCTTGATAACACTCCTTTTAAAGTGTTTTGAGAATTTTTACTATTTATGGATGCATTATAAATGCACTCACAGTGATGTTGTTGACGCAGTTAGTTACCTTAAGTAACCATGGATATAATTTAGTGAATAGATCAGGTATTTGAAGGCTCTGAGCCTGTATTCACTAGAATTCAGAACAATGAGGGGTAACGTCATTCAAACCTATCAAATGGTGAAAGGGTGGATGATAGAGTGGATGTATTCTATGATGGGAGAGTCGAAGAACAGAGGACACACCCTGAGAATAGATGGGTTTCTGTGGAATTCATTGCCATAGGCAGTCTTTATGTATATTTAAGGCAGAGTTGATAGATTCTTGATTAGTTAGGGCATGAAGGGAAAAGGCAAGAGACTGGGAACGAGAGGAAATTTGAATCAGCCATGATGAAATGGCAGAGCAAACTCGATGGGCCAAATGGCCTAATTCTGCTCTTATATCTTATAGCCTTATGTTAAAATAACAGATACTGGTCTGCAAAAATGAATTGAGAATCTGAGCAAACTGCAAATAATAATTTCTGTCATTGTTCTGCATAACATAAATAAATTGATAATTAAGAAAAATACCAGCATCCTTTTGGTGCAGGTTTAAGAATCACACTTAGTTTGTTACCTACCTGGTGCTCAGGTGAGTGACATATTGAACCAACTTGAAAGAACATAGGAAAGCAAGGGGTAGAATTAAGTAATTGTGGTCCATATTAGGACAACTTTGGAAGAGAAGCATAACATCTACATTAACATACAGGATACTAGAAGTTATAATTTCTGGAATATGAAAACTACCATAGCATTAAGCAAATAAATAGTGTCAATTAATGCTTCAAAAAGTGGGTTGGGAAAGAGGCTTTCCAATATGTGGTCACTGACATTAGTACATGGACTGGAGTGAACCAAACAATTGAAAAGGGCTCCTTCTGAGTAAGGCTGGGACCAGGATCCAAAAAGAAAGGATTACGTGGACAGTTAAAAACATTCAGCTGGTTAATTGAGCAATGACACAGTAGTTAAGTCTTCATGCACAATTATATTATCACAAGTAAAAGGTTAGGTTAAAAGTCACAAATTTTTTGAGGCCCTTTTAGTAAAGGAACCTCCAAGAGGACCACAACCTTGTTCTGGGATTTGGAGGCTTACATGTCTCGATGACCCAGAGAGCTATGTTGACTGGAATCAAAGACTTATACTTTAGCCCTTGGTAGGGTCACCCCTGCCAAACAGGTCAAAGGGTAGAGGCCAGACCAAGAGAGGTCCACCAGTCCTCCAGGTTTGGGGGTTCAGTTCAGGGCTAACTACCCTGACTGATAAAATGAAACTGTTACAGAAACAGCAATGAAGAATCCTTCTACATCGAAGAATCCTTCTACATCAGAGTAACCTTGGACAGGGAGGGAGGGAGGGAGGACCTTCATTGCTACCCTACATGCCAACGGTGTAATGGGCAGGAAGTTCTAATAAAGGAAAACTGAATCTATGCTGGAGAGAAAATTAAGGAATCTGTACGTAAAATACCAAATCAAGAGGACAGGTGTGATCCAAACTATCATGATTTTTACCAATTGCAGGCACAAATTCAACTTCGACATGCAACTATAACTGAGATACAGCTGCATGCAATTTGGCCTGGCTTTAAACTAAAGTGAGCTCCGTTAAAAGATCTGCAAGAAAGATGTGAAGATGGTGCTGCAGTCTTACAGATGAAGGTTGAGATGATCTCAGCTATAGTGAGAATGGTAGGGGAGCGTTGTTTATTGGGAAGTCTACTTTAAATGATGAAGTAAATAAACTTCTCAAAGATTCTTAGCTAGTCAGAGAATCAGCATCTGACAATTTGCAAAGGCTAGGTCATGCCTGACAAATTCAACTATCTGTAGATGTTATTTTTATGATCTTCCAGAAGTTTTTTGATAAAGTCCTTTGTGAAGCTGAAACCCATAAATTGAAATTATTGACTGGCTCAGTCAGAAGATAATGCATAAACAGCAAGGGCAGGGATTCAACCTGTCAAGTTGTGCCTAGTGGTACACTGGAAAAATTAGTGAAGGTTACCGTTAAATAAGTGATAGTTTATTTCGTAGGTTTGAATTACAAATATAAGACTGTTCAAATTCATTTTGTATAGAGTTAACACAAGCAAGACTTCCATCTCATCCTTCTCGCCTGGATCATGACCTGTCTATGAAAAAGACAATAATTCTAGTCCATCAAATGTTATCATTTTTTAAATACACTCTGAACTACAAACTGCATGAATAAGCTCAGCGAATGTTATAGTAAGGACATAAGAAACACTGTCCAGACAAAAGATTCAGAAGTACATAATGCTTAAACTCTCTGAGCTCAGTTATAACTTCATTCATAAATTTCACAAATAAAGAAATAGTTATTTGATCTTGCCAATCAACATTGTTCTCATAAAGATGTAATAATCTTTTCACTTTATGGAACCATTTATGGCATAAGATACCAAAGTTCAAAGTAAAATTTATTATCAGAATACATACATGTCACCACATACAACCCTAAGATTCTTTTTCCTGTGGGCATACTTAGTAAATCTATAGAACAGTAACTGTAAACAGGATCAATGAACAACAAACCGTACTAATGCAGATATAAATAAATAGCAGTAAACGAGCATGAAATAACAAGATAAAGAGTCCTTAAGTGAGTGTAATTATCCCATTTTGTTCAAGGGCCTGATAGTTGAGGGGTAGTAACCGTTCTTGAACCTGGTGGTGTGAGTCCTGAGGCACTTTTACCTTCTACCTGATGGCAGCAGCGAGAAAAGAGCATGGCTTGGGTGGTGAGGATCTTTGATGATGGATACTGCTTTTCTATGGCAATGTTTCATGTAGATGTGCTCAATGGTTGAGAGTTTGTTTTTACCCTTGATGTACTGGGCCTAATCTACTACCTTTTGTAGGAATTTCCACTCTAAGCCATTAGTGTTCTCATACCAAGCCATATTGCAGCCAGTCAGCACACTTTCAAAATATCAAGATATCTTTAGTTTTCAGTAGTTGATCAGCCATACCACGTTAATGGTAGAAGCCCAGAAATTGTGGGTGATCTTGCTCTCTGCAGCATATGAATGTCTTACACTTGGCCTCAGACTTGATATGATACTCTATCATCGAATTTTTATGTCAGATAATCAAAGTGTGTTGCAACACTTCCAGAACATCTTGGACCTACACTCAGTGACCACTTCATGAAGTGCAGGTGTGTAACCCGCTGTGGTCTACTGCTGCTGTAACCGCTCCACTTCAAGTTTCGACATATTGTATGCTCAGAGATGTTTTGCACATGACTGTTGTAATGCACAGTTATTGGAGTTACTGCCACCTTCTGGTCAGTTTGAACCAGTCTGGCCATTCACCTCTGACCTCTCTCATTAACAAAGCATTTTCACCCACAGAACTGCTGCTTACTGGATGTTTTTTTTTGTTTATCACACCATGCTCTGTAAACTAGATGCTGCTGTGCATGATAATCCCAGGAGATCAGCCGTTTCTGAGATATTCAAACCACCAAATCTAGCACTTACAACCATTTCATAGTTACTCATTTACATCACAGTTCCTTCCCATTCCAATGTTTGGTCTGAAAATCTGAACCCCTTGACCATGCCCGCACACGTTTAGTAACTGAGTTGCTGCCACATGATTGGCTGATTAGATATTTGCATTAATGAGCAGGTGTACTAATAAACTGCCTACAGAGTGTACATGAACAGAGAAACCAACTGTCTATCACCTACGCAGACACGAAAACATCTGCAGATGCTGGAAATTCAGGACTGAATACTGACTTCTCTAACTTCCGTTAATGCCTCTCCTCCCCTTCACACCCCATCCCTTATTTGTTTATTTAATATTTTTAATTTTTTTTTTCTGTCTCTCTTTTTTCTCCCCCGTCCCTCTCACTATAACTCCTTGCCTGCTCTCCACCCTCCAGGCTCCCCTCCCTCCTTCTTTTTCTCCCCAGGCTTCCCATCTCGTGATCCTCTCCCTTCTCCAGCCTGGTATCCCTTTTTCTAATCAATTTTCCAGCTCTTAGCTCCATCCCTCCCCCTCCCACTTTCAAATTTCTTACTACCTCTTCTTTCAGTTAGTCATGACGAAGGGTCCTGGCCCGAAATGTCAACTGTACCTCTTCCTATAGATGCTGCCTGGCCTGCTGCGTTCACCAGCACTTTTTGTGTGTGTTGTCTATCACCTAAACCAATCAGATTAGATGAACGTTGATGATGTTATGCCTCAGTCTGACCACCTGGGGATGCCAGAGTCCTTGAGGCTCCAACACGCTTCCTTCCCAATTATTCGTTGATTATTTACAACTGTGTCTTGTTTTGTTTGTCTAAACAATTTCCTCTGTTGTTTATCCTTGCTCAGTGTTAACTTTACCTATTCTGTGTGTAGTCGTAAGACTATAAAACATAGGAGCAGAGTTAAGCCATTCAGCCCATCGAGTTTGCTCCACCATTTCATCATGGCTGATCCTGGATCCCATTCAACCCCATGCACCTGCCTTCTCACCATATCCTTGATGCCCTGACCAATCAGGAATCTATCAATTCCTGTTTTAAATATACCCACGGACTTGGCCTCAACCACAGAATGTGGCAGAGCATTGCACAGATTCACAACCCTTTGGCTAAAAAAAATTCCTCCTTACTTCTGTTCTAAAAGGTCTCCCTTCAATTTTGAGGCTGTGCCTTCTAATCCAGGATACCCCCACCAAAAGGAAACATCCTCTCCACATCCACTGCATCTAGTCCTTTCAACATTCGGTAGGTTTCAATGAGATCCCCACGCATTCTTCTAAATTCCAGTAAATACAAGCCCAAAGCGGCCAAGTGCTCCTCATATGTTAATCCCTTCATTCTTGGAATCATCCTCGTGAACCTCCTCTGGACCCTTTCCAATGACAACACATCCTTTCTAGGATAAAGAGCCAAAAACTGTTGACAATACTCCAAGTGCAGCCCAACTAGAGTCTTATAAAGCTTCAGCATTATCCCCTTGTTTTTATATTCTATTTCCCTTGAAATAAATGCCAACATTGCATTTGCCTTCTTTACCACAGACACAACCTGTAAATTAACCTTGTGGGAATCTTGCACAAGGACTCCCAAGTCCCTTTGCACCTCTGATGTTGGAATCTTCTCCCCATTTAGATAACAGTCGACACTGTTGTTCCTTTTACCGAATGCGTTATCATACATTTCCCAACACTGTATTCCATCTACCACTTTTTTGCCCATTCTTCCAATTTATCTAAGTCCTGCTGCAATCACATTGCTTCCTCGGCACTACCTAACCCTTCACCTATCTTTGTATCATCCGCAAACTTTGCCACAAAGCCATCAATTCCACTATCTAAATCATTGACAAACAAAGTAAAAAGTAGTGGTCCCAATACTGACCACTGAGGAACACTGCTAGTCACTAGGAGCCAACCAGAAAAGGCCCCCTTTATTCCCTCTCACTGCCTCCTGCCTGTCAGCCATTCCTCTATCCATGCCAGTATATCTCCTATAACACCACAGGATCTTATCCTGTTAAGCAGTCTTGTGTGAGGCACCTTATCAAGTGCCTTCTGAAAATCTAGGTAAATGACATCCACTGTCTCTCTTTTGTCCACCCTGCTTGTTACTTCCACTAAGAATTCCAACAGATTTGTCAGGCAAGATTTCCCTCGACAGAAACCATGCTGATTTTGACTTATTTTATCATTAGATTCCAAGTACCCCGAAACCTCATCCTTAATAATAGACCCCAACACTTTCCCAGCCACTGAGGTTAGGCTGACTGGTTTATAATTTATTCTCTTTTGTCGTCCTCACTTTCTAAAGAGTGAAGTTACATTTGCAAACTTCCAGTCCTCCGGGACCATGCTAGAATCAAGTGATTCTTGAAGATCATGGACAATTCATCCATTATCTCTTCAGCAACCTCTCTCAGGACTCTGGGATGTAGTCCATCTGGTCCAGCTGACTTATCCAGCTTAACACCTTTCAGGTTGCCTAGCATTTTTTCTTTTTATTAGCAATGGCACTCACTCCTGCTCCCTAACACTCACAGACGTCTGGCATAAACTGGTGTCTTCCACAGTGAAGACTGAAGCAAAGTACTTATTAAGTTCATCTGCCATTTCTTTGCCCCCCCCATTACTACCTCACCAGTATCATTTTCCAGTGGTCCAATCTCAACTCATACCTCCCTTTTATTCTATATATAACTGAAAAAAACTCTTAGTATCCTGCTTTCTATTATTGGCTAGTTTACCCTCATATCTTATCTTTTCCCTTCTTAAAGCTTTTTTTAGTTTCCTTTTGTTGGATTTTAAAGGCATCCCAATCTTCCAAATTCCCACTCACTGTTGGTATCTTATATGCCATTTCCTTGGCTTTTCTGCAGACCTTAACTTCCCTTGTCAGCCACGGTTACCTACTCCTGTCATTTGAGAACAACTTCTTCTGTTGGATATATCTTTCCTGTGCCTTGTGAACTATTTCTAGAAACTTCAGCCACTTCTGTTCTGCCATCACCCTCACCAGTATACCCTCCAATCCACCTAGGCCTGATCCTTTCTCGTGCCTCTGTAATTCCCTATATTCCTTTGCGATACTGATACATGCAAGTTATGCTTCTCCCTCTCAAATTGCAGTATGAATTGAAACGTATTATGATCACTGCCTCCTAAGGGTTCCTTTACATTAAGCTCCCTAATAATTTCTGGCTTATTACACAACACCCAATCTAAGATTGCCTTTCACCGAGTAGGCTCAAACACAAGCTCTCTAAAAAGACAACTCGTAGGCATTCAACAAATTCCCTCTTGCGATCTGACACCAACCTGATTTTCCCAATACACTTGCATATTGAAATCCCCCATTACAATTGTGTCATTACCCTTATTACATGCCCTTTTTCAGCTCCTTTTGCAATCGCAACCCCACATCTTGGCTACTATTTGGAGGCCTATGTATCATTCCCATAATGTTTTTTTTTGCCCTTGCAGTTTCTTCTCTCCAAACACAAAGACTTAACATTCTCCGACCCAATGTCACCTCTTTCTAAAGAAGTACTTCCATCTCTTACCAACAGAGCCACACCACCGTCTATGCCTTCCTGCCTGTCCCTTTGATACAAAGTATATCCTTTGATGTTCAACTCCCAACTATGACCTTCTTTAAGTCACCACTCAGTGATATCCACAACGTCATACCAACCAATCTCTAATTGCGCCATGAGTTTGTCCACTTTATTCAAATGCTACACCATTTAAATACAGCATCTTTAGTCCTGCTTTCTTCACCCTTATGAATTTTGCCTCTGTGGTACCACTTAACTCTCTGCTCTGTCTGCAGTTGTACCCAATTGTTGGCTTGTCCTTCCTTATATTCATATTGCATATTACATCATCTATTTGTAAATCTGCTGGCTCATCCTCAGCTCTATCAACCTAGTTCTCATAGCCTCTACCATATTAGTTCAAACCACTCCCAACAGCTCTAGCAAATCTGCCTGCAAGGATATTGGTCTCCCTCGGATTCAAATGCAACCCATCCCTTTTGTACAGGTCACCCCTGCCCCAGAAGAGGTCCCAATGATCCAGAAATCGGAATCCCTGCCCCCTGCTCCAATTCTTCAGCCACTCATTTATCCGCCAGCTCATTCTATTCCGATCCTCACTGTCGTGTGACACAGGCAACAGTCCAGAGATTACTACCCTTGAAGTCCTGCTTCTCAACTTCCTTCCGAACTCCATTTATTCTGTGATTGTTGAGTCGTAGCCTGCATTCTCTACAAACAAGTAAAGATTCTTTGTTCAACTCCCTCCTTGTCTTTGGTTTCCTCTGCGCTTGAGTCCAACTAGTCAAAGTCTCTCCTGGTAGTCTGCTGGTTAAAGATATGGAACTTTATAACAACAACCCTGATTCAAACCCAGCCTGCAACCACCCCCTTAAACAGATGAGTTTAATGGAGTTTTGAGTGAAATGTTTTTGGGTTAGAATAACAAACACAATGCTGAATTTGGTATTCAAAGCAAAATAGAGAAAGTTAGGATAGAGTGGCAAAGAGAAAAAGACATACAGAAAGAAAACTTGAAATAAAGAACTCTGGCAATTATTAAAATCTGAAGGAACCAATCCACGAGTATGATCTTAGCCAGATCTGCAGTTTGATTTCCAGCTTCCCCAATTCAAAATTGAATCTATTCCCATTTGTTTTCATCAGCTTTAAGCTAATCTTCTTGAAAACTTCACCAATAATCAGTTTGGTCAATTAATATAAATGATCAGTGTTTGTCCAGGGTCTTATTGCAAATTTTCATTGCTAGAGGGAGACATTGGACTGTAGTGATAGGAACGTGGAGGATATTTGTCCTGCACATGTTAAGTGTGAAGTCTAAACTCTCATATCCTCATCACAAGTATGTGAGATGATGATTTGGAGCCTGGCCTCTGTGTATAAACGCAGGCGTCATGACATACTTCCCATATCTTGGGGGCCATCTCTCAACACGTGGCAGGCACTAGTGAGGCTGACAGTCACCTTTCCCTTCAGTATGCCACTTCAACCTTTTGCTAATTGTAGTAAAGGATGTTCAAGATCACAAACCTACTACAAGAGACGTGATGTTATGGACAGCAGAGATATCTGCCGCCTGACATAGTTCTGAGACTTGGACTGCTAACAACATGCACACCAAGGCTCTAATATTACCTCTACAAAATCCGCTAATCTCACTGAAAAGATAAGCAAACCAACATTGGAATCCTCCCTCAGGATAGAATACTCAGCATTTTTCCCTAGGTATACTCCATCAGCTTCACTGCGCAGGCTGCATCATTCACATTCCATATTTCCATCTTGCTTTGCCCAAAAGGAAGACATTTAGTCCACCGAATGGTTCCCAGAGCATTCACATCTTTCACTATTTTTTTCTGGTAGTCTAATTGCCCCACATTTCCATCAGCATCCTCATGTATGCACCTACACACTGGAGACAGTTTGAAGTGGCAAGTTAACCTACCTCTCAGGAATGTGGATGGCATGCCAATGCTTTACTCTACAGGTGACCAGGGTTCAATTCCCACCACTGCCTGTATGTTCTCCCTGCGACAGCGCTGGCTTCCTCCGGGTGCTCTGGTTTCTTCCCACAGTCCAAGGATGTACAGTTTGGTAGGTTAATTGGTCATTGTAAATTGATTAAATCAGGGGTTGCAGGGCAGCACAGTTCTACAGGCCAGAAGGGCCTATTCTGTGCTGTATCTCAATAAATAAATAAAAACCAGAGCATCCCAAGAGAACCCCACAGAGACAAGAGAGATGTGTAGACTCCATGCAGACAGCACTGGAAGTCTGGATTAAACTGGGGGTCACTGGAGTTGTGAGGCAGCCACTCCCTACATGGACCTATGTGTTGTCCTGAAACAAACTCTATATTCGAAGCTCGATCCTAAGAGGTGGACGGAGCTTCAGGATATGGACCACAGGCTCAGTAAAGTGTTATCACCCCCTTGATGCCTGGAAAACCCTGAACAATGACTGCTCAAAGTGGAAGAAGAGCACTTGGGAGGATACTAGAAACACTGAGATCACACCCCTGCCTAAATGTCAGCATGTGTGGGCTAATTCATTTACTCCCCATTAGAAACGTCTGCAGCTCCCATACTGGCCTCATCTATCATCTCAAAACCCACAGCTGCACTGTCATCCTTCAACAAGCCATATTAATGACTGTAGATCACTCAGACACAAAAGAAATGGACATTACTGCACTTCATCAAATCTAGAAGATAAATCTTAGAGGATTAGTGAAACTATGTTTTTATCTTTCACGTAGACATCAATAGCAGTTTGTCTTATATTTAATAACTATAATTTTCAAATGAATAATTTGTTCAAACATTTTGTTAGAATTGTAGTAAAATTGTCTTTTATCTGCAATATTTCTACTTTGCCATTTTTCAAAATTAATAATGCACATTGATGATAAAATCTCACTTCGGCAACCAGCTTAAATAAGTTTATCAGACATCTGGAATCCTGAATGAATAGGATCAATATTTCATCCCCTGAAATAATTAAATTTTAGGGCTATAATAGCTGGTAAGTGGCAGCTTTGACATCTGAATATTTAAACAAAATTGATTGCAACAGAACCTAATTACATTGAGGAAAAGGGGCACATCTATGCCTATAAACACATGGATGAGTCAGGCTCCTGTTAAAGGTTCAGACCATATTTTATTCATGAAATCCAGGAACCAAAGTAAACGGGTAGATTGCAGATTTTATCATTTTCCTCTCTGCTGCTCAAAACTATTTTTCGCTTTAGCAGGCAGTGTCTATTCTCAATCAGCAACATCTGTAATCCATGAAGCACTTTTCAATCTATGCCCTTTATATTTTTCCTCAGTTCATTTATTTTCTTCTCTCTGTGGAGAATTTTCTTCCTTTTGTAAGATCCCTAGTTTAATTTGAATCTTGGATATGTATTTTATGTGACATGTGCAAAGCAATCATCATTAATTGCTAACTGGCTTAAAAGTGAAAGGCCACTAGAAACATAAATCACCCCATTATCAGATTTGTCATGCCATGAAATAATAGCTCTAACTTTCTCTGCCAAGTTTGATTTGTTCTTTTCGCACAACTGAAGCAATTCTTTGACGGCGAGACAAAATGATTGAGAACAGATCATCCAGCCACTGCCCGTAATTCACAACCCATTGCATGCCTTTTCTTTATCAAATTAATGGGAGGTTTTATATAATAATGATAGTGTGACCAGGAACTCATCACTACTTTTGCAATAAACACTGAATCAATTTGAAGTAGACCTTTAAAAGACATTGTGATTTTAAACTAATGAAATAACTAGATTAAGACAAATGTTCAATTTGAGATCATCATCAGACTCAGCAAATCACTGACCTTCCAAAATCCTCCTCACAACATAAAGGAGTTAGGTCTAGATTGGAAGAGCTATGTTACAGACTAGTTAAGCAACACGTTAACAGAGTCAAACACAGAGTATCCTACCTTACAGATAAGGTACTAGACCTCAAAACCATCCCTAGGCATATCCTGATGCACCTTAAGGGACTAGCCTCAGGTGTCCTGCTTCCAGACCCTTTCAAGTCTCATACATTCAATGGCCACTTTATTAGGTACAGGAAGGATCTATAGGTTTGTCGTCTTCTGCTGCCGTAGTCCATCGACAAACTGTGTCTTCAGTGTACTGTCACCTTCCTGGCAGTTTGAACAGCCATTCTCCACTGACCTCAGTCATAAACAAGCCATTTTCACCCAAAGAACTCCTACTCACTGCATGCTTTTTTCACGCCTTTCTGTGTAAACCCTAGAGACTGCTGTGCATGAAAATCCCAGGAGGTCAGCAGTTTCTGAGATAAACTTCCCCAGCTGGCACCAACAATCATGCTGCATGCTAGAAAGTCATTTAGGTCACATTTCTTCCCCATTCTGATGTTTGGTTCAACAACAAATGAACTTCTCGACCATGTTCACATGCTTTGTGCATTGAGTTGCTGCCACGTGATTGGCTGGTTAGATATTTGCATTAACAAGCATGTACAGATGTATCCAATAAAGTGGCTGCTGAATGTATTATTGAACTGAATTCTGGGGGGTATGGAGGTATGAGACCGACTGCCCTGGTAGCAAGGCAATATTTGACGAAGTGTGGCATGAGGAACCCTGACAATAGTGAAGTAAGAGGGAAATACTCTGTGCTGCAGTTGCTGGGTAGTACGTTGCAAGAAGAAAAAGTGGTTGCATTTATTGGAGGTCAGCCATCCCAATCCCATGACATCACTGAAGAAGTTATTCAGTGCAGTGTCCTAGTCCCAAGAATCTCCAATGACCTTTTCCCCATCATGACAGAAGCAGGGATGTTTGCACATAATTGTACAATTTTCCATTAATTTTGTAACTTCAGAGAAAATGCCGTCTGCTCCTGCATGATCTGAACAACTGTCAGGAAAGAATTGATATGTGGCAGGTAACACTGCTAACCACAAACCATTTCCAACACCAGAAAATTCAAGCTCCTGCCTTTGACACTTACTGGCCTTGCCATCAATAATTCATAGATTTATAGCAGTGGTCCCCAACCTCCGGGCTGCGGACCGATACACTGCCGCGAAGGACGCAGTGGTGCAGCGGTAGTCAGAGTGCACCCAGTAGATCTTTAAGATACGCCTCTGATCTGGGCCGACATTTACGTGCCGGGCGGCACCTTTAATTAGATTGTTTATTTCGGCTTTTCTCTTAAAGATGTGCTGGGTGCGTTCCGACTACTGTTGCACCACTGCATTCTTCACAGCAATGTATCGGTCTGCAGCCCGGAGGTTGGGGACCACTGATTTATAGTGCACCAAAACCAGACCTTTGGTCCACAGAGTGTGTGCCATCCATCAAATACTCATTTACAATAAACCAATTATATTCTCTGACATTCTTGTGTTACGGTGCACACCCGACCGTGCCAGGTTCAGGGGTTTAGACACTCTGATTCTTCACAGTATGGATAGTTGGCATGGTCCCTTTAAAGATTCTGGCCCACTCGGCTAAGACTTGGATACTTAAAAAGGCCTGGACTCAGGTTCGGGGCTCAGTCATCAGCTCAACTTTGGTTCAGTCTGCAATTGCATTTAGGACTTCTGTCTCGTTTGGATTCTCGTCTAGTCCTGTCAGGTTCTTGTCTAGAATTTAGTCAAAAAACCCTGCTCTTGTCCTAGTCTCAAAATCGTGTCTGGATTCCAGACCTGGATACTCCAGCACTTGGGCCCTTACCATCCTCACCTAGGTCTCTCGTCACATGCTGTTAACTCCCTTCAGACACTGCCCCTCACCCTACACATTACAGACAATTTACCATGGTCAATTGACCTATCACTGCACACATCTTTATGAGGTGGGAGGAAACTGGAGCAACCAGAGGAAGTCCATGCAATCAAAGGGAGAATGCTTGAACGCAACATAAAGAGTACCAGAGGTCAGAACTGAACCATTAACAACATCCCAGGAACTCACCATTTACCAGAATTCAGCTGGACAAAATCACATAAATATTTTGGCTACAAAGGCAAGGCAAAGGCTCAGTATGTAACTCACTTCCTGACTCCTCACAGCCTTTCCACAAGGCATAAGTCAGAAGTGTGTGATAGGCTACTCGATGGTAGCCTTTGATGATCACTCAACCACACTATAAACATTTGTTCTCTCTACTATGGTCATACTGTGTCTTCAGAGTATACCTTCAACAAGATGTTCCGCAGATATCCAACATTTCCCAATCATACAAGCTCTACCATCAAAATAGACAAGGGCAGCCCTAGTAAAGGAAAATTATGTGTTCTCCTCCAAGCCACATCTCATCCTAAAATATATCCCCATTTCTTCCTCAAAGTTAGGTGTAAATCCTGGAACTCACTACACAACAGTACTGTGGGGAATACGGTTACCAAAAGGACTGCAGTGATCCGGGAAGGTAGCTCACCATGACCTTCTCAGGGGTAACTGAGGATTGGCAATAAATCCTGATCTGGTTAGTGACTTTCAAATCCTGGTCAAAAATAGGTATTTTATATTTTTTATTTCAGGTTTCCAGGTATTTTTTTAAAATTTTCAAAAATATTTTTGATAATTATGAAGGATTCTTCAATAAAATTCCCCAAAAAATACTGGAAACATAGAAAAAAGGAACAGGAGCAAGCTATTTGTCACTTCTAGCTCCTCCACCATTCAACGCAATCATGACTGACCATGCGCTGCAGCACACTGTTCCCAGCCTCTTCCCGTATTCCTTGATCCCTATGAAATCAAGAAATACAGTACAGCTGTCTCATTCTTGAATATATTCAAGGACTTGGCCTCCTACAGTAGAGAATTCCACAAGCTCACTGCCTCCTTAGTGAAGGAATTTCTCCTAATCTCGCCGAAAAATTATGTCCTCTGCACCTAAAAAAGATTACCTAGGTTATGAACTCTCCCATCTTCAAGAACATTCTCCTTGTACCTGGTCTTGGAATATTTAACATCTGAAATAGTTGGACTCATCATGAAAGCAAAACTAATTTAATTAATATTGAGTCAATATCGTATTGTTAATTTTTAAATACTTAAGAACATTTTGCAAAGTCATTTATTAATTTGACTCTGTCAACTTGAGCCATATCTCAAAATAACACAAATCAAGACCCCAAACACTACAGTAAAGAAAATAATCCCAGTGCTATTGGATAGAATAAAAACAACAAGGTTGCACTTAAAATGTCAATAGTATTCAATAAAGCAAAGTCACATTGCCAGGATGAAAACAATTATGAGGAAAATGAGAATACTCCTGGTGGGCGCTTAGGACAGGATTTTCAATCCTCCTTAGATATTGAAGTGTTGCCGAGAATTTCACAAATATTAGATCATAGTTCAAGAAAACAAAAATGAATAATAATCTACAAGCAATTCAGCTGAATGTCAAAAGTGGAAAAATTAATATTGACTGTAAAATTCACTGTCACTCAGAATGACACGGATTAATAGATGATGACCAGTGCAGATTCTGTCTGACAAAACTGATAGATTTCCTGATGAAATAGAAAGTTAGTGGAAGCATTGCAGTTGATATTATATTCATAGGTTTTCAAAGAGAAATTGCTGAAGTCCCATAACATAGCAAAACTGAAGCACAGGTTATATAAAAAACAATGGCCTCATTGACTAAAATTGAATAAAAGATGGGAAACTAGAAATTATTCAGCAGTCAAAAAGGCAAGATGATATACATAGGCTGGAGTGTGAGGCACCTTGGCTGTATTAATACGTCATCATCATATATCAAGTGTAATATGTAATAAAACAGACCTTTCATAATAAACCACAGTCAAATCCCTTCCTGTTACTTGTTCCACCAATGTTCAAATGCCAGCAGAAACCAGGCAAGTCACAAATTACGGACAGGGATACTTGAGTGAGGACATAATTACAGGGGAGGTCCCTTGACATGGTTTGGAGGGGGCATCACTGTGGAAAGGACCATTAGATTACAATTAGAATTGAGAGTGGTCGATGTATTAAAACAGCCTGAATCGTCGTGAGGAGTAGTTCACTAACTAGCCTAGTGCGAGATTTCCATATCATTGATTCAGAGACTTAAGTTTGAATCCCACTATAACATGTGAGGAATTTCACTTCAACTGACTAAATAAATCAGAAATTAAAGCTTGTCTCACTTACAGTCACCATGAAATAGCTAGTTTACAAATATCTATCAAGGAGGAAATTCTGTTGGCCTTCCTTTTCAGGCCTACGTGTGAATCTGGTCCCACCAATGTGGTGGACTTATAAATGCCACCTTAGCTGTAGGGCATTTAGGGATGGGTAGTTATGTGCACATCTGTTATATGAATATATACATATTCATACATTTATATGAATATGGATACATATTCCTATCAATACAGTACTGTGCAAAAGATTAAGCACATATATACAGTACAGCTAGAGTGCCTAAGACTTTTGCACAGTGCTGTATTTGTCAGTGTAGCCAGAGGGCAAGTTTATAAATCTGGCAGGAGTAAAGGATGTTAGGAATGGCAAGCGTGGAGCGTGGCGGGAGGGGTGTGATACTGGTGGCAGAGAAACAGTGCTAGGTCGGGGGGTGCTGTGGGTGCAGACACACCCAGCCCTGAAACTACAGGTAAGGTCACTTGATTCCAAACAATTGGTTTATTGATCATTACAGAATGTCTCTCTGATGCTTCCTGCTCCCTCCCCTCTCCCTTCCCATTTTCCCAACCATGATTCCCCTCTCCCTGCCTCCTTCCCACTCTCAGTCTGCAATAGAGACCCACATCAGAATCTGGTTTATCATCACTCACATATGTCATGAAATTTGTGTTATTTTGTGGCAGCAGTACTATACAAAATCCTCAGGCACCTTAGCTATATATGCTGTATGTGCAAAAGACTTTTGCACAGTATATGGCTGAGTAACAAAGCTCTGCATAAAAGAAATTCAGCAAAATTTAAGTGACCATTTGGGTAAGAAATTAGCTGGCTCTCTGCCCATTCCCCCTGTTCTTTCTCTGAAGTTCTCCTAAATTAATGTATATCATACCTATATAATTCCTTTCTATCACCTTCATTGGCAGTGAGGTTCAGATTATATTTACCCTGTATACATGTAAAAAAAACATTTTCCTTGTGTACAGCATAGCAATTCTAAGATTTTGAAATTACGTACACATCTTTATAAAATAGATATGACAGAAATTTGACACTTTATGATACCACTCCGTGGTTTCCTGTGCTGGTGCATTTGGATAATTGCTTCAGCTTATCAATGCCTTGGATTCTTATTTTGGACCAAGTAGATTTCATTTAAACCAAATTAATGCAGAAGTGCATGTAAGAATCTAAGTCACTTCATAATGAATTATGTAAAAAGGACCACCTAAAATGATTCCCTCTAATTTTAACAAACTCAAATTCAATTGGATTGCCTTTATTAGAGCAATGGTCGATAGTGGAGGGTCTCACAGATCAATTAGAACTGGAATTGCGAACATGGAACAGAACAGTACAGCACAATGTAGCCCATTCAGCCCATGATGTGGTGCGGACCCTTTACCATACTCCAAAATCAATGTAACCCTTCCCTCCCTCAATGCTGCCCATTTTTTCTATAATCCATGTTCCCATCTAAAATACCCTGTTAAGTGTCCCTAATGTATCTGCTTTTACCACCACCCCAGAACCACGTTCCATGCACCCATTATTCTATGTTAAAACCTACCATTGCCACCCATACAGTACTTTCCTCCAAACACATTAAAGTCATGCCACCCTGGGAAGGTCTCCGGCTGTCCACCCTATCTGTACCTCGTATCATCTTGTACACCTCTATCAAATCACCTCTCATCTTCTTTCTCTCCAAAGAGAAAAACCCTAGCTTGCTCGACCTATTCACGCAAGATGCTCTCTCTAATTCAGGCAACATCGTGGTAAATCTCCTCTGCACGGTCTCCAAAGGTTCTACATCCTTGCTTTAATGAGGTGACCAGAACCAAACACGGTATTCCAAGGATGGTCTGAACAGAGTTTTATAGAGCTACAACATTACTTCAGAGCTCTAGAACTCAATTCCCCAACTAATGAAGGCCAACACACCATATTGTAACCATCACAAATAAGAGAAAATCTGCAAGTGCTGAAAATCCAAGCAATACACACAAAATGATGAAGAGTTCAGATGAAGGGTTTCGGCCCAAAACGTTGACTGTTTACTCTTTTCCACAGATGCTGTCTGATCTGCTGAGTTCCTCCAGCATTTTGTGTGTATATGTTGTAACAATGTGTGCTGGCAATGTCGGAACCCAAGCGCAGACTCCAGTGTAGAGATGGCGACTAGAGTTCGTTCATTAGAATTTCAAAAGGACATGGATGGCTTTGCCGAGTGACACCATGAGACATAACCTTCTCAAAACTAGGACTCTACGATTAGCGCTAATCAGGCATCTGCTTAAATACCAGTAATGTGGGATCCCTGAGCCTATCAAAACAAACTTCACAAGTTTAAACAGAAAACACCAGGAGACCACATTACACAGAGCGAGTTGCTTCACTCTAAGTGATTAATAACTTTTATTAAACAACATCTAACCAATTCAGGTGCTCTAAAAAGCTCTGTCCCCAATGCTCTCTGACTCCCCTCACAGGCCTGAGGAGCTCATAACAGGCATGGGACTGTCAGAGGAATTGGCAGAAATGCATGTGGAAGGGGAATTGTTGAATTGGTGTGCAATTCTGAACTTGCTATTGTTATAATTTGTCACTCCAAAACACAAAACTAATTGTAAAAAAAGACAGGAGCCCAGGAGAACGGGTCTTAGTTTTGTTTTTTTTTTACTTTAAGTGCGGGGTATATATATGTATGCAGTGATGACGTATGCGATTTATGTACTTGGCATATAACCTGTAATGAATTATTTAAACAAAGAATGCTTACTCAACAACATATTTACAATATTACTGAAATATTAAATACACAACACTCCTCCTTAGCTATAAATAACTCAATATAGAATGCAACTGAACTTATATACATACATATTTAATTGCTGTGGAGGATTTCTTACTCTTGGGATAATGTCTTTCGTAACAAGGGCGTCACTCTGCTTGGCAGGAGAGACACGTGGCTGTGAAACAATCTCGGGGTTGGAGGCCACCTCCATAGTGGTTGCAGTTGACTCTGGGACTACAGGAGGTGGTTCTGGCAGATATGGACACTTTTCTTCTGGATATGCTGGCATCCCGAACGGTGCATGGCAAGCTTTACTGGATGATGTGGAACTTAATGAGTGAGTACAGCGTCTGACATCACCAGCTCCTTTACCTTCTGGAAAGCCACATCACATTGCTGCACTTTACTTTTAAGTAATAGGCTTTGTCTATTGCCATTTCTTCCTGGTCTGTAGTAAAGAGTCACCTAGGTTCGGCAGAAACCTGTTATAGTAATTGACAAATCCTGTAAAGGACCACAACTGTGACACATCCTTTGGCTTTGGGGCATCCGCCACTGATGGAATTTTCTCAGCACACTTGTGTGTCAATAGTGTGACTACAGAAGTGATGTTTCATTTTAAAAATTCATACTTGTTGCGTTGTGCTCTAAAGCCATAATCTCATCTTTTAAACACTGCCTTATAATATTGGAGATATTCCTTGTCATCCTTACCAGTGACAATGATGTCATCCAGGTATCACTGAGTGCCTGGGCAGCCTCGCAGCACTTCGTCCATAGCTTTCTGCCAGAGTGCAGTTGCAGATGCTACTCCAAAAATGAGCCTATTATAGCAACAAAGCCCTTTGTGAGTGCTTATAGTGAGAAACAATTCGGAATGTTCTTCCATCTTCATCTGTATGTAGGCCTCAGCTAAGTCCACTTTGCTGAAGTGTTTTCATGCAGGAAGGTTTGCAAAGATATCCTCTATTCTGGGCAGAGAGTATTGATTTACTTTCTGTACTGGGTTGATGGTGTCTTTAAAATTACCACAGATTTCTGACAGACCCATCCTTCTTGGCTACTGGGACTACTCATGTTACCCAAGGGCTGCACTCCACCTTAGAAAGAATTCCTTTAGACACCATGTGATTGAGCTCACAGGCTATTTTATCATAAGGAACCCGATGAGATTTGTAAAACTTGGTGGGGCATTTTCACTTATATTATTTTGCCCTTGATATGTTTTCCAATGCCTTCCTTGAACACTGCTGTGTCTTCATTCCTTAGCACTTTCAGTTGACTCTACTGGAGGGGATGTGGCATACAATTCATGACTGAGCATCCAATCCAGTTGTACCTGTCCCACAATGTTGACCCTCCTGCTTTTACCATATACAAACCCAATGTGGCTTGTTGGTTGTTGTATATCACTGTTACAAATGTCATTCCCAAAAGAGTTATCTCTTCTCCAGTATAAATTCTTAGTTGGATATCTGCAAATTTTGGTTCAGTATCTTAGAAATGCCATTCAAATGCATTTTGTGGAATAACTGAAATAATGAAGCCTGTGTCCAATTCCATTTTAATTAACTTGAAGTTTACTTTTGGTGTAAGCCATATTGCTTGTCTATTGCTAGTTTTCACATTTTAACTCTCAACACTACCCAGTCCTTCTGATTATTAATATAAATCATTATCAGATTTTTCAACAACAGCATGTAGATTTAGTGTTCTCTCTGAAACTGCAGCTTGATTTATTACCCTGTATAGTCCATTTATTCCTGTCTGCCCCACCATGCTCTTTGTATATGTCCTAGTTTGCGGCAGCTTTCACAAGGTTCACCTTTAAATCTGCATTGATCTGGTGTATATGAGCCTCTGTCACAACGGTAACACAATTGGTTTGGACAGGCAGGTTTCTGTTTAGACATTGCAATTTTGTTCACGCTCACTTTCATTCCTAACTGCAACTCCATTGCATTTCTGTCTGCTACTTCCATTGATACAGTGATTACAATTGTTTCAGTTAGGAACCATTTTTGAATACTTTCTTGCAAGATTCTACAAACTAAATGATCTCTCAGTGCATCAATGCACTGCTCACTGAACTGACAATGCTCAATCTCTTCAATTCAGCCACATACATTGAAATGGACTCCTGTTCCTTTGCGTTCTGCTTATAAAAACCTAAAGCATTATGCAATCAACAATGGTTTCGGTTCTAAAAGTTCTTATATTACTTTCACGATATCAGCAAAGCTCATTTCAGCTGGTTTAGTTGGAGCAGTCAAACTTCTAAGCAAATTGTATGCCTTTAAATCCAGTCAAGCCAGGAAAATTGGCACTCACTTTTCAGTGGATATTTAATTTGCTTCAAAATATTGCTTAATTCATTCAGTATATATGAGCCAGTTATCCCTTGTGCAATGGAATGCCTCTATCTTTCCAATGTAGCCAATCTTTTCTTCTGCTTTTTATTATTATCACACAGTACACACCGTTTATGAACCCAATACCCATCTTTTTTTAAACTTAAGCATCTTCTCCCCGGTAAAGAAAGCACGCTGCGCTCTTGTCTAACTCGAACATTTCACTGTTCTTCAACAGCTAGTTAAGCATCTCAGGTTCATTTTAGAAATACCTCGTCACCACTCATGAAGAAAATCTTGCTTCATCCTGCAGACATCTTGCACTCTGACATAGAGAGCCCACAGAACCTCCTACTATAAGTTTACAAATCTGTTTTAACAGCTATTAAAAATGATCAAATTAAAGAAAGGCTGAGGGACTTCCCCATTGGAAATACATTGACACATAATGACTAATAGTCATCAAAAAAGAGTGATGCTTATGAAATCTAAAAGGAAATCATTATAGTACAAAAGAGAATGTTCAGCAACTCTTGTACTCTATCAGTGCATGAACCTTAGCATTTTACTGAGTGGCTTAAATAGGTTGGATGAAGGTGAAGAAGGGGCTTGGTGCAAGTGAGCTCATACATTATAATTCTAAGATTGTGCATTGTGACCTTACCCTGAAATTAATCTGAGATTATGTCAGAGCAAGTTACTTGGACATGAAAGTCTGATTCCTGACTTAGGAAGGAGGGTGGAGCAGATTGGAGAAAAGGTGGATCTGACCCCAAACAGTTTTAGCATCAGGAGGTGGATGTGAAAGGGTGCAGGGGAAGTAATTAAAGGGATGATATCAAGGTTGGCTTGGAGGTCAGGAAAAAGAACTCCAGTTTCTGATTGGCCTATAATTAGTGTAGAAACACTCTTCGCAGCCCAGTTTTGCTGTCAAATTTCCAAAGACTTGGATAATCCAACCGCCTCAGCCCCCATTAAATCTGGAGCTTCCTCACTCATTATATTTAGCAATTACATCCCTTCCTCTAAATGAGTTGGCTCCATTAACATTCACAAGTCAGAAAAATGACTTCAGCTTTCTTACATGCTATCTAATTCATTTGAATTATACCCCCCCATCGCAAATGCAGTCAGAAATACATAACCAAATACATCAATCAAGTGATTTGGTTATTAATGTATCACCAGATTTAATATTTTGAGAAATGACAACAATTTGAATGTTTCTCATTTGGAATGCTTTCAAATGTTTAGTAAATGTCACAAACATTAATAAAAAGCTATTTTAACATCCCAAGCTAAAGCCGATGAGATGTTGAGGGAAGCACAAGAGATTCTACAGATACCTCAGCAACACGCATAAAATGCTAGAAGAACTCAGCAATTCAGGCAGCATCTATGGAGGTGAATAAACGGTCGATGTTTCAGGCTCAGACCCTTCACTAGGAGGGTCTCAGTCTGAAACATCGACTGTTAATTCTCCTCCATAATGCTCCTGACTTACTGAGTTCCTCCAGTATTTTGTGTGTGTTGTGATGCTGCAGTGGATTTTTCATCTGTCATGCAGATCTCACCACTGATAATGAAAACAGTCTTGTGCAACGACAATGCACTGAGAAATTGCGCAAGACTTTTCTTATGGGTTAGGGGCAAATGCAGGAGGTTAGTTGCTGACCACAAAATGCAGACCATTATTCCTTATCTTCGTGAACTCAAGAGCTGTAGTGGATTGGTTACCTCAGATCACTAACAAAGTACTTAATCAGATCAGAATTAGCGTCAGGTTTAATATCACTGGCACATCATGAAATTTGTTACCCTTGCGTCGGCAGTACAATGCAATACATAATAATATAGAAAAACCAATGAGTTAGAGTAGTAAATATAAGTACATTAAATAGTTAAATATATAGTGCAAAAATGGAAATTAAAAGAAGTGGAGAGGTAGTGTTCATGGATTCAATATTCATTCAGATATCGGATGGCAGAGGGGAAGAAACTGTTCCTGAATCGTTGAGTGTGTGCCTTCAGGCCTCTGTACCTCCTTCCTGATGGTAGCAATGAGAAGAAGGCATGACCTGCATGAGGAAGATCCTTAACAATGGATGTCACCTTTTCGAGACACCACTCCTTAATGAAGTCTTGGATATTATGGATATTTTGTGCTTCCAGAAAGAAGTGATAGTTTCACTATTGCTGTGATCATAATATCTGATGTAATTGCAATAGCTGTTATACTGAGCACAAAAATCTTCAGTGGATTGGTTTTTGGTACATGAATCACTGTTCTGCTCTGGATGAGATTAAGGAAAAGCTAATTAATTTAAAAGATTGATTAATAAATTAAAGACAGACTATGAATTGATCCAGTGGTGACCGACATCCATTTTGATGCAGACAGGAAGCCAATGACTGAGTATCAGGTGGTCGTTATTCATGTGGCCCAATTTTCATTTCCATGGACCATATCAAGCTGACCGGCAATTCCGTAGGAAACTCAGCGTCCAGTCCCTCTATACCATTCATTTTCCACTTATCCTGTTGAAAAAGGTATGCCTAGGAAAGCACTTGAGTTGTAGTTATAGCAATGTTTTTATTAAATACATTTCAAATTGACTCTGTACTTTTATTGTCGATTTACATCTGTATATAGCGTTTAACAATATCACATGCTTTCAGAGGCATTAAAAGCTGTTCAAGAACCTTTGTCAGCAGTCAGCAGTTGAAGACACAGGGAATTCTGGGATAGGGTTTCAGGATTCAGAATCTGGCACCTCATTGCAGTATGGAGCCCCTATAAGCTCACCGGACACATCTCAGGTGCGGAGAGTGAGTTCGTCAGCCATCCACATCTGAAGCAGACCAGGCCAGGAGAGAGATCTCTATGGACAGCAACACAGGCATGGCCTCACGTAAGAACAAAAAAAAACATAAGTATAACTGGCTCCTTATGCATGGTCCACCATTCAATAAGATTATGGTTGGTATTTTACCTGAATTCCTTTAATTCAATTAACAGTTAGAAATATAGACATCTTTGTCAGGAATATAGTCACTGAGCCTTCACTGCCCTCTTGGGTTTAAAGTTCTGGATGAAGAAACCTCTCCCCTCTGCTTGAATGGCTAAGCCTTGATTTGAGACTGTGTCTGAAATTGTAAACAGATGGTACTTGCCTTGTGAGGCCCCATATAGTCCATCCCGTTACTTTTTCTTCAGGGATTGACAATCACTTTTCGGGGGAAGGGGAGTTGAAGTATAAATGCACAGTTTGCCGTCCATCTCCCTGCTCAGGATTTCGTAATCCACCCCATTTACTGAAGCGTTAAATAGAAAGATACTCCATAGGCAAGTTGAGGAAACAGTTTTGTCAAGGATAGCGATAGATCATAAAAAAAACCCAGTAGATAATACAGAAGTTGCCAAAAAATGGCTTTAGTTTAGGGAAGAGAAACATAATCCATGTGTATCTGGTGAAACACATATGCAGATCTTACTGTAAAGTATCTAATGAGCATCTTATGGGCCTGCATGAGTCAATGCAGTTCCGCTCTATCAGGAAAACTAGAATTACATTTACTATTCTATCAGGAAGCACTACCACTGAGATAACAGATAATATGACAAAAACAATTGAAAATGAATAATTTCAACAGGATCTACACCATCTATCAGGAATAATGTGATTCTTTTTCTTGCAGGATGATTCTGAGCAACACATTTTACAACAGCATTTGGAGAATGTGGAACCAGGTGGTGAAACTACTAAGTTCACAGAAATTCTCTCTCTTCCACACCATGAAATAACTTTCATATTCTTCATAATAAGAGATTATTATCTTCAAAAATAAGGGAATATGCACATATTGAGTTCAGGTTCGATATGTAATCTTTTTCCAAGCTTCGATACTTTCTTTATGTATCCACACAGTGCACTTATTATCTGGCAGGTTTTAAATCATGTTGGACAATTTTTGCCCAGCAGGCAATAAGTCAGAAAATCAGATCATGCCTTTCTATCTGAAATTGCCAAAAATTTCTGAGATTTGTTTTAAATGCACTGGCACACACATTAAGATAACTGTTAGATTAAACAGATTTCACCAGGGCTATAAGAGCAAATGTATAATACGTTTGTACATCAAAGTGTGAATAACTGATTTGCTTTTAATCACACAATACAAATAAGGCTATACTCAATGGGAGTTCTTTTAATGCAAGGGTGATAGACGTAATGGTACACAATAAGTGTATCCAAGGCCATAACGTACAATTGCATTAAATGTCCACACTGTGGGGTTAATTAAATATTAGTTCCTCACTGGTATGTGTTCAAGCAAAATAGAGGCTGGTGGTTTCTACGGAGAGTGAAAAAACAATACAAAATAACTAGCTTTATTATGTTTAAAAGGTTGTTGTGAATCTTCAGAAAAAAAAAGTAGGAATGATTGCTTAACATTCCTGGATATATGAATGTTAGATGAGAGGAAGAGGGAAGTATAATAACAGAGGCATGGAAATATATTCTAGAAAATCACAGATGTGAGCAAGGATATGTAAGAGCAATCAACCTGAGGCTTTATGAGTTGAAATAAAGAAGAAAACAAGATAATCACATGGTTGGGACTGTATTGCAATTTGATAGATAATCCAAGGGAGATCAAAGAGAAAATCTGTTGTCAAATGTATGACAAATATAAAAACACTCGACTGATATTGGCACTGAATTTAAATGATCATAACGTCATCTAGGACACAGTGAGTGTGAAGGGTACAGAGCACACAGAATTTAAATGATCATAACAGGCCTACGATGGTATACTGAACTAACTAAAGTAATGACACCCAATTAAACTGATCCCTTCTGCCTCCACATGGTCTTTAAATCTCAACTGCCTCTTACTCACTTCCAGCATGCCAACTTCCACCAACAACTCTGCCAGTGCATTCTAGATACCCACCACTATGTGTGAAAAAAAACCTGCCCTGCACATCAAATTTGAAATTTCCTCTCCCACTTTAAATACATGTCTAGTATTAGACATTTTGACCCTGGGAGAAAGATATTGGCTGTTTATACTATCTATACTTAGTTCTCATATTTTTAATATAATGCTGCTGAGATACATCCTTGGATGCGCTGGGACACATCATCAGTGGTGTAACCTGGGGTCAACAGATGTTTCAGGTCTTTTAACATCAGATACTCTTGCCCCGGCGACCCAGCCAGGACTGATTAGGCCCTGGCTTGAGTCCAATCAGCTTTTGTCCACGGTTCACACCTCTTGATCCATAGCCACCTGGAGGCTCGCTCAGCAGCCTCTGTGATGGTCCTGATGGCTCTTCTCTTTGCAGCTCCCGTAATGCCAAGGAGAGAGTGGGTTCTGCACAGCAAAGTGTCAGCAAAACCTCTACACCCCACCTCTACGGGCTCGCATCGTGCCTTCCACCCCTGTCTCTGGCACTGTTCTACCAGCTCCAGGTATTTGGCTTTCTTATGCTCACACACCTCCTCAATCCAGTCTTCCCATGGAGCTGTCAGTTCTACCACATTTATAATTGAGACAAATTGTAGTTTAACTTTACTTTTCTTTCCACAGTTGCTGCCAGGAGGTCTGCGTGTTTGCTGTATTTACCTTTACAGTATTAAACCCATGAATCCTACCTCATTGCTTTTTTATTTCTATTTTTGCGCTACTTATTTAATTTAACTTACTGTAATTCATGTTTTTTTTTTCTGTTACATATTGCATTGTACTGCTGCTGCAAAGACAACAATTTCACGACATATGCTGGTGGTATTAGACCTGATTCGGATTCTGAATCTGCTGTGCTTTTTCCTTTAGATTGCTAGCATATGTAGTTTTTCGATTTTCAATTTAAGGAAGCAGGAAAGGTAGCTAATGTATATAAAAAGCCACAAGACTTGCTTTCCTTTATTCCTTTATTTACTGAGGAATAACATGTAACAGCAGGGTACTACCTTGAAAACATGAACTGCTAGAATCATTTCACTAATGCATACGGTTCTGATTAATACATTTCATGAAAAGGGCCCTGGAGAGAGTGCACAGTATACTTACCAGGATGTAGCCAGGACTGGAAACCACAGGATCATAGAAACCTACAACTTAGGAGGCTACTCAGCCCATTGCATCTGCGGTAGTTAGAAAGAGATACACACACCTAATCTGAAGTTCTAGCACTGGGTTCATAGACCTGCAGGCCAACGTCTTCAACTACACATCCAATTACTGTTGACAATGATTATTTCTGCCTCTCCCACCCTATCAGGCAGTGTGTCATGGTTCCAGTGCACTCTCTTGATAAATTGTATTTTATATTCAAGGTGGCACAGCAGCATATTGGTCAGCACAATGTTTTGCACTACCAGCAAACTGGCTTCGGTTCCCATTGCTGTCTACAAGTAAGGAGTTTGTACTTTTTTCCCTGTGGTCACATGGGTTTCCTCTGGGTGCTCCGGTTTCCAACCCACAATCCAAGGACGTACTGGTTGGTAGATTAATTGGTCATTGTAAATTGTCCCATGATTAGGCTAAGGTTAAATGGGAATTGCTGGGCGGTGCAGCTTGAAGGGCCAGAAGAGCCAATTCTGTGTTGTAGCTCAATGAATAGATAAATCATCTTCCTTCCTAGTCATTGGCTCATATCTCTGCCCCTGCGTTTTGATACCTCTCCCCACCCACCCATAGTTTTTAGTCCAATATTGCATGCTTGATCACCTTAACTAAAACATGGGCTTCATCCTTACTTTTCCAAGACTTTGCAAAATATTCATTAATATCTCAAGTCTGTACAAGTTACAAGTTCCATACAAGTTACTTTTTCTTCTATGAGAATAAACTAGACTAGCTATGAGCGCTTTCTTTGATGTGGCTCCGAGAGGTCTTAATTAGGATGCATAACATTCTAATCAATCCTGGCAGAGGAAAGACCCTGTTCCTTTAGCTGAACGACCATAAAGAAGCAGATGGTTTAGAATATGTTCAATATTGAAGGATTTGAGAGTGGCTAAGCAACTTCCTTTCCTCTAGTAAGAGCATGCTGGATGTCTGCAACTCAATGCTTGAAAGTGCAGTAGAAGTAGAATCCTTCACCTCTTAAAAACATCCTTGAATGACCTACTGGAAGAGCCTTAAATTTGTGAGCATGTACTGGAAACTAGAATTATGTTTGGCTCTTTTTTTCCAACTGATGTGGACACAATTGACTGAACAACCTCATTCTATGTCCTGAACTTTTGATAATTCTATGATTCTAAAATCATGAGTGACTCAAAGTATTCTTGATTTTCATGTTCATGTCAGAAGATTCAACTCCCAACATCAAGTTTATTTATTGAGATACAGAGCGGAATAGGCTCTCTGACCCTCCACCCAGCAATCCTCATTGAACCCTAGCCTAATTATGGGCCAATTTACAATGACCAATTAGCCTACTAACTGGTATGTCTTTGGACTGTGGGAGGAAACTGGAGCACCCAGAAGAAATTTGCACAGTTATTGGGAGAGTGTACAAACTTCTTATAGATAGCAGCAGGATTTGAACCCGGATCGCTGGTACTGTAAAGCATTGTGCTAACCACTATGCTTCCTTGGCTGTAAATACTGTATAAATATACAACACTAAATAAATTAATAGAATTTAATTGAAAACAAATCTTCCACATAAGTAGAGCATCTAACTACCACTGCTGAGTTGTTTCTGTTGTGGTCAGAAGTTTTAGCCAGACACTCCTTTCATCAGTCACCATTGTAACCCTGACCCAACCTTCACATGAAGGCTGCAAGAAATGATGATTCTGCTCAATGTTCTTTTTGGAGTATTACAGAGGAATTCTGACAATGCTGTCCCATAGGTGACAGATACCAGGCACATTTGAAACAACACACCGTAGCACCAGTCATGCTGCTTTGTGCTTTGCAAGAAGAAAAAATATTAGCTGAAATCTTGGCAACACTGGTCCATGCATTAATTCCCACCTCAACATCAAAGATTCCCAGTATTCCACCTGACCCAGATCATAGGATCCATTCTATCCAATCTCCCGGCCTCCATTCCCTTTACCAACGCTTCCAACTAGTGTCACCAACACTTCCCTACCAATACAAAGTTACTAGTGTGCACATGCATGTACAGAGATGGTATTCCTAGTGTCTCCAAAACATAAGACTCCTGATATCCCTGATCTATGTCCATCATGTAAAAGTGCTGCTGACCTCAACACTGTTTCATTCCAACCCCCCACCCAACCAAAATAAAATGCAAGAGAATGAGATCTTCTCCATCACCCCGCCCATTCAGTGAAGCTCCGTGTGTTGTTCCTTGTCTCTTAACATCCCCTCACCAGAAGAGTACTGGTGCACAATTCTCCTTCCCTACTGGCACAAATCTGACCACAAAAGTCCTGATCAGTCTCCAACTCCTCACTTCCAGCCCACCACCACCCTCAAATAGGGGCAGGTTCTTTTCAAATATAAAAAACACCATGTCTGTTATGTTTTATGTAACTGGGATCTTGGGCCTGGTTACATCGAATTTCAATGCAGTGAATCAATGGCACACTAGAATTTCTGGGTAAAAGTACCTTTGCCATTTTGATACCTGTGGAAAATTTGGAGTGCCTGATAAGCAAAGTGAGTTTTTTTTTACCTCAGGTCGTAAACCTGAAACACTGTTTCTGTGCCCATGGATGCTACACGACCTTCCAATGATTTTCAGCATCCTGTTTTTATTTCATTACCGAGCAATGACACGCTTTGCTTTATGTTGGTAGATTCAAGGTGTTTTGCTTCCTGGTGCAGGATTTTTGCATTTCTCTGACATGACCCTAACCCAGCTGTTTCTGGGATGTGATTCAGTCTGGGTTAATACTAATTACACCCCAGTCGTTCCCTATTTCTGTAACTAAGTCCTGCTCTTCATGGCGTCCTATACCGCCACGATGAGGCCTCTCTCAGGTTGGAGGAGCAACCTCTCATATTCCATTTGGGTAGCCTCCACCTGACAGCATGAAGATCAATTTCTCCTGCTTCTGGTAGTTTCTCCCTTCTCCCCCTTCTCTCCTTTTCCATTTCCCATTCGGCTCCTCTTTTACTCTTCTTCTCCTGACCTGCCTATCAACTCTCTCTGACACCCCGCCTCCTTCTCTTGCTTCCATGGTCCACTTCTCTCAATCAAATTCCTCCTCTTCAGCCCTTTACCTGTACCCACCTATCACCTCCATGTCTGTCAGTTCATCCAGCCTCCCCCACCCACCTACCTTCCCCTTGCCTGGCACCTGCCAGCTTGTACTCTTTCCCCTTTGCCCACCTTCCCCTTTTTCCGCCTACCTCTCCAGTCCTGATGAAGAGTCTCACTCCAAAATGCTAACTCTTTATTCCTCTCCACAGATGCTGCCTGACCTGCTGAGTTCCTCTGGCACTTCGTGTGTGTTAATCTGGATTTTCAGCATGGCTTTGTTTATGATTTGCCGCTGTTTTCACCACTCAGACTGTGTCACACCCACTCATCAACCGTGTTGGTGACCTCCAAATTGTTAATAAAAAAGTTTAAAATGCACTGTCAATTAGTCACTTGTTTACATGTGTGTTATGCCATGGCAGATCTAAAGGACCTAACAAATCCAAAGAGGTGGTGAACAGAAAAATCAACCTGTTTTTTGTGTGACATCACCAATACCTGAGACAAAATTCACCAGCAAGTATGACACCCAGATGGAGTGGCAAATGCTTGGCCAAACATATCGATGCAATCATGAAGGAGGCACACCAGCAGCTTCTCCTCATTTGGAGTTTGAGAAGATTTGTTATGTTACCAAAGACTCTTAAAGATATAAATATATAGATGTACAATAGAAAACATTCTGACTGGTTGCAACACAGCGTGGTATGCATCTCCTAAGTAATCGATCACAAGAGGCTGCAAAGGGTTACGGACTCAGCTAGCACTATCAGAGGCAGATCACCTCCCCATCATCGAGGACATCTTCAGAGAGGCGATACCTCAAGAAGACAGCATCCATCATTAACGATCCTCACCATCTGAGAAATGCCCTCTTCTCATTGCTACCATCAGGGAGGAGGTACAGGAACCTGGAGACTCGCACTCAGTAATCCAGGAACAGCTTCTTCCTCTCCGTTGAGAGTTCCATGAACCCAAGAATACTACTTCGTTATTCATTTTTTGCACTATTTATTTTTGTAACTTATAGACTTTTATATCTTTGCATTAAACTGCTGCTGCAAAGCAACACATTTTGTTTTGTCTGTCAGTAATAAACCTGATTCTGATTCTGAAATAGAAGGATTACCCCAAACTGCAGGCTCCCATTTCCGTATAGGTCAATGGTGATGATAGGGATGTTTCTGTGGTAGAACATGTCTATTCTGTCATAGGAAAGCAGCATCCATCATCAGAGATTCCCACACCGCCCAGGTCATGCTTCTTCTCGCTGCTGCCATCAGGTAGATGTACAAGATGTACAAGAACCCCAGGACTCGCACCATCAGCTTCAAAAACAGTTACTACCCCTCAACCATCAGGTTCTTGAATAAAAGGGGATAAGTACAATCACTTGCCCCATCATTGAAATGTTCTAACAAGCAATGATCTCACCTTTGACTCTCTATCTCATTATCTCATATTCTCATTAATTATTGCTATTTATTTATATTTGCATTTGCACAGGTTCTTGTATTCTGCATTCTGGCTAATCTTTCATTGATCCTGTTATAGTTACTATTCTATAAATTTGCTGAGTATGCCTACAGGAAAATGAACTTCAGGGTTGTACAGTATATGGTGACATAAATGTACTTTGATAATAAAATTTACCTTGAACTTTGAATCTTTGTATATGGCTCCTTAAAAATTTTCAAAAAAAATAATAGAAGTAAAATTCCTTTAAATAAATGGACCTTAAATTCTGTTGTTATCAATTTATAATATATCTGAAGACTGTGTAATTTACTTAATGTTGGGCTTAATATTATGCTAACATTTAAACCTAAAGTCTGTACCTTCAATGGTCGGAACTTTTCATTGTCTATTGCTACTTGAAGGTCTATCAAAGTAGTTTTCTGTGTTTCCTTAATTACCAGAAGGTCTGTCTGCAAATTCCCTGTTCAGATTTTGTCCTTAGACATATTGACCTTGCCTCTAGGATGCTGGCCACAAGCCAAAGTTGACTTTTCATTGACTAATATTTTTTTTTCTGTGGATTATCCAGTCTTCAGCCAGTGAGACAGATAGTTTAACCAGAAACAAACTAAATCAGCATTTACTTTTTATTTCAGTCATCCTCTGTGTCTTTGGCTTCTGGCCCAAAGTGTACCAAAGCAAAGGACGGTAGCCAAATAACATACATTGGTGGGCAAAATGAGGAGGGAGATTGACAAAAGGCAGTATACAGAGATGAGAAGAGATAAGGGAGTATTAGTGATGGAAAGAAATGGGCAGATAAGTTCAAACTTTTCAGCAGAATAGAATGAAATGACTAAGATCAGAGAACAATTGTCTCTCTGACTGAGCTCTAAGCAAAGTGGATCTGGTCATGCATGAGTGCACCTCGCTGTTTCAGCTGCATCATCAAGCTGTTCTGTTGCAATATTTGATAACATCTGTTACATTGTGTAGACGATACCATGGATCAAAATAGAAAAACAAACTGAAATATGAACTAGAACTTCGACCATGCTGGAAATACTAAGCAGTTGTGATGAAAGGTGATCAATCTGAAATATTAATTTTGTTTCACCCTCTTTGGAAGCTGCTGGACTTTCTGGGTACTTCTAGCATTTTCAGTACATACATCCTGGAAAATATCTGATCTTGCTAAGATCTAAACATCAGTATTTCCTGTCATGAACAAATAATGTGCCAGCTCACCCACAGTACCATCAGAAATGGGTGGAGATATCAGTGTGGTTTTGGGAAGTCAAGTCTGTAAACAGTTCAGTTGACATCAAGTCCTATTGTTGCTGATGGAAATTGACAGTAAGAAACTCTCGGGTGCATTCAAACTGGAGAATGTTCTTGAGATTCAACCATGATTCCAATGGATTTTTTAGAACTTTGTACTCAACATCATATTTTGTATCTCTAGGTTCTAGTAGTGGCAAAATGACTGAAACTACTAACAACACCCATTAAAAGGTGAATGCAAGGGAACAGGGCTTCACATTCTGCTGATCTCAGCAAATCCTTGACAGCAGATATACTCAATGAAAATAGTTCCAGTGATTTGGTTTATGATTAAATTTGTACACCTTAAGTCATAAAACAAAGGTTATTATTAGCTTTTCTAAAATAGAGTATTAATTGACCTTTCCTCACCATAAGAAAAAAAAAATCCCTCCTCAAATTAGATTGCTGATACACCCAGTGGCCTAAGTCACGCAAATCAAAGGGCAACTAAGAGGCCTTATACCTAGCCTATATGTTTTAACAATTTCCAGTGAACCACATCTAGCATGCATCTTTGGATTTTGGAGTCACTTTGTGCCTGATGTGCTACTACCTTCAATCAAGCATTCACTCCTCTATTTACATATTCTGAGGCAAGTTTGAATTTCTGCGTAATCATTAACATAGTTAGAGTCACAGACTTGTACAGTACCCAAATGACCCTTCTGCCCATCACAGGCCTGTCAACCTTGTTGCCCATCTAATCCCATTTACCCACTTTAGATCCTTCTCTGCCTTGCCTCTTAAGTACATGATGTCTGTTTCTTTTTCCACTATCTCCTCTGGCAGCAAATTCCAGATATCAACTACTCTCTGTCCAAACAAAAACCTTTCCCCTCAAATCTCTTTACAACTCCCCCCTCAGCCTCCTCAGGTAAAGAATCCCAGTTTATCCAATCTCTCCTCATATCTCAAGTCCTCCAATCCAGGCAACATCCTGGTGAACCTCCTCTGCATTCTCCCCTATGCAGCCACTTTCTTCCCATGAACTGCATGCAGTGAACCATGTACAGAAGCCAGTCTTTTTGTTAAGTTGCAACAAATCAACTCAATTTTTATATTCTTTAACCCAAGGATGCTTTATGCCATCTTGACACTTCTGTTGCTACTTTCAGGGAACTATGAACTTGAAACTAAGTGTAAGTTTTTGTTGCAAGTTTTAAGTCTGTCTAGAATTTAACTAAACTCAGTGGTCGTGTTACTAAATATCTCCTGGACCTAATAAACTGGGCACTGAATGTGTTCCTGGTCTTCTGCTGCTGTAGCCCATCCACTTCAAAGTTGAACATGTTGTGGGTTCAGAGATACTCTGCTGTGCACCACAATTATAATGCCTGGTTATTTGACTTCCTGTCACTGTCTTGTCGGCTTGAACAAGTTTAGACAGTCTTCTACGACCTCTGTCACTGACAAGGTGTTTTGGCCCACAGAACTACTGTTGACTGGATCAATGCTTTTCACGCCATTCTCTGTAAAATCTAGAGATTGTTGTGTGTGAAAATCCCAAAAGATCAGCAGCTTCTGAGATAATCAAACCACCCAGTTCGGCACTAACAATCATTCCACAGTCAAAGTCACTTAGATCACATTTCTTTCCCATTCTGATGTTTGGTTCTAAATGACAAATGAACTTCTTAACTGTGTCTGCATGCATTTATGCATTGATTCGTTGCCAAGTGATTGGCTGATTTGCATTAGTGAGCAGGTGTATGCCTAATAAAGTGGCCAGTGAGTGCATATAACTGTATCTCCACACTGAGCTTTTGACTCTGTGCTCCTCAAAAAAAAAATGCTATAAAATGTGATACCTATAACTGTGACTTCCATAAACAGAGATCTTATTACATCTGGAAATATGTCAGATTTATTACACATGCAAAAGTGGTTAAGGAGGGGAAGTGCTAACGTTATTTATGTCCCATTATTATACAAGTGCAATGAAATGACTACAGAGTCATGATCACATAAAAATGCATTACATCTGCAGAATCGGAGAATTGACGATAACTACTACTTATTCAGGATGCTTTCTTCTACAAGCACAGGCATTTTTACCCTTCACTGGATGAGCCAACTTCAGTTTTTCTGTACAGTAAGTTTATCCATCAGAGTAAATAAATCTCACTAAAATGCTAATTAATATGACTACCTTATATTCAGTAGAGTAGAGTAGGGTAATTAATATGACTACCTTATATTCGGTAGAGTATAACAAATAACAGGCACTATGAGCAATGCATTATCAATGCTTCATGGAAAAATATACAGCCTTTTTTAAATTATCTGCATTAATTTGTAAAACAAAATGAATTTGCATTCCAATTCTGCTTTCAAAAGTAGTTTCTTGTACACTTTGTGCAAGTTAAATAATTCAAAATGAAAGTGACATATCGTCTAACAGATAAACTACTTAAAATCCTTGATTTTACTTTCTGTACAACAATACAAATTGTGCTAAAATGTTCCAGCAATAGACAAAGGAACTGGATTTTTCCCTCATCCACCGCAACACCAAAAGGTCCTTGTAATACCTCAGAAATAGCATGAACTCCATTTACATTACTGGGCTAAAATTTCTTGGCAGAATAATAGCAGGTTTAATGGACCTTGTTATTAGTACATAAATGACCCAGCAAATAGTGCTGATGACGAGATACCCAGACATTTGGTAATCCCCACAAGTTGCTGGACAATTTGGTACCACTTCAAACATTAACCTCTTGAAAAAATTAGGATTTGCTCTTGATCTCCCGTTCAAGGCTGAAAATTTACAGCATATGCTCCCACAATACTAATAAATTTCTCTGGCTCGGTAATAGAATAGAAGAAAGAGTGGAATCTCACTTCTTCAAACGGTAAACCATGTTCTTACTTGTCAATTCAGTGTCGGAATCAGATTCAATACCACTAGCATATGTTGTGAAACTTGTTGTTTTGTGGCAGCAGTGCATTGCAATACATAATAATAAAAAACTAAATTACATTGAGAAATATATACAACTAATTAAATTAAATAAGTAGTGCAAAAAGAGAGCACCAAAAGAGCAAAAAAAAATAGTGAGGTAGTGTTCATGGGTTCGTTATCTGTTCATAAATCTGATGGCAGAGGGGAAGAAGCTATTCCTGAAATATTGAGTGTGTGTCTTCAAGGCTCCTGTATCTCTTTCTTGATGGTAGCAATGAGAAGAGGTTATGTCCTGGGTGACAGGGGTTCTTAATTTTGGATGCCACCTTCTTGAAGCATTGCCTTTTGAGGGTGTTCTCAATGCTGGAAAGGCTAGTGTCTATGAAGGAGCTAGATGAGTTTTCAACTTTCTGCAGCCTTTTCTGATCCTGTGGACTGGCTCTCCATATCAAACAGTGAAGCAACCAGTTTGAATCTTCTCCACAATACATTTGTAGAAATTTGCAAGAGGCTTTGGAGTCATACCAAGTTTCATCAGACTCCTAAAGAAATATAGCCACAGTCATGCCTTCTTTGTAATTTCATCCTTATGCTGGACCCAGAATTGATCTCCAGAGTTGTTGACATTCAGGAACTTGAAGCTGTTCACCTTTTCCAATGCTGATCCCTCAATGAGGACTCATGTGTGTTCCCTCAACTTCCCCTTCCTGAAGTCCACAAGCAGTTCCTTGGTAGTACTGACACTGAGTGCAAGGTTGTTGTTGAGACAGCACTCAACCAGCTGATCTATCTTTCTCCTGAAGGCCACCTCATCACCATCTGAAATTCTGCCAATGATAGTTGTGTCCTCAGCAAATTTATAGATCGGGATTGAGCTGTGCCTAGCCACACAGTTGTGGGTGTAGAAGAAGTAAAGCTGTGGACACATCCTTGAGGTGTGCCAGTGTCGATTGTTAGCAAAGAAGAGATGTTATTTCCAATCCACACACACTGTGGTCTCCCAGTGATGAGGTCAAGGATCCAGTTGCAGGGGAGGTAAGGCCCAGGTTCTGGAGCTTATTGATTAGAACTGAGGAGATGATGGTGTTGTACGCTGAGCTGTAATCAGTAAACAACAACCTGACGTAGGTATTCCTATTGTCCAGGTGATCCAAGGCCAGGTGCAGAGCCAGTGAGATTGCATCTACAGTATATCTATTGTGCCAATAGTCCAGGTCCTTGCTTATTCAACAATTGATCTTGGCCATGACCATCCTCTTAAAGCACTTCATCACAGTAGACATAAGTACAACTGGGTGATAGTCTTTGAGGCAGCTCACCCTGCTCTTCCTGGGTAGCAGTATGATTGTCGCCCTCTTGAAGCACGTGCAGCAATGAGAGAATGAAGATGTCCTTAAGTACTCCTGCCAGTTGGCTGGCACAGGTTTTCAATACCCTACCAGGTACACCAACAGGGCCCGACACCTTGTGAGAGCTTCCCCTCATGCAAAATGGTCTGATGACGGCCTCCAATACAGGGACCACAAGGTCACCAAGTGTTGCAAAGGTTCGCACAGGTGTAGTTTTATTCTCCTTTCAAAGGCATTGAGCTCACCTGGGAGTGGAGCATCACAGCCACTCATGATGTTAGGTTTTGGCTTGTAGGAAGTAATTATCTGGAAACCCCGTCAGAACTGACGTGTATCCAATTCTGTCTCTAATTTCAATCAGAATTGTTATTTGCTCTATATGTCTTTCCTTGCTTCCTTAATCTGATTTTACTTTCCCTCAAGTTCTCTTTCTTCCACTGTCTCTCTAATTGCTATACTTCCATCTCCAGCATTCCCCTGCATCGTTTTTTCTAACCTCACTGGCACTGAATTAGGAGATAAAGTTATTTTTGCCATTCCTCTTGGTTTCATCCCGCCCAGAAGGTCTGCTGCTTCTGGCAATTTGAGGATATAGTATAAAGCTAAATGAAACTGCTGAGGTGAATGCTTGGCCATTTGTTGTGACTGATGGCTCTCAGGGGCCCTCTAGATTTTTGAAGGATTTCCATTCCATCTTCAGGAGACAATATAATATGGAATAAATTTTCATTCTTATGACAACATTTGAATCTCTATAGTTATCTGGAAGTTACTTCTATCCATTTACCAGTCTGCGGAAATACTAAGTGCCTTTCATGGCTTCCTAAAAAAAATAATTGGCGGATAAGATATAATATTTGCATAACAACATTTTTGTACTTTGCTTGACACACTGGACATGAAGGTGCTTCACAGGATCCAGGCATTGAATGAAGTATGTTTTCTTAGTTTCTTAACAGAAAGATCAATGAAATTTGGAGTGATAAATTATTCAAATAAAAACAATTCAGGAGTACTGAATAAAATACAGGTGCTGTGAATGCTATTCAAGTTTTCCTTTAACTTTACATTATTTGTATTCTTCTTGAGAGGCCACAAACAGATCATAAGTTTGAATCCTAGAAAGACATCTGTCACTCAAAGGTTGTCTCAGTGTGGTAATGTAATCAATCGCCAGCTGGGACAGCAGATGGACTGCCACAGGCCATTCCATACTGAGGGAAGGAAAAACTCTCACTGTTTGATTTGACACCTTTTGAGAAGGTCTTGTCTGTGAAGTGGAATTGACAAAAGCAAAAGAAGCTCATGTCAACAATTTCCTGACTCACGGCAGTGTAAACGACTAAATAAAAAAATGTACTTGGCCGAAGACGGAAGCAGACCAAATTAATTTACATGAAGCATGTGAAATGATGGTTGTGGAGTTTTGCCCTAATTTCTAAACAAATGATATTTATTTTCACCGTCTATGTATTTCTGAGATTTCCATCCTATCTTCAGGAGACAATCAGGAAATTATCCTCCCTCCTGCAATATCTGAGAATTCACTGATATATTACCCCATGAGACATAACTTTATACTATAAGTTCACCTGAAATTTTGTGGCATCTCACCTGTGGTAAGATTCCACAAAACTGCAGGTTAAGATTTTTCATGCAACACAGACAACTGGGCTTTGTTGTTACATCTTCTACCAACAAATAGTAAGTTATATCAAAATGCATATTTTAAGTACATTATACCTTATTTTAAAGAATCATGCAGAATTCAGATATGGAGTGAACTTTCATCAATAAACTAAAAAAGAATAGTAAATGGACATGCAGACATCCTTGACTGAATCTTTGAATTACAAGGGCAATAATTTTTAAGATAGAAATAAAAATATAAAAGCTGCATCCAAGACTCTAGTGATACTGCGCCATCAGTTAAACTCTTAATAAATGAACTTTAGAAGGGAAGTCTTAAGCTCAAACAAATCTGTTAATTTGTATTCAAAATAAATCCTGATATAATGAATAACTGTATGCAAATCACTACAGTCATGAGCAATTCTAAAATAAATATGTTACAATATTAAAATGGAAATTATTTAGATACATTAAATTAATTAATTGTAAAATTAGCGCGCTCCATCACGTGCACTAGTCTCCGTAGTATCCAGGGCATCTTAAACGAGCGGTGCCTCAGAAGGGCGGCCTCCATCATTAAGGACTCCCTCACGTAGGACATGCCCTCTTCTCATTGCTACCATCAGGAAGGAGGTACAAAAGCATGAAAGCACACACTCAATGATTTAGGAACAGCTTCTTCCCCTCTGCCACCAGATTCCTGAATGGATATTGAACCCATGAACACTACCTCACTACTTTTTTATATCCTATTTTTTGCACCACTTACTTAAAATAACTATTTAATATATACTTACTGGAATTCAGTTCTTTCTTTTTCTCTCTATTATCATGTCCTGCTGCTGCAAAGTTAATAAATTTCATGACATATGCCAGTGATATTAAACCTGATTCGGATTCTGAAATCACTGAATGTTCTCCTAAACACATTAAAGACAATGGTAATGGAGGTTCATTTCTGGTGTTGGCTAGCCCAAATCTATTTTAAAAGTATCCTGTTGATCAATTTAACATTTTGAAACTGGCATCTAATTAATATCATTTTCAACATTAGAAGACATTATAGTAACACTGTATCGTTTGGCTGTATTGATGAATGGTTGAATGACAATTAAACTTGAATGGGATTGAACGCTGCTCAATCCTGTATACTTGATCATTGAACATTCACTTAGAGACTGTAATTCTATGATCTTCATTTATATTGTTCATTTACTAGAGGACAGGTAGCTGGATATCTTTGGTTCTACCAGTTATCATATCCAATGAAAGTGAAACCAGTATTCAAAATGTTTTGGAAGTCTTAAAATTTCTAAATCCATGTTTATCATCTCCCATGTCATTTGATATCATTATTTAATAGGCTACTCTTCTTTAAGGTAAGATATGAAATTTTATCTGTCCAAAAATCAATGACAAGCAAAGGCAAAAACGTTCAGATGTGTTGTATGCTACATTGCTAGGAGTAAGAGAGAAGTTAACAACAAATTCTTTCCACTCTGTTGTCTAGCACATCCAATGATTAAATGGCACATTATAACTAAAGAAATTTTAATGTATTAAGATTTAGAGAAGAGAAAAAAAACAATAATTGTTACAAGAGCATTTAGTTACCCAGGACAGGGTTTTGGAAAGGATTGGCATGTGTAATTGATATGAAAATATTAATGTGTTGCTAGCTGTACTGCTGAACAACTTTACGTTATTGATCAGCAATCTTGCAGTAGCTGCAATACGATTGTTAATTCAATAAGACTGACATGTGCTAATCGAATGGTGCTGTGCTTGCAAAATGAAGCAACATTTTGAATAAAGCCATGTCCTTACTTTACAATTTGCCTAGCATGAAACATAATACATGTCTGAAATGATTCCAGGACAGACCCCTGGCCCTGGTGATATCTTCTCAGTGCTCAATGATATTGGCATTATTAATGTCAACCTGCAACTTACGAAGGTGAAGATGTGCATTCTCAGACTTCTCATTGTCCTCAGTAGTCTCCCAGCTCCATCATGCAATTCATTTGGAACCTCACCACTCCCATCCCTAGCCTGACCAACCACAACATTTAGTGCTGTGGTTCACTGAGCCAAAACAAGCACTTTCTGTACATGGTTGCCAGGAGGAAAGACGAGGATCTTAAGTAAACAACATCAGGTCACAATGCCTAATTGCAGTCATTCACACCATCTAGGGAAGTGCTGTGGCAGTGAGTTTAGTTGGGCGGGACAATAAAGGAGTCCACAATTAGACTGAGTATAAATTTGAAGGGCCCGGGAATGAGAAAACAAAAAGGTTAAATTTGATAGGACATTAGAAAAAGTGGAAAGAGTGACCAATTTCAGTTTCCTGGCTGTCAATAACTCTAAGGATCTAACCTGGACCCAACATATTGATGCAACTACAAAGAAGTGGCTATATTTCATTAGGAGTGTGAAATTTTGTATGTCACCAAAAACACTCACAAATTTCTACAAACGTCCCATGGATAGCATTTTAACTGGCTGGATCACCATCTGGGTATGGCATGGAGGGCTGGGGGCTACTGCACAGGATCAAAATAAGCTGCACAGAGTTGTAAATTTAGCACTAGCTTCCGCAGTATCCAGGACATCTTCAAGGAGCAATGGCTCAATAAAGTGGCACTCCTTCATTAAGGAACCCATCATCCAGGTCATGCCTTGTTCTTATTGTTGCCATCAGGAAGGAGGTACAAGAGCCTGAAGGCATGCACTCAGCAATTCAGGAACAGCTTATTCCCCTCTGCCATCCGATTACTGAATGGAGATTGAACCAATGAACATTACCTCACCACCTTTTTTTATTTCTATTTTTGCACTACTTATTTAACTATTTTATATATATATATATCTATATCTCTATCTATATATATACTGTATTTCACAGTTTTTTCTATTATTATATATTGCATTGTATTGTTGCCGCAAAGTCAAAAAATTTGTGACAAATACGGGTGATATTAAACCTGACTCTGATCAAAAGATGTGCAGGAGTGAAGGAGAGTGGAACTAGACTAGGCAAGAATCATGAGAGATCTTCAGTTGAGGGAAGAGGATACAGCACTGTCTGATTATGCTACCTAAGAATATTTAGGAACATATCTGGGATTAAAGAAGAAGATTTATTGGAACAAGTTCACCTGGCATCCTTCTGCAAACTGGAGGAGCTTGTTCCTGCTGTGTGACTCCTGTGAGGAGCAAAGGAAGAGAAGCCCATGATCAGGCTCAGGAAATGACATGCAAAACACTTGTAGTCACTCGTGGGTGGTGAAGTTCCCAATGAATGAAAAGGACACCATCAAAGTAGAAATGAAAAGGCTGAGAATCTTGACCTCTATCTGAAGGTCATCTAAAACAGTCATTTTACATATGATGCAAACTAAGAAAAGGTTTCCAGCACTAGGAATATCGCCTGTAGAGAAAAAATGCTTCATTTAGCAAGCTAAATTGTCAAAGAAAGAAACATAAGAGTTGCAGGAATATGGAGTGTTAAAAAAACTCTTGAAGCAACCACTGATGCAGCGTTTCAACCCGAAAAGACGACATTTTTACTTCCCTACCACCCCACCCCCGCTGCTGCTGCTTGACCCACTAGATTCTTCCAGAAGCTACTTTCTTTTAGCTATTAAAGATACTTCATTCTATACGCAAATGTGCTCACTCCAGGACTCATGCTGAATCACTGCGGAACAACAACACAGAGGGGGAAACGGGTCTCCAAAGGCCGCGGTGGGCCAGCGAGGGGGTATTGGCTGAGGTGTGCAAGCCAGCAGTCTGATTGGTGACGGTAGGATTCATTGTCCATCACCGACTCGTTTCCCTCGGGTGACCCCGTTTCTTTTGACGGTGCAGATGTCCCGGGAGACCGGCGGCGCGGGCAGTCCCGCCGACCTTTCCTGCTGGCACAGAGTGCTGAAGGGCCTCGGCCCAAAGTGTTGACTGTACGCTTCTCCACAGATGCTGCCTGGCCTGCTGAGTTCCTCCAGCGTTTTGTGTGTGTTGCTCGGGTTTCCAGCATCTGCAGGCTTTCTCTTGTTTGTGACTTTTCCCTGCTGCCCTCTGTAAACTGGCTATCGCTCAGAACCAAGCGCGGGAACCCAGCCATCGTGCAGTGCAAGCACACCTCGCCATTAAACACATTGTCAATAATATATGGGAAAAATAATTTGTTACAGAAGTAACCTTGTACTTACTCGATAGAATTTATGGCTCAGAGAAGGTTCAGTCCATAATGAGGAGGCTATATGTGCCTCAAGATTGGGAAGGGGTGGGCTGTGATTCCCTTTGTACTACTTACGGACAGAATTAAAATTGACAAGGCCTTTTCCAAACCGAAAAAGTCCCCTATTTAATACATTGTCTGCGACATTTCCATCGATTTGCCAATTTTTATATAACAAAGTTGCATCCCAAATACTGAGACCATTCTCTGCTTTTAAGGACAACTCTCTCTCACCTCTAGCTGATTGTATGTTCTAGCATCTGCCATCTCTAGTGTCCTCTAACACCATTTTGTTTATTTTCTTGTACATCGTTAATAAATAGCAGCAAAGGTCTTTATCATACATCATATTTACACAGTAGATCACGAAGTCACACAAGCCAGGAAGATTCCCTTATTCAATTGCAGATTCATGATGAAGTATCTCATTATGACTGTGGTAAAGATGCTCTATTTCTAGATCCCCAATATGGATGGAGGTTAGGAATAAACTGAGTTTGTGTCCATTCCTGTATGCTTGCTAGCATCTCCACAATGGAAGTAAATGTGTGGGTGCTCTGCATGGACAGCAATCAATTAAATGCACGCTTGGGCTTGCCAGAGCTTGTCATGACATCATTCTTGGTTAAATTCTGCCACGTTCCAGAAAAAAAAATCTCTTGTTGTGGTCAATTATGCCAGCTTTATTTATAATCTGCATTTAATTAGGCAAATATTTTCACAGTAATATTAATCAGAAAGACAACAATCGGTTTGTTATTTACTGTAGATGAAACATCAAAGGCTTTAAAGCTAGGATTGAAGTAGCATATAGAATCAATAAAGAGTTAGATGTGGAAAGGTTTCAAAATTCCCAGAAGTAAGAGTCTTGGCATCTGAAGGCACAGCCAGCAAAGGTGGAAGACCAAGAGGCCAGAATTAAAGGCACATGAGGCAGTATTTGATGCCACATAGGGAAAGGCCCAGTGAGGGATTTGAAGCCAAGAGTGTAGATTTCACAGAAGTCCAGTAAAAATCCATAAACATGCATACATGGCTGAATGGGGCGGCATGGTACCATAGTGGTTAGCACAACGCAAAAACAATACCAGTGACCCGGGTTAATTTGCTGCCGCTGTATTCTCCCTGTGACTCTACAGGTTTCCTCCCGGGGCTCCAGTTTCCTCCCACAGTCCAAAAGACGTACTGGTTGGTAGGTTAATTGGCCATTGTAAATTGTCCCGTGATTTGGCTAGGATTAAATTGGGAGATCTCTGGGTGGTGCAGCTCGAAGGCCCGAAAGGGCCTACTGTGCGCTGAATGTCGATAAATAAAAATACATAAATAAATGTCACATCTTAAAGTTGTCATTGTTATCCCTTTCATTCAAGTTATCCATTGTTATTCACACATTCATTTTGATCTACATTGTGGTTTACAATATGTAAGGTATAGGAATTGATGCCTTCATGTTCCATTCGATCAGTTCTCCCAGACTAGCTATAGACCTGTGCGTAACTACTCTGGCCGTTTTTGATTTAATAATAAAGACCATCAAATGTATGCGCATGAACATTGGCAGGGTAATCTTCCGTGAATCAAAATAATTCCATGTAATGACACATAATTGATATTGATATAATTAGTGAGACTGGAGGGCCAATCCCCAAATTAAGTTTACCACAATTACTAAATGCCTCAATTATATCAAATCAATTAGCATTTGGGTATTTAGAATTTTGTTTTGTTTTGTTTTGCAGAAGGTTAGTAAACTGGAAAGGAATCCCTGCATTTTGAATCAGGGATGACAGCACAATTCAGCCAATGCACAGCAATCCACTGTATAGTGGATCGAATCCAAAAGTACCAGCTCAACATATATCTTCAGATTAATACAGTTTGGATGAAGAACTATCTCTTTACTTGCCAGTGAGGAATTTGAGCCAAGGGATATGGCAGTGCAGCCTGAATCTGAATGGCCCCTGAGTCTGGATAAATTAAAGGGGAGAGATGAAGGTGTGGGGTGAGTTATGTGAAACCACGTAACCCTGTTGGGCCGAATAGCCTATTGACGGGCTGACCAGTCTGCCCCCTGGTGGTAAGTGAACCGCCCTCGCCTTCTGCAACTGTTGGAATGAGAGACTGGCAATGCAGGAATTGATGCCTTCGTGCTCTATCATTCAAACGAGCTCTAGGTTCCCCTCTATAACCACTTACCCGAAAATCCTCAAACTATTGACAGTTTAATCACAAAGACGCCCAAAGGCACATTTATGTTCTTTCAAACGTGAGTTTGCAAGGGCTGGGAGCCTATTTTGCGATCTAATGCGAAGATTGGCACCGTCAGCCAAGCTGACAGTGAATTCGCACACAGGAGACCAGCCATTTTATGAAAGGGGGGATCTAGCAGCTCACAGAACCGGGTTTTTGCTTTGGTTCATCGGATCACGGCAATCCTTCACAAATTCTGTAATATATAAATATATAAAATAAACATCTGAGCAGCGCGCTGAAATTCAACTTATTATAAATACCAACGACTTAAATGCAGGATTGAAGAAAGGAAGGGGCTCTGTACACGATTTGGTTCCCATTTCCATCCAAAGCATCAGATAGCCGTGACGTAAATCGGGTACTTTGCTTCAGCCCAATTAATGTTTCTACAAACATAAAAAAAAGGAACTCCGTGTACTGCACAAAGAACTATATGTGTTGCATTAATATTCATGTTCTTCTCGAACACACATACACCATGTCAGTTTCAATGACAGGAGAACGGAAATCCACTCAAACGTTTTTTTTCGGCGTCTGCGATACAGAATTGCTGATCGCCTCCACATACTTGAGTGTGAGATTCTGCTCCGTGTTGTGAATCGCCGTTATTTTATTTCAGGGTAAAGTGCACTTGTTGTTTCATTGTTTTTTATATTTGTAAGCGACGCGGAAGTCTTATAATGACTATCCCATCGCATTTAGAGTGGGATCGTAGCTCAAGCAACTTCGCAGTAGTAAATTGGACAGCGAGCGTTAGTCAGTCAATCTCAGGAAGATATTTGTGAAATTGGCACGATTATGTAACCAGAACCAGTCCTCGCGGATAAATAGGGCTGCGCGCGTGCCAAGTAAATTTATAATATTCCCATTGAATTCCATTGTTTAAACTTGGATCCCAATTGAAGACCCGCATTTAGTTATATTGTTCGAGTTACATAAATATGTAAATTAAAGCAGTTTAATTCCCCCCAGCCTCGCACAGAGAATACAAAATCACAGCGGCAGCCAGCATCCATAAAAAAAATCTCACAACAAGCTACACAGTAAAGCTACAAAGCAAGTGGAATGCACAATCACATCGAGTCTTAATGAACACAGGGACACATTATTAGCTTGCCTCCTATAACTGAGACGAACAGAACCCCCGCCCCTTCCTTCCCAGCCTTCTGTTTGGTGGCTCCAAGGAATGCTGAGATCACCTTGTGTAATGGAATTTACGCATCTCGCTCCTGTCCCTACCATTTTTCGGCAATGTATAAAATATAGTTATTTACTGTGAATGGTGATGGTGTATTGCTTAGTCAGTCCTTTACGAGTGAAACTAATAATCACGATCGGCCGTGTTAAAAAAGATGCGACCAAGCTGTGAATTAGTATGTTGCTGATTGATCGATAACCCTTCAGTATTATTGTTTTGACGACATGTATGTATTCTGCACCGTGTCGGTGTTATACCACTGCAGTGGTGTGACGTCACCCACTTTGTGACCTAACTTTGTGACATCAGAAATAATAATGACCAGCGTTAGTTGCTTTTACAGTTGTAGAACCAGGATGCATCATTTGGGACCCGACCTAATAACCCACTGGTGTCTCCCCAGCTCGTTAGTTATCGCAACGGTTTACTCGGGCTGCGTCTCATTCAAAATATTTGACAATACAGGGGGATAGAGACGCTCCCACCCACCCTCACCATCTTTACGCTTCCCCTCGACAGCGCGCTTCCTGTTTGTGAAAAGTGGTCGTGCCACAAAATATAAACGGTGCCTGGAGAAAAATAGTTCAGAACACAGACACATCATACTAACAGCCAAAACAATTAGAAGGACTATATGAATTTTGTATAGATGGCTTTCAGCACTCACGATATTTTATCTCCCCAGACACACACACACACACACGCACTACAACAGCCTTGGCACAGAGCAATACAATATCGCATTCAACCGGTACCCAAGTTGAAGCAGACTGATTATTAATACCGAGTTAGCTGCCCCTGTCGCTCATGCTAAGGGTCTCAAACATTCCAATACATTTCGCAGTGCCCGCCTTGGTCGGCAAGATTACTTACATGCGTTGGTTATGGCGAAACTGTTTGCTACTTCCAAATTGTCAACATGGGGCGTCAGCCTCAGTTCATGTGAATTATGCTGGAAAATTCCTAAACGAAATGCACTGTATTCCTGATCTGCTCCTCTTGGGAATAACCCCCCTATTAAAACAAAAAATATATAAATAACTAGTTTTACCCTTACACTTCAAATGAACCTCATCAATATATTTTTGGTGTATGGCTATAACAAGATTCCGAAGGTCTTGAAAAATTAAGATTACTGATACTAAAATCTGATTGATAGTTTAGTCGAGAAGTAAACAGCTATTTAAAAAGATCATGATAGTCACTCGTTCTTGGTCTAATGCTTTATGACACAAATGCAGAAACGAATACGATCGATAGAATTGGGATTTCCTTAAAAAAATGAAATAAAGATTTTATTTGCCAATGTAAATTAATTTTACGGGAAGGTAACTCACCGATTTGTACGCTGGTGGGGGAAGAGGCACTGAGCGCCAGTCCGCATAACCAAGAAGCCAGGAAGACCGATATATGCTGCATAATCTTTTGCATTTCCGAAGAAGAATACTGCAACCGCGTTATAATCCTTCCTTTCAGGATCTGTTGTAAGGTTCAGGTCCTGTACATAACGCCGTTTTCAAGAAAGAAGGGGGAGAAAAAGAAAGAAAACGATAAACACCTGGTCGACTAACGCTGCTTTTCTCGGTTGGGGAAAAAGGCAGCAGCAAGACTAGGGACGGTGGGAAAATGTGAAAAGCAGTTTAGCACTGCGCTTTACCCAGCAACACCTCTCAGCACAGCCACGCTGCCAGAGACATGTCCTGATTCTTAATAAATCCGAACACACGAAAAAAAACGATTAACGACCGAACACATGCACGTTTCTCCCTACCAATCCAGAGAGGACTTCACTCAGAACCATGAGGCGTCCATGTTATTCAGTATGTTTTCTCTACCTTCACATATTCCCGTCACTTGCGATCAACATATTAACACCACTATTAGATTAGCGTATTTTATCTTACCTGCCTAGCGTGTCTCTTGTCGAATGACAAAGAATGGTATCTGTTAAGAGTGGGGGCGGGGGCGAAGAACTAAATCGCCCATAGTCTTCATTGTGCAGGTTTGCATTAGGAACGCACGGTTTACCAAAACATTATCCACATAGGATACGAATTCACGAAGCTCACGTTAATTTCCGTCTGTATTGATGTGGGGCAATTACTAGTTCATATCTTAATGCAAATATGAAATACCAATTGTCCGGTAGCAATCGTCCCACATTTTCGCTCATTCATTAAACATCAACCTGACAGACATTCGGATCTATTCGCACGGGCAGCATACCTCATCAAAAATATTAATCATATAACCGCTAATGATCTTGTTTTTAATCAAACTTTCAAGATGATTTAACAGACTCTTACTTAATAATTAATATAATTTTAATCATCTCTGTTAGCTTAGCTTTAATATTCTATTAGTCTATTTGCAACATTTTAAGGGGGATAAGTTATTTGGTAAAAAATCAATGTTGGTAGTAGCAGAATTTTTCAAACAAATCTCTTCAGTAATTGAGATATTCAAAAGGAAAACTAAAGACGATGCTTCTCTTTTGCGGATCATTAATTAAATCTATTTTTGCCTTATCAGAAACAGGTTTAAAAACTAGTGATAACATTTGTTCTTGCTTATTTAGGCTTTTATATTGCAGATATTATAAAATATAAATCTTGAAAAGAAGGAATAGTAATTGATCAATGTTAGAAATTTTCATAACCAGCTTCTCTGCTTAATTTGATCCTTTTTAGAAATCTGATAATAACATAAACTGAAGCCAGATAAAGAGAAAGGCATTGAATGGAGGGTGTCCGACATATGCATCATGGTACACAGTTAGATACTAACTTCTTTCTTTTCAAATCTTTTTATTATTATTATCCAAAATTAACAAGAGTACATCAAAGTAAGCAACACTTACAATGTCTCAAGAAAAAAACACTATTTTTTTAAGATTGAAAAAATTATGGTGATTAAAAAAAAGAAAAAAATCCTACTAAGCAAGAATGATGCTCTCAAGTGATGCTATGTCTTAGTTTGGAGAAAATTAGAAGTCAAACCTTTGAACCTATGTTTGAAATTGAGAAAAGTTAGGGTTCATTTGCTCATTATTATCATTTGAGTTAATTGATAGATTTCCTCCATGATCTAATTGTAAATTTTTGGTACATTTTATTTTCTTGCTGGCAGTTTGACGTTTATCTTTAGAAGCTTTTTGTATGACGCATGGCTCCAGGGTTGAACACCTAATGGGTTTTTTCTCACTTTTTCTTGCTTAGTAGATACTAACTTCTTAAGGTGTATTATTGGTATTGAACACATGATCACAAAGGCACATACAAACACACATACAGACACACACATGTGTAGAGAGAGAGAGAGAGAGAGAGAGGGAGAGAGAGACAGACAGACAGACAGACAGACAGAGACAGAGACAGAGACAAAGACGGAGAGCAGTATGACCAATCAAGGTTCTGGGGAATAGGATCAATGATCAACTTTTCCCAAGGATCAAAGATCAAGGATAAACTTTCTTTGCCATCTATATTTACAGGCACTAGAAATTTTCTGTGGAGTGTTGGCACGCATGCAATAAGAAATAACAATATTCAAATTATAAAGGATAAATAATTATATAAAAATAAAGTGAGAAATATACAAACTGTAGATAACTATATGGAATAAAAATGTGCTGTAATACATAAACACCACTGTTGTTATTACAATGTAAACAGCATGAAAAACAGTGGTTTTAAGTGTTTACAATGCAGTGCGGTGATAGAGGTCGGGTTGGGGTGGAGGCTAACTTGAATTGTTGATCAGATTAACTACCTGAGAGAGAAAAAAAGCTTTTAGGATGGTGTGAAACTTTGTTTTAATAGACCTATAGTGGCTTTCAGAAGGGTGCTTCTGGAAAAAGCAATTTGCTGGGTGGGTAATGTCTGCAATGATTTTTCCTGCCCACTTCTTTGTCCTGGACACATACAAGTCCTGCAGTGATGGAAGACTGCAGCCAATTGACCTGACAGTTTTGCTACATTGTGAGAGGATGCTGTGGCAAGCTGAGAGTAAGGGTTGATGTGAGGATGCTCCCTATGAAGACTGTGAGGAACTGCAGCAGGATGTTTGGGGCAGATCGAAATTTACCAACTGCAGCAAGGAGTACATCCTCTAAAGTGCTAATGTTGGACTAGATGCTGCTTTGCATTTGTGAGGGGAACCTGCAATGTCTGCCAAGCTACCTGGAGCATTAAACCAGGCTCCTTCTGTTCGCAAAGGATTCCTTTTCACAATTTTGAAGGAGAGCGGATAAGATAACCGAAGTGCACAACCAATATTTATCACTTAGCAATGATTATTTTTTCCTGATTTAAAGGAAAGATTGAATAGGTTAGGACTTTACTTCTTAAAACATGGAAGATTTAGGGGAGATTTGACAGAGATATATAAAATTTGGAAGGTTATAGATAGGGTAAACGCAAGCGTATTTTTCCACTGAGGTTGGGTGGGACTCAAACCAGAGGTCATTGGTTAAGGGTGAAAGGTGAAAGGTTTAGGGGGAACATGAACATTCTTCACTCAGAGGGCTGTGAGAGCGTGTTACAAGTTGCCAGTGCAAATGATGCATGCGAGCTCAATTTCAAAGTTTAAGAGAAGTTTGGGTAGGTACATGGACGGCAGGGATAATATGTAGGGCTATGGTCCTGAGGAACGTCAATGGAAGTAGGCATTTTAAATGGTTTGGCAAGGACTGGATGGGCCAAAGGGCCGGTCTCAGTGCTCTATGTCTCTATGGCTCTATGTTGTTAAATATTATTTCTGTGTTCTCGCTTTTTTGTGAGAACTTGTACACAGATTGGTTAATGTGTTTTCTATGTTATAACATTGACAATGTGTCAAAAATACTTAGGTGATTATATTTTACTTAGTTGAAATACTTTAGGACATTCTGAGATTATAAAAGGCAAAGTACAACATTTTTAAGATGTTGTACCTGTCCACTAAGTTCAATGTAGTAATGAAGTCATTACATGTCTTATTGTCCATTGAATCTTCTTTTGCCTCGAGCACAGCAGGTAAAGCATCACCAAGGGTAATTGATAAGTTCGTGGCCTAAGGTAGAAGGAGATGAGTTATACAGCTCTCGTTACGTGCACGTGCAGTTCAACTCTTTGAGTGATAATGCAGAGAGTTTGAAGTTAATAACTCATCTCCTTCTACTTTAGGCCTTGAACTTATCAATCACCCCTGCTGTGGACCATTTTCTGGAGGTCCAAGGCGCTGACTTCTACAAAGGAGTATCAATATTCTTCACGACTGCTGGACTAAGTGTGTAAATGTAGGAGGGGACTATGTTGAAAAATAAATGTGCTCGGTTTTCTAAAATTGACTCCTTCTGCCTTAGGCCACGAACTTATCAATCACCCCTCGTACTTCAACCACCGACTCAGTGGCCACCAGGACTTTTCCAAAAGAGATTAACAATGTTCATACTGAGCTGAAGGTAATCAATTTATTTTACAAGCCCAAAAATAGAAAGCAGTATTATCTGCAAAGTGACAAGATTAAAGTTCTTCAGTGCCAGAGCCAAAGCATAATGCTGGTTGAAACAATTGGCGGCATTGATGACAGCCCAGATGCATGGCCATTTCATCAGTAATTATATTGGTTTAAATTTATTGCAACCAGTTTGATAGACTGAGCAGAAAATAGTGGATACCTGCCAAGTTTCTAATGCATGTTCCTAAGTGATGTTGTTAGCTGAAAGATTTTTTTACATAAGTATCACAGGTATGACTTGTGAAAATTTGTAAATATTCATTTATAAGCTATCCAAAATGGTCGACTTCGTCCTCAAGGTAAGCTGGGCACTTCCTGCAAATAAATGCCTATGGAATGAAAGCATTTGGAATGGACATAAAATGAAAGATTCTTATCCTTAGTTTAATTATTGCAACTGAATCACTTCATCGCAATGGTGAGTCAGATTTCCAATGGTATAGAGGTGTCAACACACATTTAAGATTGTTGAGAGACATAATTGTAAGATTCTGAAAGACACTGTGCATTCATTCAACTCTCAACCACCCATCCCCCCCCCATTTTAATCAATACAATGCAGCAAGTGTTCTCGTTCCAGTGTGCAGTTGGACTTTATTAAGCTAAGTGTGTACCATTCTGACTGCTTTTGTTTAAAATTTGCTAATAAAGTAGAAATGCAGCTGATATCTATAACAGATGTGGATATTGATAAGTAATTGGTGCAGATTTTGGATGTATTTGCAAATGTAAGTTTAAGGTTTATGTACAGATTAATTTCATTAGGTGGAATACATAGTTGAATTAGGAACTCACCATGAATAACTATTCATCTTAATCAGTGATGTTGACTACTCTCCAAAGTTTATCTTTACATTCACAGATACCCAGTGGCTGCTTTATTAGGTAATTCCTGTACCTAATATTCTGAGTGCATATTGAGCATATGTTCATGGTCTCCAGCTGCTGTAGTCCATCTACTTCAAGGTTCGACGTATTGTGTGTTCAGAGAAGCTCTTCTGTACATCACTGCTGTAATGCGTGGTTGTTTGAGTTATTGTAGCCTTCCTGTCGGCTTGGACCGGTATGGCCATTCCCCTCTGACTCCTTTCATTAACAAGAATTTTTCACCCACAGAACTGCCACTCACTGGGCATGTTCTGCTTTTCACACCATTCTCTGTAAACTCTAGTCTGTTGTGCATAAAAATCCAGGAGATCAGCAGTCTATGAGACGCTCAAACCACTCTGTCTGGTACCAACAATCATTCCACAGTTAAAGTCACTTAGATCACATTTTTTCCCTATTGTGATGTTTGGTCTGAGCAACAAATGAACCTCTCGACCACGTCTACATGCTTTTATGCATTGATTTGCTTCCACATGTTTGGCTGAGTAGATATTTGATTTTAACAAGCAGGTGTACAGGTGTATGTAATTTTTTTTAGATTATGAGAACACTCAGTCCTCTTTTATTGTCATTTAGAAATGCATACATGCATTAAATAAATGATAAATAATAGATAAGTATCCAAATTAAAACAGAAACTGCTGCAAGCATTCAGAAATTCAAATAAAGTTACTGCATTAGGTCCAAGATGTTTCATCAGAAGCACACAGGTGATCTACTGGGTAATTGCAGCATGTTTTCTGATCTCTAACAGCTGCAGATACTTTGTTATTGATGCACAATAACACTCCATTTCTTTGTGCTTTATTTTGGTAGAATGTCCTCAGAAGACATTCTACCAAAGCGTTGAATCCTGATGAAGAGTCTCGGCCTGAAGTGTCGACTCTTTATTCCTTTCCTTCGATGTTGCCTGACCTGCTGAATTCCTCCAGCGTTTTGTATGTGTTACGCTGGATTTCCAGTATCTGCAGAATTTCTTTTGTTCATACCCAGTGAAAATCCTTGCTGTTACAGAAAGAACGTTCAGCCTCCAGATAGACAGCATCAGAGGTCAGGACTGAGCTTCAGGCCTCTGGCTAGTGGAGAATTGCCCAGCTGAGTGACTGGTTTCATCACAGCCTTGTATGGAAACACCAAGGTCCAAGAATGTAAAAGACTACAAAAAGTAGTGGTTACAGCCCAATCCACCCCAGGAAAAATCCTCAGTGAGCACATCTACACGTAGTGCTTCCACAAGAAAGCAGCATCCACCATCAAAGAGCCCCACAATCCAGGCCATGCTGTCTTCCCACTGCTGCCATCAAGAAGAATCAGATTCAGAATCAAGTTTAATATCACCAGGGTATATTGCAAAATTTGTTGTCTTTGCAGCAGCAGTACAATGCAGTACAAAATAATAGAGAGAAACTGTGAATTACAGTAATATATTTATACTGTTATGTACCCCTAGGGTTCATATTTTCGGTGGACTGTCATTTCAAAATGTCAGTAGAATGAGAATGACTTTTGGACACTGTTTGAACTCTTACAGGGAGAGAGAGGGGTGGAGTCTGCCTTTCACCTCGTGTTATGGTTTCTCTGCAGCGTGTTTACACTTTACAAGGACACTGACTACTGCTGTCAGCTTCTGGGTTTCCATGGAGAAAGAGAGAGAGAGGGGTGAAGATGGTTTGTTTGGAAGTTCGGCAAGGACACTGCCAACTTCTGAGTTCCTACAGGGAGAGAAGGGAGGAGCTACTTGATGGACAGCTTGTGTCCAGCATGGTGAGATAAATAGAAGGTCAGCTGGTAGACACACAGACACATGATTTTGGATACTGTATTAGCTTTGTTGAGCCCACAGAAAGGTGGGTTTTTGGAGGATTGTTCAGGAGCATCGATCACTGGCTCTCATAGTGTGGAAAAAGTGTGACCAGTGGGAAGTTATTCGTGTGTCCAACGCTCGCCTGGGTTGATAACTCCACCACATAAGATGGTCCCCTTTTTTGTGGTCACATTCGGTGACTTCTAAAGGATTTTGGAGGACAATGGGAAGAATCGACGGCATCGGCTTACTTGAACAACCACAACACCTCTCTCTCTCTCCATCACTACTCAACTCAATACCACAAACTGAACTGAACTTTACTCATCATCGTAAGACTGTATTCATTTACCCCTAGGCTTGAAGAAGCTTGGTTTTTATATTTCCATGCTTATATATATAATCATTGCTAACCTTTTGATATATCTGATTTTATATTACTGTATTGTGTAGTTACTAATAAACGAGTATTAGTTAGTAGCAATACCAGACTCCAAAGTGTTTTCCATTTCTGCTGGTTCTTTAACCCGTCACGGGGTACATGACAATACATAAAATAAGTACTGCAAACATGGAAATAAAAAAGTAGTGAGGTCGTGTTCATGGATTCAATGTCTCTGATGGCAGAGGGGAAGAAACAGTTCCTGTATCATTGAGTATGTGCCTTCAGGCTTCTGCATCTCGAGGTAGTATACGAGGACATATACATACATTGGTAATAAATTTACTTTAAATTTACTGGTAGTACCAGTTGGTGTATGACTGTATGGTTGAGTCAAGCTTCATGTTCTAGTTATGATATTCCTTTATCAGTTCTTTCAACTGTAACATATTATTTGCAATTATTGGTTGATATTACTCTGGTTGACTGTGATAAATTCCACAGCATGAGACTCTTAATTCCATCCCTTCAGAGAGCATCTCCTAGCAGCTTCAGAGAAGCCTTGTGCACAGTGAACGATAGGGCACTGAGGAATATGGAAGAACAAAGGGAATTATAGATCCGTAATTCCTTGAAAGTGGTTTCACAGGTAGATAGGGTCATAAAGAAAGTTTTTGGCACAAGGGCTTTTATAAATCAGAGTACAGTATTATGTAAAGTATTTGAGATTTTATGTTGAAGTTGTATAAGATTTGTTAAGGCCACAATTGGTGCCCTGTGTGCAGTCCTGGTCACCTGTCTACAGGAAAGGCATCAAAAGATTGAAAGAGTACAGAAAAAATTTACAAGGATGTTGCCAAGACTTGAGGATCTGAGTTTAAGCAGAAGCTGAATGGGTTAGGATTTTTTTCCATGGTGAATGAGGGGAGATTTAATAGAGGTATACAAAATGATGAGGTGTATAGATAGGGTAAATGCAAGCAGGCAGTTTGCAGGGAGGTTGGGTGAGACTAGAACTAGAGGTCGTAGGTAAAGGGTGAAATATGAAATATTTAAAGAGAACCTGAAGGGAAGAGTGGTAGAATGAGCTGCTACGTAAGTAATGGATACTGGTTCAATTGTAAAATTTAAGAGAAGTTTGGATAAACACATGGATGGGAGGGGTATGGAGAGCTATGGTCGAGTGCTTGTTGATGGGATTAGGCAGTATAACAGTTTGGCACAACCTAAACAGGCCAAAGCATCTGTTTCTCTAATGTAGTCCCCCATGACTCTATCAACATTGGTTTTAACTTCTTCGTCTCAACTTTGGGAGAGTATAATGCATGAGAAGATCAAATTAATACATCTTGGTGTAGGTACACTAAATGGGTGTCCCTTCCACAGGATTGACTTTGATTAGCTCCAGATATGTTGTGTTTAGTGTTACCCTGAATCTAACTCCAACTTTGTTCCTGTACAGCTCATCTCAACTTCTTCATGAATATTAATATCCTTATTATTGCATCACATAACAAAGAAACACTACCTTTGGCCCACCCCCATCAAGTATTCATTTAATTTTGTCGGAATTATTTTGAAATCCACATCATTCACTCTCTTTCCCATGGGCAGGACATTTGTATTTGAACTACCTATGTTGTTATTCACAATACTTGTGATACATATGCAGTCTTGGTTGATTGCTTCCTTTTATGTGAGTAGTTGCTGAGTAGAGTTGCAAACGTATTCTAGAGAGAGTTCTGGGAGGCTGTTGAACAAAAAACAAATATTCAAGTTCAAGGTCAAGTAAATTCTTTATATCAAAGTACATACACTATATGTCACCATATATAACCCAGAGATTCATTTTACTGTCAGCATACTCAACAAATCTACAGAATAATAACTATAGCAGAATCAATGATAGACCATACAACTAGGCTGTTCAACAGAGTGCAGAAAACAACAAACTGTGCAAGTACAAAAAGAAATAATAATAATAATAATAAATAATAAGCAATAAATATTGAGAACATGAGACGAAGAGTCTTTAAAAGTGAGTCCATTGGTTGTGGGAACATTTCATTGATGGAACAAGTGAATTTGAGTGAAGTTACCCCCTTTTGCTCAAGAGCCTGATGGTTGAGGGGTGGTAACTATTCCTGAATCTGGTGGTGTGACTCCTGAGGCTCTTGTAACTTTTACATGATGGCAACAGGGAGAAGAGAGCATGTCCTGGGAGTAGGGATCTCTGATGATGGATGCTGCTTTCCTGCGACAGTCTTTCATGTAGATGTGCTCAATGATCAGGAGAGCTATACCCATGATGGACTGGGCCATATCCACTACTTTAGTGGGATTTTCTGCTCAAGGGCATTAGTGCTTCCATACCAGACTGTGATGCAGCCAGTCGATAATATCTCCACTATACATCTATAGACTTTTGTCAAAATTGTAGATGTCCGGCCAAATCTCCGCAAACTCCTAAAGAAGTAGAGGCACTGCCGGGCTTTGTTTGTAATGGCACATAAGTGCTGGGCCCAAGATGGGACCTCTGAAATGATAACACCTGGGAATTTAAATATTCTTACCAACTATTGGATGGATATGTGCTGAGAATCTTTTGAAGTTCATTTGTCAAAGTACTGAAGAGAATAAATACACACACCGAAGACACTGGATTTCAAGAAAAGTAATCTGACAAAAGAATGAAAAGACGATTTTCTGCCGGATGCTCTGGTTTCTTCCCACATGTACTGGTCAGTTAGTTATCTGCTGTAAATTACTCTTTACAGTGGCCAAAGAGTTCAGTGGTTAAAGAGTAAGCAGAGAGCCAATAGGCATGTGAGGGAGCAGAGTTGGAGGGTGACAAGGAATTGAATTGTTGTGCTGGGAGTCTTCTGCATCCAAATGAGACTGTAAGTTAAAAGGCAGTACTTGTAACCGAGCTCAATATCTGACACTTCGGTTCAGGCACTGAGTCTTAATTTCATCAGCTATCATGTGGTGTCAGTATCTTCCTTATTCACTGTAGAAAGTGAAAGATGGTCAGTAATTGAAACAGCAGCTTATTCTTGAAAGAGATGGCAGAGCCAGCGGACATTCATATACAGTATTTGTTTTATATCCCTCAGCCACATTCTAGAAGTTTCTACCCGGAACATCATTGAAATACAAGCCAACAGCTACTCACATGAAGCAATTCTTAAAGAAGTGGAAGTACTAAAGGAATAATTATTGTCCATTGAGCAAAATCAATGGCTACTTTATTAGGTATTGTCTCATACAGCGGACACTGAGTGTACGTTTGTGTCTTCTGCTGCTTTAGCCCATACTCTTCAAGGTTTGATGGGTTGTGCACTTCTGCTTTTAATGTGTTTAAGTTACTGCTGCCTTCTTGTCAGCGTGAACCAGTCTGGCCATTCTCCCTGCAGAATTAGGCCATTGGGCCCATCGAGTCTGCTCTGCCATTTCATCATGGCTGATACATTTTTCCTCTCAGCCTCAATCTGCTGCCCTCCACCCCTCCCATATTCTTTCATGTCCTGACAATCAAGAGTCTATCAACCTCTGCCTTAAATATACGTAAAGACTTGGCCTCCACAGCTGTCTATGGCAACAAATTCCACAGATTTACCACTCTCTGGCTAAACAAAATTCCTCCTAATCTCATTTCTAAAAGGATGCCCCTCAATCCTTTGCTGTTAGACTCTTCCATCATAGAAAACACTCTCTCCACATCCACTCTATCAAGGCCTTTCACTGTTTGATAAGTTTCAATTAGGTCACCCCTCATTCTTCTGAATTCCAGTGCATACAGGCCCAGAGCCATCAAACGCTCTTCATATAACAAACCATTCAATCCTGAAATCGCCTTTGTGTATGTCCTTTGAACCCTCTCCGGTTTCAGCACGTCTCTTCTAGGATAAGGGGATCAAAACTGTTCATAGTCCTCCAAGTGAGGCCTCACCAATGCTTTATAAAGTCCCAACATTAAAATATTCATTGCATTGGCCAGGAACCAAACCTGGGCCTCCCACATGGCAGATGAGAATTCTACCACTGAACCACCAGTGGACATAAGCTTTTCTGACCTCATTCATTAACAAGCCATTTTTTTCACAGAACTTCTGCTCACTCAATGTGTTTTGTTTCTCAGACTATTCTCTGTAAACTCAAGAGACTGTCGTGTGTGAAAATCCCACAAGGTCACCGGTTTCTGAGATACTCAAACCACCCCATCTGACACCAACAAACATTCCACAGTCAAAGTCACTTAAATCACATTTCTTCCCCATTATGATGTTTGGCCTAAGCAGCAACTGAATCTCTTGACCATGTCTGCATGTTTTTATGTATTGAGTTGCTGCCACATAATTGGCTGATTAGATATTTGCATTAATGGACAGCTGTAAGGTGTACCTAATAAATTGACCATTGAGTGTATGTTACAATTTTGTCACAAGCAGAATATATAAAAATACTTTTCAGAATCAGAATCAGGTTTATTTCACTGACGTATGTCGAAATATTTACCATTTTGTGGCAGCAGTACAGTGCAAGATGTAAAACATTATTACAAATTACAAAAATAAATAAATAGTGTGAAAGCGGAAGAGTGGGGTTGTGTTCCTGGGTTTGTGGACCATTCAGAAATCTGATCACTGAGGGGAAAAAACTGTTCTTAAAATGGTGAGACTCCAGTACCTTTTCCCTGATGGTAGCAATGAGAAGGCATGGCCCAGATGATGAGGCATGGTGTGTGGTATCTTGTGACTGGGAGTGTATGCAACAAATATGGTTGTGGTCTCCAGACATATCAAATGGATTCTCAAAATAAATACAAACATATAACTCATGCATTTCCTGAGGAAGCTGCACTTCCTGAGGAGATCTGAACTGAATTTTATAGGGCTACCATTGAGAGCAACCTGACGAGCTGCATGTCTGTCTGGTGTGGGAGCAGTGGAGTGTTGCACCGGAAGACAATATAAAGGATTTTGTGAATGGCTGAGAGGATCATAGGAGTCTCCCTGCCACCCAACAAGGCCACTTATCAGGAGAGCAGGGCCTTTAGTGTTATCAAGGATCCCACCCATCCATCCAGCATCCTCTTTGACTTTCTACCATCAGGCAGGGGACTATGATGCATACAAACAAGAACAGTCTGGATGGGAAACAGTTCCTTCCCTCAGGCCAGCAGGCTTTTGGACCCCCTGCCACATCTCATTCAAAATGTCACTGGATAATTTGTACAGTACCCTATATTATTTAATTCATGCCCTTAACTTTGTTTATCTATGTGAAATTCATTTGTAGATTTAAATTTAATTCTTACTTTCCCATGTTATTGTGTGTTAAATGTGTGCTATCTGCTTTACATCCTGGTCTGGAGGGACATTGTGTCATTTGTTGGTATATATGTATAAGGTTAAATGACAATAAATTTGACTTGCAACACACATCAAAGTTGCTGGTGAACGCAGCAGGCCAGGCAGCATCTCTAGGAAGAGGTACAGTCTACGTTTCAGGCCAAGACCCTTGGCCCCCACCGCTTCATTTTCACTATTTGCGTTTTTAAAAAATAAATTTGACTTGACTTGGTTAATTAAGATAATGGAAACCTAAAAGATTCTGCAGATGCTGGAGATCCAGAGCAACACACAAAATGCTGGAAGAACTCAGCAGATCAGCAAGCATCAGTGGAGGGGAATGAACAGAGAGTGTTTTGGGCTGAGACCCTTCATTGGGATTGAGAAGCCAGAATAAGAAGGAAGGGGAGGGGAAGGAGTATAACTGCCAAGTGATAGTGAGACCAGTTGAAGGGGAAGGTGGGTGGGTGTCGGAGGAGGGGTGAAGTGAAAACAAGGAGGCGAATCTTATTAGATTCTTTTTTCTTCAGCCCTTTACCTTTTCCACCTATCACCTCACAGCTTCACACTTCATTCCCCCTTGCTCTACCCACCCATCTTTCCGCCAAAGAATGTTAATAAACCACTTGTATTTTGAATTAATTTCTCAAGATCTGGCATTGCTGACAAGGCCAACAATTATTGTCCATCCCTCACTCTCCTGAGAGGTGGTGGTGAACTGCTCTCCTGAACCAATGCACTATGCCTGGGGATGGTAGCCCCACAGTGCTGGTCAGCAGGTAGTCCCAGTGGATCAGCAACAATTGAGCAGTGATACGTTTCCATTTCAGAATGACGTGCAGCTCAAGAGGAAATCAGCTGATAGATTCTGCTTGCCTTGCCCTTCTTGGTGGGAGAGCTTAAGGATTGTGGGAGGTACTGTTGGAATAGCCTTAGGTGAGATCCTACAGTGCTTTTCGGAGGTGTACTGTAGTCAATGTGCACCAGCAGCACAGGTGGTGGATGGAGTACCAGTTCTGTGGGCTGCTCGGTCCTGCGTAGTCAAAAGCTTCCTAGTAGTTGTTGGAGCTGCACTCATTCAGGCCACCAGAGTATGTTTTACCATGTTGCTGCCCTGTGCGTTGTGAATAGTTGAAAGGTGTTGGTCTAGTTTCCAGTTAACGTTGACACGCCAATCCCACCCCATTCCAAATGGTATTGCGGTGGGGGAGGACTGTAATTTTGCCACTGAACATCAGTTGCTTTCACAACAATCCAGTACATTCATAACTTCAAGCCCCAAGGCATTACATGTGGTTGATTATGCACACGCGTCTACCTTACACCATGGTCTTCCATTAACGTGAAGAGTGAGATAGGTGGAGAAAGTATGTGGGGCAAGAAATCATGACTGGCAATGGTTGGGAGAGTGATGAGCTGATTGTTGTAAAAGGACAGATTGAATTGGAAAGGTGTGCAGAGGGGAAATAGGCAGAGAAGTGTAAGGAGACTGGAATTCATTGGCATGGGAAAAGGAGAGGATGGGCACAGTCATTAACAATGACAGACTAAGCCAGTTTCTGATCAGGGCCAGGTGGAGGCCTCAGCTTCCAATTAGATTCTAGTTACCAGGTTAACTAGAATATTTATCTAGTTCTTAAGACTTCTTAAATAATGTTAAAACAGGTCTCATCACCTTGTTAAAAACTGCTTTAGTCCGAATAGGCTGAGCAGTTTTGAGCAGCTGCCCAAATTAGCTGAAGTTTCATGGAAATAGCTAAAAAGGTATAAAAAAGACAAACTACCATTTAACTCAGTAACAAATTACCCAGGTGGGCTAGACAGCGACTTCTTCAAGCTCATCTACAGCTTATTTCTACTTTTAATGTCTCTCTTTTTCCTTTTCAAGGTGGATGGGGTTCTATCGAAGACTCTGATGTGGCGCTACATGCAAACTTTCATTCTTTGTGGCGATGGTTCCCACTCAAGCGGCTCACCAACCTGCCTTTCATCAATATCCCAAAGGTGTGGCCAAGAAGGCGGGCACTTCTTCAGGGTTCCGAGCCTTCACAGCCCCAAGGACGAGCCAATCCTATGTCAGTGCCACCAACTAATGCGTCGCGAGGGAGAACAAAATATTGGGAGCAGCAAGTCAGCTGTCGGGACCTCTGTACTTGGATCATTTCTCTCTCTATTTCTCTCATTGGTGGGAAGAGTTTTTAGGCAATTCTTGAGTCAGAGAACTCAGAAAAAGTGACACAGCAGACCTTAACACTGTAAATCAGCAAGTCGTTTTGTCTATATCTCCCACCTCACTGAGTGACACCTCTCTACCCCTTTATTAGGGAGAGGGAGAGAGCCTGTGATATGTCAAATTGTCAGGTGAATTGTTTTTGTTGTACTGTAAATTATAGTCTTTATTGGGGGTTTTGGTATTGCTTGCTTTGTGGGTGGAGGGCACTGATGCTTTTTGCTGAAGTCAGTGTGGGAAGGGAAAGGTCATTGTTTTGCTGCTGCTTGTGCGTAAGAGGGCTTTGGGGTTCCAACATTTTTATTGTCACTCATTCCTTGGACACTTCTGTTGTAGTGGATGTCTGTAAAGTGAGAATTTCAGGTTGTATATTGTTTACATTCTCTGACATTAAATAGAACTATTGAAATATTGATATGACGCATTTAAATGAAATACAGAACAAATTAGAATACTACCAATACCACTAAAGTACTATAAAACTGTGTATTAGTTATCGACAGAGGAACTCATGCAGTGTATGCTGCTGTGTTCCTTTTACTGACCGTAAATGAACAAAATCAGCATAGATGCTGAGGGTGATTTTTTTTCAGCTAGTGTCAAATCTTTTTGTGGTATCTTGGCAAGGGATTGAAACTTTTTAAAGTCAAAATAAAAGCAATATAATCAAAAAACACGGTTTTTTGAATTGGTGAAAATCAGTCCAAATAGATAATGTAAAACAAGCATCTGCAACTGATGCTATTTATAAATTGTTCACTCTAAGGACCATGTTGTCTTTGTGGCTATCCCTCGAGGTCGAGGATGATGGTCTTCATTCTGTTGCTCTACTTACGGGCTCGATGAGCAGAGTGGATCCTAAATAGGGCTGCTTAGATGTCAATACTGCTGCCGAACAACTTTCCTGCTTCTATCCAAAAGTTGAGCGACTGAATCAAGTATTCACCGCTTTCGTGCCGGTTCTTGACTAGGAGCTTCCAGCCATCACTCTGCCTGCTCCCCAATCACCGAAAGACTTGAATAAGTGGCCCACAGAGCAAAGACGCCTGTGCATGTATTCGTTTAACATGTACTTGATGTTGCACTCCAAGAAGCACACGATACTTCACAAATCAACCAATTAATTCCAATGGCACGGAAACCACAACGATTGGAGCTGGTGGTTTAGTTGCAGCCTTCATCGGCCTTCACAGCTGTTGAGTTCGAAGTAACTTCGTCCACCTGTTCCACCGTTGAGGTCTTGGTTGGATTGTTCTTTGTCAGGGACCTCACCCTCGACCTTACCGCCATGGGTGACCCTGCCAGGAGCATAGCTCTAGACGGCATTGCTCTGGGGATCTCAGGACCACACAAGCTTCTCCAACATGACAAAGTGACAATACACAGAGAAGAAGGACCATGTGGTGTCTAACAGGCACAAACGTGCACACAACTGATGCTAGTTAGAAACTGTTCAGCAGCTCCTACTGGCATTGCATGGAGTAGGTGTGCTTCTCAAACAGCTCTGTTCTTTTTAAATTACTGAATCCAATCTGCTTTCAAAACTTAATTTGGAGCATTATGATATCTCATGCTAAAACTTCTAAAAAGGAATAGGATCCCTCTGTGACTAAGGAAGCTATTGCGGAATTAATTCGGAAAGCTCGGAGCAAAACAACTGAACAACTTTCAGATGTATGCTTAAAAGTTACCACAGAGCTTAAACGAATGGAGATTCTACTGCAGACTTATCAAAAAACTTTACAGGAACATACTATCAGATTCAAGAGCATGAAGATGCTTTAACCAGGCTAGATACTAAGACGAATGAATTGGAAAAGTTCAGAGATAAACAATCGAAAATCGTTGAATCTTTAAGACAAAAGATTGTGGCTTTGGAGAATGGATCAAGAAGGAACAATAAATGAATTTTGGGTCTTCCTGAGTTGATCGAAGACAAACGACCTTCAGAATTTTTGGCAAATCTGTTGGCTCGTTTGTTTTCTGATGTTTTAGATACTCCACCAAGAATAGACCGGGCACACCGAATTCCAGTATTTAGACCCGCCTCCCAACAAAAACCTCGACCTGTGATAATTGCTTTTCATGACTTCCAAACTAAGGTTTCTATAATTCGCCAATCCCATCAGTTAGGTATGATTAACTTTGAAGATTATAAGTTAAGGATGGTCGAAGATTATTCACCTGAGGTATTAAATGAACGTTTTAAGTATAAAAAGTTCATGGCGGAGTTATATAACTATGGCTATAAACCTTCACTAATTTACCCTGCTCACCTCAGGATCATTTTGGAAAATGGATCTCTTAAGTGGTTTTGTTTGATTGAGGAAGTGCACGACTTTCTTTAGGTCAAATCAAGTCCAGAAGACTAATTGTTTAATACTGTATCATATAAATTATGCTTCCTTAGCTTGACTGATTCTTTGTTGTTGGAGGTTTGCAATCTAATGGTTTAGTACATCTTTATTTTGAACAATTCTCGCCTCTATTCTCATATACTCTTATAATTAGTTTCTGTTCTTATCATATTTTCTTTGCTGAGTTAATTTTTTTTCAACATGATGTTTTGAACTGTTCTTTAGCTCTTCTAAATAATATTTAGTCTATCAACTCCAGAAGTTTAAATGTTTATTTCTGCTTCATATAACCTTGTTTCCTCAGTCTGACTGATCAATTCATTGCAATTGTGCAGTTTATTTGTTTATTACTTCTTTCTTTGAACAATTCTTTTTTTGATATATTTTCATAAATAATTCTTCTTTTTCTTCTCGTTTTTTTTTCTGTTTAGGAAATTAATAGATTTAACTTCAGTAAGTTTTCTTTGTAATTATTTTTTGGAAATATTATGTTTTGATTTTTTTAATTTCTTTTGAAAGTTATTTAGTCTAGGTTGGAATTCATTCTGTACGAATCTTTTCTTTTCTTTGAGCTCTGCCAGTGGGATGTCGGGGGTGGGATTTATCAGTAGATCAGCTTTGGCCCTCTCTTGGGTAATTTTTTTTCTTTGGAGGGGGGTGATCAGGAGTGGGCTTTTATTTTTCTTTTTCCCTTTTATCAGCTGGTTGGTTATCCCTGCCTCATCTATTGCTTTGTTAAATATTTTGAATTTTAAGGTTTGGATTTTTGGTATATTCCAACGGTTTATATTTTTAACCTCTGTTTTAAATATAGTTAAATGGTATACAACATTAATTTTCTTAGTTTAAATGTGAAAGGTTTAAACCACCCTGTGAAGCACCATAAGATTTTTACCTATATTAAGAAATTGAATGCCTCAATTATTTTTTTACAAGAGACACGTGTTCACAGATCTGACTGTGGGCATTTATGCAAATGTTGGAATGGTCTAGCTTTTCATTCTTCCTTTCAAGCCAAGGCCAGAGGTACTTCAATTTTGATTGACAAATCAGTTGCTTTTGTTCAACATGATGTAATGTCTGACCCCAATGGGCGGTTCGTTATAGTCTCAGGGAAATTAGATAACAAACTAATGGTTTTTGCTAATCTCTATGCTCCGAATATAGATGATCCCGGCTTTTTTGAACATCTTTTTTTCTTTTTTACTAGACTTAAATTTGTATTCTTTAATCTTGAGATGTGATTTTAATTGCTGTCTTGACCCTGTTTTAGACCGTTCATCTGTGAAACAATTGAATTTTAGTAGATCTGCCTCTTATATCCAATCTTTTCTAATGAAATGTGACATTATTGATGTTTGGCATTTTTTATACCCAACAAGTAGAAAATATTCCTTTTTTTCTCATGTTCATCATACCTATTCCAGGATTGATTTTTTTTCTGATGATAGTCATTTGATACCCTCTATTCGATCCTGTGATTATAAAGAAATTGCTTTTTCAGATCATGCCCCCATTTTTTTCTATCTTTAAATCTTCCGGGGGTTTCTCAATCAAACAGTTTTTGGCATTTTAATCCAATTTTACTATTGGATAAGGCTTTTTTACAATTTTTAGAGAGTCAAATTACTTTTTTCTTTGAGGAGAATACGCCAGATGGCACTTCTAGCCTTATTAGTTGGGATGCTTTCAAGGCTTATACTAGAGGCCAAATTATTTCCTATACAGCAAGTATTAAGGAAAAAGCTAATAAGGAGAGAACTGATTTAGCCAATCAGCTGAAACCATTAGATCAAAAATATGCTTCTGATCTGGATCCCGTCTTATATAAAAGACGTGTGGAAGTTAAAACTAAATATGATCTGTTCTTAACTTACCCTGTTGAAACCCAACTTTTAAAAGATAAAAGTCAATTTTATGTTCATGGTGATAAAATAGGCAAACTATTGGCTAATGAACTTAAAACTTTAACAGTTAAATGTCAAATTAAGGAAATCTCAAAAGTGAATGGTGATATAACTTCTGATCAATTAGAAATAAACAATACTTTTAAAGAATTTTTCTCTAAACTGTATAGTTCCGATTCCCCTAAAGCCAATTTTGCTATGAATAATTTTCTAGATCGTTTAAACATTCCCTCACTCTCTGGGGTTAATCAAAAATGGTTAGATCAACCTTTTTCTTCTGAGGAAATTGCCCGGGTTGTCCATTCTCTGAGTTCGGGGAAGGCTTCCGGTCCTGACGGATTTTCTGGAGAGTTCTACAAGGCTTTTGCTCCTTTGCTTATTCCTCACTTACTTTCTGACCTTTCTGACTCTTTTAAATTAGGTAGGTTGCCACAATCTTTTCATAACACGTCTATTTCACTTATTCTCAAAAAGAATAAAGATCCAACTGATTGCTCTTCTTACACACCTATTTCTTTACTTAATGTTGACGCTTAAATTTTATCTAAACTTTTGGCTCATAGGGTGGAAAACATTTTGCTTTTTATTATCTCTGATGACCAGAGCGGATTTATTAAAAATCGTTATTCTCACTTTAACAATCGTTGTTTACTGAATGTTATTTATTCTCCCTCTGAAGAAACTTCAGAATGCATGATTTCTTTGAATGCTGAGAAAGCCTTTGACCGGGTTGATTAGAACTATTTATTTAAAATATTAGAACAATTTAAATTTGGGTCCAATTTTATTCAATGGATTAAATTACTTTATTCATCTCCCACTGCACAGGTTCTTACTAACTCTTAGATTTCTAAACCATTTAATCTCCAATGGGGAACCAGACAAGGATGTCCTTTGAGTCCATTGCTTTTTGATTTGGCTTTAGAGCCCTTAGCCATCGCATTTTGTGAGTCCATTGACACCTTGGGTATTTTAAGGAGGGGTATCACTCATAAGGTGTCGCTTTATGCTGATGACCTATTGCTCTACATCTCTAATGTGGAGTCCTCTCTACCTTCAATACTCTCGTTACTTTCTGAATTTAGTCAGTTCTCAGGATATAAACTTAATCTTCATAAGAATGAACTTTTTCCTTTGAATAATTTGGTATCAGTCAACTCTGACCTTCCTTTTAAAATTGTAAGAAATCAATTTACTTATTTGGGTATAACAATTACTAGGAATTATAAATTCCTTTTTAAAGAAAACTTTTCATACTTTTGGATTATGTTAAGAAGGTACTATCAAATTGGTCTCCCCTTTCTTTATCACTGATTGGACATATTAATTCTATTAAAATGAATACTTTGCCTAAATTTCAAACCCTACCTGTTTGTATTCCCAAATCCTTTTTAGACCCTTTAGATTCGATTATATCTTCTTACTTATGGAAGAATAAAACCCCCCTATTAAACAAAGTTCATCTTCAGAAAACTAAAAAAAAATGGGGGATTAACCCGACCCAATTTTAGGTTTTACTACTGGGCAGTCAAAATGCGTTACCTTACGTTTTGGTTATACTACATTAATCGTGAAGACTGTCCGTTTTGGGTTTTTTCAGATGTTAATTCTGCTAATAAATTTTCTATTATTTCTCTTCTTGGTTCTTGAATTCCTCTATCCTTAAGTAATTTAACTGATAATTTTGTAGTGAAACATTCTTTGAGGATTTGGTTACAATTTAGAAAATTCGTTGGGTTATTTGGTTTTTCACTTTCTAGTCCCATTTTTTCTAATTATTTTTTAAACCTTCTTTGACTGATGTAGTTTTTAAAGAGTGGAATAGACTAGGTATTAAATGTTTTCAGGATCTGTAATATCTGTAATTTCAGGATCTGGAAGCACCCAACCACAGTCCGACTCCGAATCCGTTCGAAAACTTCGAGCCTTCGACCAGCTCTCTGACACCGAGCACCATCTCTGCCGAGTGCTTTGACCCCGGCAACAGGCAATAGGCAAAGCCAAGGATTTGGGCCTTCCCCTCCGGAGATTCTCGATCGCACAGTAACAGCGGCAGTGAAGCAGGCATTTCAGACGTTTCTCCAGATGTTCCTCTGTGCTCCTCACGGCTGTCTCCATCAAATCAGGATTGTTCACGACATCCTACTTCACAAATATGATATCAATTCAGAGCAGCCGCGCGCGCTACATTGCACCGCCATCTTCTCCTTTCCTCCTTTAATGTGGCACTCTATGCAGAGCCTTCTTAAATCCAAGTATACAATATCCATCTGTATGTGCTGCACTCATTATACCTGCAAAGATCTCCAGTAAATTTGTCCAACAGGACCTCCCCTTCATGAATGCATGCAAGGTCTGCCTGATGGAATAAGCTCAATACAGTGGTCTAGCTACTTCCTCCTTAACGTTAGTCTCAAACATTTCCTGACTACAGACATTAACTTAACAGGCCAATTGTTACCCACTTTTTGCCCATATCCTTTTTTAAACAGTGGCATGATATTCGCTGGCTTCCAATCTGTTGGGGCCTGCCCAGAATCCAGAGTATTTTTATAAATTATTGCAAACGCATCTGTTATAACTCCCATTAAGTCTTTCAGTACCCTGGGATGCATCCTATCATGACCAGGGGCTTGTCTACATTTAGGACCACTAGTTTGCTCATCACTGCCTCCTTTGTGACAGCGATCGTATCAAGATCCTCACCTCCATCGCTTCTACAACATCTCTCTTTGGCATGTTAGACATGTTCTCCATAATGACACAAAATAGTAATTCAAGGCCCCAACCATTTCCCCCACTACCCAACATCAATTCCCCTTCTCATCTTTCAAAGGATCTATGTTTACTTTAACCACCTATTTCTGCTTTATATATATCATATCAAACATTTTTAATATCTGTTTTTTCACATTTTGTACAAGTTTATGTTCATTATATGCTTTATCTTCCCTTATTGGTCGCTTACTGTTTCTTTGTTGCTTTTTAGTGTTTTCCCAGTTTTCCAGTTTTCCACTGCTCTCCGCAACTTTGTCTGCATGAGCTTTTAGTTTGATGCCTTCTTTTATTTCCTTAGTTATAAAAGCTATCTCTCCCCAACCTTGGTGTTCATGCTTTTAATTAAAATATACCTTTGTTCAACGCAGTGAAAAATCTCTTTAAAGTCTTCCACTGTTCCTCAACTCAAGCATGTGCATGAGGTTCCTGGATTGATATTTTTGACCAAGTTTTGTACAAAATGTTCTATTAATTTGAATTGAATTGACTTTATCATTTACATTCTTCATATACACGAGTTAAAACCTTTACGTTACATCTCCATCTAAATGTGCAAAGTGCAATTTATAGTAATTTATAACAAATAGTATATACAACAGGATAGTCAAAATAACATAGAAATACAGTTGTGTCAGCATGAATTAATCAGTCTGATGGTCTGGTGGAAGAACTGTCCCAGAGCCTGTTGGTCCTGGCTTTTATGTTGGGTACAGTTTCCCGGATGGTAGCAGCTGGAACAGTTTGTGGTTGGGGTGACTCAGGTCCCCAATGATCATTCGGGCCCTTTTTACACACCTGTCTTTGTAAATATCCTGAATAGTGGGAAGTGTGCTGGGTTGTCCGCACCACTATCTACAGAGTCCTGTGATTGAGGGAAGTACAGTTCCCGTAACAGGCAGTAATGCAGCCAGTCAGGATGCTCTCAATTGTGCCCCTGTAGAAAGTTCTTAGGATTTGGGGGCCCATAGCAAACTTCTTCAACCATCTGAGGTGAAAGAGACGCTGTTCTGCTTTTTTCACCACACAGCTGGTATGTACAGACCATGTGAGATCCTCAGTGATGTGTATGCTGAGGAACTTAAAGCTGTTCACCCTCTCAACCCCAGATCCATTGATGTCAATAGGGACTAGCCCGTCTCCATTCCTCCTGTAGTCCACAACCAGCTTCTTTCTTTTTGCGACATTGAGGGAGAGATTGTTTTCTCGACTTCTTCTCTGTAGGCTGTCTCATTATTAATTGAGATTAGGCCAATCAATTAATACATAAAAATGCTTATTATTGAACTGTTAACTACTGCGTGTTAATCCTAAAATATATAATCATGTATTTATTGATTCAATTATTTTAAAAATTTAATTAATTAATTGCTGAAATTTTAATTTATGCTCCTGAAGTCTTTAGCTAAAGCCTCACAATAATATTCCAGACATGCAACTGTAGTATTACCTTATCCTTATTTAGATTAACCTGATTTGTCATGTTGCAAGTGAAGGGGTGTTGACATATATTTTGGCTTGCAAAAAAGACATGCTGAATTGCAACTTGTTTTACGTGTCTTTAGACCACTGCACTGCATTTAGCTGAATCCTGATATAGTAATCTGAAGAGGCAAGTGCATAAATATTTTTATTTTAGGTTGCTTCTTGCACAGTGCTCACAAGAATAAACCTGATTGACAATAAAAGACTGAGATGTCTCAGCATAGGCCAGCTATAGAGATTCCCTCTATATACAAATGCACTCCTATAATATTAGTCAACTCAAAAGGCTTGCATACTATTGGTATATCCATTTGTTTTTACAAATGGCAGAATTACATTTCCCTATCTCCTCACGAGTAATTGTTTTTTTCTGATCAACTTTATATGCTTTTCATACCATTTATTACACCACTAAAGAGGTATAGTTACCACCTGGAATGATTTTTTGTGTAGTTTCTAATCTCTATGGACACCAAATAAAACAAAAAAGGCATTAAAGTCAGGTAACTATATACACTTCATACCTGTCAATAGTGGGGAAGTAACTGGAGGGATTCTAAGGGACAAGATCTACCAGCATTTGGTTAGACTGAGCCTGATTTGGAGACAGCGTGCCTTTATGGGTGGAAACTTATGCTTGATGAAGTAGTTAGAGTTTCTTGAAGAGATAACCATGAAGATAGATGAGAGTAGGGCAGTAGGTGTTGTCTATTTGGATTTTTGACAAGGACCTGCATGGTAGGCTGGTTGGAAGTCCCATGGAAAAGCTCGTAGGCGGATTCAAAATTTGCTCAGAGATACGAAGCAGAGGGTGATGGCCGAAAGTTGTTTCTTGGGACGGAGGGCAGTGACTAACATTGTACTGCAGGGGTTAGTGTTGGGACCAATGTTCCCTCTAATTTGTAATGACCAGTGTGTGCAAAAGTCCTGTGCTGAGACAACAACATGTGCACACTGAATTTTTAAGTGGAAATAAACCTGAAGCTATTCTAAGGATAATGAACTACCAAGTCTAATTCATTGTTCATTGTTTAAAAAAAATAAAATAACTGAAAATAAGAACTTTGATCTCCTCTGGGTTTAATCAGTTTTGCTCTCATTCATCTGCATCTTCAAAACATACATAGTAGGCTTGTAGCAGGTAATGAAGGATCTTCTCACCGCAGTTTTTGCACTCTGTCCACATGTGATTTATTTGCTAAATGAAGTTTTAGAAAATCAAGATCCCAAATATCACTCCAGTTCTTCCCACTTGTAAATTGTCCAGCAACTTTTGCATCATGACAGGATACATAGGTATCATTTGTTTCTGCATTGTACATAAATATTTCTTGTAACTGCACGTTCCTGACCTCATGAGCTTTCTGTGTAGCAGTTTCTACTGTTTCATTAAACCATTCTGCTTTAAATGAACTAGTAGTTCTTTTGCACTTCACGCCCTTTGCCTCTTTGGAATTCGACATAGTGAATCAATCATTTCGATAAAAAACAGTATAAATAAACCAGTTCTAAAATCTGCTGACAAATCATCGCAAACTCTGTGTTGTCAACATTGTCTGCATCAGAAACCAGAAAAGGAAATGTGACTGTGTACGATTGTGAAATATATTTAACATGCCAATGAGGTAGAGGGTGATAACCTTTTATGCGCTAGTAGGAGATGATGTATGCGCAAGCACACCTCAGAGGGAACATCTGTTGAGACCCTTGTTATTCGTTATTTATATAAGTGATTGGAATGCAAATACAAAAGTTTATATCAGTAAATCAAATGATGATACAAAAATTAGGACTGTCACAACCATGAAATCTGCCATGTGGTCTGTGCACCCTTGCAGGTGGGCTGCTGAATGGGCTCAGCGATCCTGCTCATGAATATGCACGTTCCAGCCAATTACTGTTTCATTGTGCTGGCACTTAACTCTCTTCCTCTCATTTCACCTTGCTCAGACTTGACCAAAAACACAGCAATGTCAACACTCCCTGCTTACCTTTGTCCTTGTCCTGGGAAATAAGACTTCCATGTAGTTTGACATTGTAAACGAGCGCTATTTATTTAGTTTTAAGTTACTGCTTCTAAGTCACAGTGTCAGCATTACCTTTCAGTTTGAGAGTTTTAGTTAATAGCCCTGTTGGCCTAGCGTTTATTGCTTTTCCTTTAATTCTACAAGCTCTAATTAAAGGTCGGTGAACTGTTCATTCGCTTCAATGTCTCCTCTTTGGAAAGTCAAGCAAGCATAGGAGTTATACTATGAATGGTAGGGCACCAAGAAGTGTGATTCAACAGAGACCAGTGAGTACAAATGCATAGTTCATTGAAAGCAGCATCACAGGTAGATAGGGTAGTGATAGACAGCGTTGGAGCATTGACCTTCGTCATTGTGGCATTGAGTATAGGAGTTGGGATATTATGTTACAATTGTATAAGCTGATGGTGAGCCCACACTTGGATTACTGTGGACAGTTTTGCTCACCTTGTTATACAGTAGCTTAGACATGGTTAAATTGGAAACAGGGCATACAATATTTATGAGCGTGTTGTCAGGACTAGAGAGACTGCTTTATAGGTAGAAGTTGTTCCTTGGAACATGGTTAAAAGAGTTGTGACCTTATAGAGTTTTATAAAAATCAAGAGAGGTTTTTTTAATGTGGAAGGTAACAGCCTTTTCCCCAGTGTAGGGAAGTCCATAATTGAGGGTCATAGGTTTAGGGTGAGAGGGGAAAAGAAAATACTGAGAGAATATAAATGTTGCAGGATAATTCCAGAAGTCTCCTCCATGAACACTTTTGGTGGTGATTCAAGAGAGTCCTCAGGGGTCTTCTGCAGAGATTTATCTTTTATAAAAGGGACCCAAGGAATTACTTTTTCATGTAGAGGGTGGTGAGTTTACAGAACCGGTTGCCAGAGGAAGTGGTTGAGACAGGTCCAATAATATAATTTAAGGAGCTCTTGGCTAAGTACATGGAGAGGCAGAGCTTAGAGAAATATGGGTCAAACGTGGAAAATGTGTGGGCATCATGGTTTATTCGGCCGAAAGGCCTGTATCTGTGCTATGTTGTTCTCCATTACTTTATTAACTCTGCTTTTCACTCCATAGCTACAACCTTATCTGCTGGTTGTTTCTATTCGGATATCTGATTTCACAGAGCATCAAAAAATGGGCCAAGTGTTGCACAATAACACTTTGTGTCATATATGTTGGATCCAACTGTTTAATTGCTATTTTCTTTGCAGTTTAACAATTACAGTTGAACAATTATTTGCCTGCTTGTATTTTAAGTAGTTCTTATAGACATATAACAGTTTACTATGGTTTCCTAGTGGCCACAGTATGTATATGCAATCCGCTTGGTGCTGCATTATTTGAATAGGAGCTTTCTCATTAGTTGACTCGCGACTAAAAGTTTGAATGGAATTTTCCTTATCTATATAGTATAAAAAGAGCTGTACCATGTTGCATTGCCACCTTAGTTCTTATTGCTTCTCTCTCCCTTTGCTTAGCAGACCTCCATCGCTGTCCGTTTCATTTTTTCTTTGTCCTATCCATGCTAAATAAAACAATCATGTAGCAACAAGTTTTGTGCCTCTTTCCTGAGATTAAAACATCAGAATCCAACAACTGGTACAGACGGCGGCAGGATGAGCACTGCAAAATTTAAGGACTTGGAACAATTGCAGACAAAGTGGATTGTTTAGCATGCAACAGAAGACATAAGGGTTTCCTCTGTTCCAATTGCAGAGAGGAAGGACGAGTTCTGGCTTCAATATCATCTTATGAAAATTAGGATTAAAGACTACTGTGTTGCTATTTTGATAACAAAAGAGATTGGTAAAAATCAAGACAAGCCCTGAAATTAATATTGGGTTCAGCTGCACTAGCTGGTGGGTTATGGGAGAATTTCAGTTGCAGGACAATATATTTTGGTTACACTGCGATCTATTTCAGTATGTTTCTAGTGAAATTAGTTTGGTTGTGCAATCTATTTGGTTGCAATTTGTTTCAGTTGCAGGACCAGCCATTCGTTTGCAAACTATTAATATTTTGAGATTGCAGTAAAAGTAATATAAAGTATTAAGATCAAATCAAAACAATGATCAAAGTCGTGAAACTTACTACATGCTCCTACCTGAATAAAACACCTCAGTTTGATAAAATTAATGAAAAAGTCTGGATGAAATATTCCAAAAATGTTAAGTTTAATAAGATTCAGAAATGCTTGAGGGAAATGATAAACCTGGGATAGCTGCTACTATTTAGAGATAAGACTGTGTGGTTGGTGTGATTGAATGTGTGAATAAATCAAAGAGTTAACGGGATAGAAACATAGAAACATAGAAAATAGGTGCAGGAGTAGGCCATTCGGCCCTTCGAGCCTGCACCACCATTTATTATGATCATGGCTGATCATCCAACTCAGAACCCAGCCTTCCCTCCATACCCCCTGACCCCTGTAGCCACAAGGGCCATATCTAACTCCCTCTTAAACATAGCCAATGAACTGGCCTCAACAGTTTGCTGTGGCAGAGAATTCCACAGATTCACCACTCTCTGTGTGAAGAAGTTTTTCCTAATCTCGGTCCTAAAAGGCTTCCCCTCTATCCTCAAACTGTGACCCCTCGTTCTGGACCTCCCCAACATCGGGAACAATCTTCCCGCATCTAGCCTGTCCAAACCCTTTATGATCTTATACGTTTCAATCAGATCCCCCCTCAATCTTCTAAATTCCAACGAGTACAAGCCCAGTTCATCCAGTCTTTCTTCATATGAAAGACCTGCCATCCCAGGAATCAATCTGGTGAACCTTCTTTGTACTCCCGCTATGGTAAAGATGTCTTTCCTCAGATTAGGGGACCAAAACTGCACACAATACTCCAGGTGTGGTCTCACCAAGGCCTTGTACAACTGCAGTAGTACCTCCCTGCTCCTGTACTCGAATCCTCTCGCTATAAATGCCAGCATACCGTTCGCCTTTTTCACCGCCTGCTGTACCTGCATGCCCACTTTCAATGACTGGTGTATAATGACACCCAGGTCTCGTTGCACCTCCCCTTTTCCTAATCGGCCACCATTCAGGTAATAATTTGTTTTCCTATTTTTGCCACCAAAGTGGATAACTTCACATTTATCCACATTAAATTGCATCTGCCATGAGTTTGCCCACTCACCCAACCTATCCAAGTCACCCTGCATCCTCTTAGCATCCTCCTCACTGCTAACACTGCCACCCAGCTTCGTGTCATCCGCAAACTTGGAGATGCTGCATTTAATTCCCTCATCCAAGTCATTAATATATATTGTAAACAACTGGGGTCCCAGCACTGAGCCTTGCGGTACCCCACTAGTCACCGCCTGCCATTCTGAAAAGGTCCCGTTTATTCCCACTCTTTGCTTCCTGTCTGCTAACCAATTCTCCACCCACACCAATACCTTACCCCCAATACCATGTGCTTTAAGTTTGCACACTAATCTCCTGTGTGGGACCTTGTCAAAAGCCTTTTGAAAATCGAAATATACCACATCCACTGGTTATCCCCTATCCACTCTACTAGTTACATCCTCAAAAAATTCTATGAGATTCGTCAGACATGATTTTCCTTTCACAAATCCATGCTGACTTTGTCCGATCATTTCTCCGCTTTCCAAATGTGCTGTTATCACATCCTTGATAACTGACTCCAGCAGTTTCCCCACCACCGACGTTAGGCTAACCGGCCTATAATTCCCCGGTTTCACTCTCCCTCCTTTTTTAAAAAGTGGGGTTACATTAGCCACCCTCCAATTCTCAGGAACTAGTCCAGAATCTAACGAGTTTTGAAAAATTATCACTAGTGCATCCACTATTTCTTGGGCTACTTCCTTAAGCACTCTAGGATGCAGACCATCTGGCCCTGGGGATTTATCTGCCTTCAATCCCTTCAATTTACCTAACACCACTTCCCTACTAACATGTATTTCACTCAGTTCCTCCATCTCACTGGACCCTCTGTCCCTTACTATTTCTGGAAGATTATTTATGTCCTCCTTAGTGAAGACAGAACCAAAGTAATTATTCAATTGGTCTGCCATGTCCTTGCTCCCCATAATCAATTCATCTGTTTCTGTCTGCAGGGGACCTACATTTGTCTTTACCAGTCTTTTCCTTTTTACATATCTATAAAAGCTTTTACAGTCTGTTTTTATGTTCTCTGCCAGTTTTCTCTCATAATCTTTTTTCCCCTTCCTAATTAAGTCCTTTGTCCTCCTCTGCTGAACTCTCAATTTCTCCCAGTCCTCAGGTGAGCCACTTTCTCTGGCTAATTTGTATGCTACTTCTTTGGAATTGATACTATCCCTAATTTCTCTTGTCAGCTACGGGTGCACTACCTTCCTTGATTTATTCTTTTGCCAAACTGGGATGAACAATTGTTGTAGTTCATCCATGCAACCTTTAAATGCTTGCCATTGCATATCCACTGTCAATCCTTTAAGTGTCATTTGCCAGTCTATCTTAGCTAATTCACATCTCATAACTTCAAAGTTACCCCTCTTTAAGTTCAGAACCTTTGTTTCTGAATTAACTATGTCACTCTCCATGTTAATGAAGAATTCCACCATATTATGGTCACTCTTACCCAAGGGGCCTCTCACGACAAGATCGCTAATTAACCCTTCCTCATTGTTCAAAACCCAGTCCAGAATAGCCTGCTCTCTAGTTGGTTCCTCGACATGTTGGTTCAAAAAACCATCCCGCATACATTCCAAGAAATCCTCTTCCTCAGCACCTTTACCAATTTGGTTCACCCAGTCTACATGTAGATTGAAGTCACCCATTATAACTGCTGTTCCTTTATTGCACACATTTCTAATTTCCTGTTTAATACCATCTCCGACCTCACTACTACTGTTAGGTGGCCTGTAAACAACTCCCACCAGCGTCTTCTGCCCCTTAGTGTTACGCAGCTCTACCCATATCGATTCCACATCTTCCCGGCTTATGTCCTTCCTTTCTATTGCATTAATCTCTTTTTTAACCAGCAACGCCACCCCACCTCCCCTTCCTTCATGTCTATCCCTCCTGAACATTGAATATCCCTGAACGTTGAGCTCCCATCCCTGGTCACCCTGGAGCCATGTCTCTGTGATCCCAACTATATCATAATCATTAATAACAATCTGCACTTTCAATTCATCCACCTTATTATGAATGCTTCTTGCATTGACACATAAAGCCTTCAGGCGCTCTTTTACAACTCTCTTAGCCCTTGTACAATTATGTTGAAAAGTGGCCCTTTTTAATGCTTGCCCTGGATTTGTCAGCCTGCCACTTTTACTTTTCTCCTTTGTACTTTTTGCTTCTACGCTCACTTTACACCCCTCTGTCTCTCTGCACTGGTTCCCATCCCTCTGTTGTGAACTAACCTCCTCACGCCTAGCCTCTTTAATTTGATTCCCACCCCCCAATGAGTAAAGAATTTTACTAACAGATTACAAAAGAAATGCAAAACATTTCAAAGAGGACTGGAGGGTTGTGGATGTTGTTCTTTTATTTAAGAAAGGGAGTAGGGATAGTCCAGGTAATTATAAACCAGTGAGTCTTACTTCAGTGGTTGGTAAGTGATGGAGAAGATCCTGAGAGGCAGGATTTATGAACATTTACTGAGGAATAATATGATTAGGAATAGTCAGCATGGCTTTGTCAAGGACAGGTTGTGCCTTACGATCCTGATTGAAGTTTTTGAGGATGTGACTGAACACATTGATGAAGAAAGAGCAGTAGATGTAGAGTATATGGGTTTCAGCAAGGCATTTGATAGGGTACCCCATACAAGGCTTATTGAGAAAGTAAGGAGGCATGGGATCCAAGGAGACATTACGCTGTGGATCCAGAACTGGCTTGCACACAGAAGGCAAAGAATGGTTGTAGATGGGTCATATTCTGCATGGAGGTTGGTGACCACTTGTGTGCCTCAGGGATCTGTTCTGGGACCCTTATTCTTTGTGATTTTTATAAATGACCTGGACTAGGAAGTGGAGGGATGGATTAGTAAGTTTGCTGATGACACTATCCTTGTCGTGGATAGTGTGGAGGGCTGTCAGAGGTTACACCAGGACATTGATAGGATGCAAAACTGGGCTGAGAAGTGGCAGATGGAGTTTAACCCAGATAAGTGTGAAGTGGTTCATTTTGGTCAGTCAAATATGATGGCAGAATATAGTATTAATGGTAAGACTCTTGGCAGTGTGGAGCATCAGAGGGATCTTGGGGTCCAAGTCCATAGAACAATCAAAGCAGCTGCGCAGGTTGACTCTGTAGTTAAGAAGGTATACTGTGCTTTGGCCTTCATCAATCGTGGAACTGAATTTAGGAGCTGAGGGGTAATGTTGCACTATATAGGACCCTGGTCAGACCCCACTTGGAGTACTGGGCTCAGTTCTGGTCGCTTCACTGCAGGAAGGTTGTGGAAACCATAGAAAGGGTGCAGAGGAGATTTACAATGATGTTGCTTGGATTGGGGAGCATGCCTTATGAAAACAGGTTGAATGAACTCAGCCTTTCCTCCTTGGAGCAACGGAGGATGATAGGTGACCTGATAAAGGTGTATAAGATGATGAGAGGCAAAGATCATGTGGATAGTCAGAGGCTTTTTCCCAGGGCTGAAATGGTTGCCATAAGAGGACATAGCTTTAAGGTGCTGGGGAGTAGGGACGGAGGAGATGTCAGGGGTAAGTTTTTTACTCAGAGAGTGGTGAGTGCGTGTAATGGGCTGCCGGCAACGGAGGTGGAGGCAGATACAATAGGGTCTTTTAAGAGACTTTTGGATAGGTACATGGAGCTTAGAAAAATAGAGGGCTATGGGTAAGCTTAGTAATTTCCAAGGTAGGGACATGTTCGGCTCAACTTTGTGGGCTGAAGGGCCTTTATTGTGTTGTAGGTTTTCTATGTTTCTATTTCAAAGTACATTCATTGTCATAGAATGTATAAATTATACAACCTTGAGATTTGTTTGCTTACAGGTAACCACAAAGCAAGAAACCCCAAAGAACATAATTACAGAAAATAAGTGAAAAGACCAATACCTGATGTGTGAGAGAATGGGAGAAAAAAACACAAATCATGCAGAGAACAACATTTGAAACCAAACTGAGTCCTCAGATCCCAATGCTGGAGTAGGCCCAAAGCCTGGTTTATCAGTTCATCATATTAGTGAGCATGGAGCACAGCAGCCAAGGTAGTCTTCATAGCCTCAGTGCCACGGAAAGAGAAACCATCCCACAATGGTTTACAGGACCTCTTCTGGGGCAGGTGGGACCTGTACAAGAGAGACGGGTTACACTTGAACCACAGGGGGACCAATATCCTTTCAGGGAGGTTTGTTAGTGCTATTGGGGAGGCTTTAAACTAGATTTGCAGGGGGATGGGAACCAGAGTGCCAGAGCTGACAGTGTGGCTGAGGTGAAAATAAATGATATTGAAAGTTTAAGCAAATCCGCTGATAGAAAGGTTGTGAGTGGTGGTAAAAATCTTCTGAGGTGTATATACTTCAATGCTAGGAGTATTGCGGGGAAGGCGGATGAATTGAGGGCGTGGATTGACACGTGGAATTATGATGTTGTAGCAATTAGTGAAACTTGGCTACAGGAGGGGCAGGACTGGCAGCTTAATATTCCAGGGTTCCGATGTTTCAGATGTGATCGAGGCAGAGGAATCAAAGGTGGGGGAGTAGCATTGCTTGTTAGGGAAAATATTACAGCAGTGCTCAGGCAGGACAGATTAGAGGGCTTGTCTACTGAGTCCTTATGGGTGGAGCTGAGAAACAGGAAAGGTATGGCCACATTAGTGGGATTGTATTACAGACCACCCAATAGTCAACGAGACTTGGAAGAGCAAATCTGCAGAGAGATAGCAGGCAACTGCAGGAAACATAAAGTTGTGGTGGTAGGGGATTTTAATTTTCCATACATTGATTGGGACTCCCATACTGTTAGGGGTCTAGATGGTCTAGAGTTTGTAAAATGTTTTCAGGAAAGTTTTCTAAATCAGTATATAGAGGGACCAACTAGAGGGGATGCAATATTGGATCTCCTGTTAGGAAACGAATTAGGGCAAGTGACAGAAGTTTGTGTAGGGGAGCACTTTGGTTCCAGTGATCATAACACCATTAGTTTCAATTTGATCATGGACAAGGATAGATCTGGTCCTAGGGTTGAGGTTCTGAACTGGAAGAAGGCCAAATTTGAAGAAATGAGAAAGGATCTAAAAAGCGTGGATTGGGACAGGTTGTTCTCTGGCAAAGATATGATTGGTAGGTGGGAAGCCTTCAAAGGGGAAATTTTGAGAGTGCAGAGTTTGTATGTTCCTGTCAGGATTAAAGGCAAATTGAATAGGAATAAGGAACCTTGGTTCTCAAGGGATATTGCAACTCTGATAAAGAAGAAGAGGGAGTTGTATGAAATGTATAGGAGACAGGGGGTAGATCAGGTGCTTGAGGAGTATAAGAAGTGCAAGAAAATACTTACGAAAGAAATCAGGAGGGCTAAAAGAAGACATGAGGATGCCTTGGCAGTCAAAGTGAAGGATAATCCAAAGAGCTATTACAAGTATATTAAGAGCAAGAGGTTGTAAGGGATAAAATTGGTCCTCTTGAAAATCAGAGTGGTCGGCTTTGTGCGGAACCAAAGGAAATGGGGGAGATCTTAAATAAGTTTTTTGCGTCTGTATTTACTAAGGAAGCTGGCATGAAATCTATGGAATTGAGGGAATCAAGTAGTGAGACCATGGAAACTGTACAGATTGAAAAGGAGGAGGTGCTTGCTGTCTTGAGGAAAATTAAAGTGGATAAGTCCCCGGGACCTGACAGAGTGTTCCCTCGGACCTTGAAGGAGACTAGTGTTGAAATTTCAGGGGCCCTGGCAGAAATATTTAAAATGTCGCTGTCTACGGGTGAAGTGCCGGAGGATTGGAGAGTGGCTCATGTTGTTCCGTTGTTTAAAAAAGGATCGAAAAGTAATCCGGGAAATTATAGGCCGGTGAGTTTAACGTCAGTGGTAGGTAAGTTATTGGAGGGAGTTCTAAGAGACAGAATCTACAAGCATTTGGATAGACAGGGGCTTATTAGGGAGAGTCAACATGGCTTTGTGCGTGGTAGGTCATGTTTGACCAATCTGTTGGAGTTTTTCAAGGAGGTTACCAGGAAAGTGGATGAAGCGAAGGCAGTGGATATTGTCTACATGGACTTCAGTAAGGCCTTTGACAAGGTCCCGCATGGGAGGTTAGTTAGGAAAATTCAGTCGCTAAGTATACATGGAGAGGTGGTAAATTGGATTAGACATTGGCTCGATGGAAGAAGCCAGGGAGTGGTGGTAGAGAATTGCTTCTCTAAGTGGAGGCCTGTGACTAGTGGTGTGCCACAGGGATCAGTGCTGGGTCCATTGTTATTTGTCATCTATATCAATGATCTGGATGATAATGTGGTAAATTGGATCAGCAAGTTTGCTGATGATACAAAGATTGGAGGTGTAGTAGACAGTGAGGAAGGTTTTCAGAGCCTGCAGAGGGACTTGGACCAGCTGGAAAAATGGGCTGAAAAATGGCAGATGGAGTTTAATACTGACAAGTGTGAGGTATTGCACGTTGGAAGGACAAACCACGGTAGAACATACAGGGTTAATAGTAAGGCACTGAGGAGTGCAGTGGAACAGAGGGATCTGGGAATACAGATACAAAATTCCCTAAAAGTGTCGTCACAGGTAGATAGGGTCGTAAAGAGAGCTTTTGGTACATTGGCCTTTATTAATCGAAGTATTGAGTATAAGAGCTGGAATGTTATGATGAGGTTGTATAAGGCGTTGGTGAGGTCGAATCTGGAGTATTGTGTTCAGTTTTGGTCACCAAATTACAGGAAGGATATAAATAAGGTTGAAAGAGTGCAGAGAAGGTTTACAAGGATGTTGCCGGGACTTGAGAAACTCAGTTACAGAGAAAGGTTGAATAGGTTAGGACTTTATTCCCTGGAGCGTAGAAGAATGAGGGGAGATTTGATAGAGGTATATAAAATTATGATGGGTATAGATAGAGTGAATGCAATCAGGCTTTTTCCACTGAGGCAAGGGGAGAAAAAAACCAGAGGACATGGGTTAAGGGTGAGGGGGGAAAAGTTTAAAGGGAACATTAGTGGGGGCTTCTTCACACAGAGAGTGGTGGGAGTATGGAATGAGCTGCCAGATGAGGTGGTAAATGCGGGTTCTTTTTTAACATTTAAGAATAAATTGGACAGACACATGGATGGGAGGTGTATGGAGGGATATGGTCTGTGTGCAGGTCAGTGGGACTAGGCAGAAAATGGTTCGGCACAGCCAAGAAGGGCCAAAGGGCCTGTTTCTGTGCAGTAGTTTCTATGGTTTCTATGGTTTCTAGTTATTGATATAGCCGATGGATTCATAGAAACATAGAAACATAGAAAATAGGTGCAGGAGTAGGCCATTCGGCCCTTCGAGCCTGCACCGCCATTTATTATGATCATGGCTGATCATCCAACTCAGAACCCAGCCTTCCCTCCATACCCCCTGACCCCTGTAGCCACAAGGGCCATATCTAACTTCCTTTTAAACATAGCTAATGAACTGGCCTCAACAGTTTGCTGTGGCAGAGAATTCCACAGATTCACCACTCTCTGTGTGAAGAAGTTTTTCCTAACCTCGGTCCTAAAAGGCTTCCCCTCTATCCTCAAACTGTGACCCCTCGTTCTAGACCTCCCCAACATCGGGAACAATCTTCCCGCATCTAGCCTGTCCAATCCCTTTAGGATCTTATACGTTTCAATCAGATCCCCCCTCAATCTTCTAAATTCCAACGTGTACAAGCCCAGTTCATCCAGTCTTTCTTCATATGAAAGACCTGCCATCCCAGGAATCAATCTGGTGAACCTTCTTTGTACTCCCTCTATGGCAAAGATGTCTTTCCTCAGATTAGGGGACCAAAACTGCACACAATACTCCAGGTGTGGTCTCACCAAGGCCTTGTACAACTGCAGTAGTACCTCCCTGCTCCTGTACTCGAATCCTCTCGCTATAAATGCCAGCATACCGTTCGCCTTTTTCACCGCCTGCTGTACCTGCATGCCCACTTTCAATGACTGGTGTATAATGACACCCAGGTCTCGTTGCACCTCCCCTTTTCCTAATCGGCCACCATTCAGATAATAATCTGTTTTCCTATTTTTGCCACCAAAGTGGATAACTTCACATTTATCCACATTAAATTGCATCTGCCATGAGTTTGCCCACTCACCCAACCTATCCAAGTCACCCTGCATCCTCTTAGCATCCTCCTCACTGCTAACACTGCCACCCAGCTTTGTGTCATCCGCAAACTTGGAGATGCTGCATTTAATTCCCTCATCCAAGTCATTAATATATATTGTAAACAACTGGGGTCCCAGCACTGAGCCTTGCGGTACCCCACTAGTCACCGCCTGCCATTCTGAAAAGGTCCCGTTTATTCCCACTCTTTGCTTCCTGTCTGCTAACCAATTCTCCACCCACACCAATACCTTACCCCCAATACCGTGTGCTTTAAGTTTGCACACTAATCTCCTATGTGGGACCTTGTCAAAAGCCTTTTGAAAATCCAAATATACCACATCCACTGGTTCTCCCCTATCCACTCTACTAGTTACATCCTCAAAAAATTCTATGAGATTCGTCAGACATGATTTTCCTTTCACAAATCCATGCTGACTTTGTCCGATCATTTCACCGCTTTCCAAATGTCAGGTCAGTACCACTGATGCCTGAATCTGTGGTTGTTTTTCGGTGTAAATGGCCAACAATACCAGTGGACAAGGCTACTACAAGGTCTCCACAACTGTCCCACTGTCTATCACGTGGCTTTGAGACAACATCTGAGTGACTTACCAACCACTGATTGGGCTATCATGCAGTATGTGGATGATGTCCTGAGTTCACCTGAAGCTGCAGACCAGCATGAACATGATGTGCCTTAATTGTTCGATTATTTATCCTCCAAAGGTTACAGTACAAAGCAAATCTAAACAAAGTACAACCAACAAAAGGAGGTCATTTACTTGAGACAGAAAATTCACTGAGCTTCGTGTAAAAACCTCCTACAACAGTTCAGCAACTCAAGCAATTTCTGGGTTTGTGGAACTACTATAGATTATGGGTCAATTTTTAAGCAGAAATTGCTGAACCACTCAACAATCTGTTGAAAGGCAGTAAGCACTTCGACGATTCTGTAACTCCTAATGAAGTTTAGCTGGAAACTTTTCAAACCTTAAAGGTGACATTGCATACTGCACCTGCAATAAAAATCCCTGACACGGGTAAACCATTTATCCTGTATTTCAACAAGAAACTTCACTACATAATGGCAGTCATAACTCAAGAACATGGAGACCTACAGCGTTCTGATGGTTATTACTCTGCCAAATTGGATAATGTAGCATTAGGATGGGATCCCTGTTTACATGCAGTGCTGGCAACCTATCTGGCAGTCATGGCTGTTTCTATCATCGTGCTTGATCAGACTTTAAACTTTGGATGGCTACACTCAGTACACAATTTACTGACTATGAATAAGGCCTCTCAAGTAACAACTGCTTAGTGGTCCAAGTGTATACTGTTCTGGAGGCACCTAATATTCATTCAACAAGCAAGCTCGGCGAATGCAGCTACACATTTCCGTTGGACATGGAAGACTCTGATGACCATGACTGTGCAAGGACAATAGTATGCCATGAAGATGCAAATTATTACGGAGAACTGCCTTTATCAAACACAGATCTGACTCTCTATAGCAATGGCTCCTCAACGACAGAGAGAGGAATTTGAACAGCTTGATGGGCTGTTGTTTCTGAAACTGAAGTGCTGCCATCAGGAAACAGGGCTCCTGGTATCTCTTTGCAACAAGCAGAACTGAAAGCTTTGACTGAAGCCTGTAAGTTGGCAGGAGGAAGATCAGCTAATTTCTACACAGAATCTCAATATGCTTTTGGAGTTGTTTGTGATTTTGGAAACTTACGGAGACAGAGGATTTCTTACCCCAATCAAGAATGACTGACTAGTACAAGGACTCAAGGATGTCATACAAGCGACATCAGAAGTCATATCAAAATGTAAAGGCCACTCCAAAATGACTACAAGGGAAAGACATAGAAATGCATTCGTGGATGAAATTGCAGAAAAGCAGCACGGGGAGAAATAAAAAAAGTAAACAGTACCGAGAACATATACGGTGAACCCAACAACTGGAATTATGGAAAGAAAGTTGAATTTTGTATCAGAGATGAACGTGCAAGATATTGGAGAAATGCAAGCTCAGTGTTCTGCACAGGAAAAGTGGTTGTGGAGAGAATGATGAAAGGTTAAACAGTGATGGAGTATGGAAATATGGCACTAATTAAAAATGGGCTCTAACTACATTGCTTCCTTATCTGGCACAGCAGATACACTCCTGAGGACACACTGGAGTGGAAAGAATGACTGACAGATTCTCTGAGTGGTGGTGGAATCCAGAGTTTAGAGCACAAGCTTGACAAACATTTGAAAGATGAATGAGATGCCAGAAAACAAATCCTGGATCAGCAGAAAAGCTACCATAATTAAATGTTTCGGTCTATCTGGTGCATTTTTACACTTACAAGTGGACTACAGCTCTTTACCAAAATATCAAGGGCACTGGCAATAGTGGACAAGCTGTAGGTGGAAACTATTCCAGTAAGGAAAGCTTCTGCCACACACACAGCAAACACAATGATCAACATTTACCATTAACCCAAGCTGTACAGTCTGCTTCTCAACAAATTCCTGTCACTTGGAATTCTCCAGCAGAAGGAGGAAACACCCTGAGTCCTGGTGAGTGGATCCTGATGGCCTATGGCTCTTCCTATGGTTTTAGGTAGCATCAGATCAACCCCAAACAAGAAAACAAAACTAAGTCCATTCAAGGTGCTAATAGGTTGCCCTGTGTCACTGCTGGGAGCCCTCAATCTCAGAGAGGCTGATAAACACATAATGACAGTTTAGTTAACTATTGCGGGAAATTAAGAAATTGCACAAGGATCCATTGGGCGCTCGCTGGGAAAGTCCTTATCATGTGGTGTTAATTACCAACTCAATGATGAAGGTGAAGGCAAAAGTAAGTGGGGAAGATACACATTTCTATTTCTATTTTTCTTTGTTCAATCTATGCTTAATAGAACAATTGTGAAGCAACAAGTTTTGTGCCTTTTTCCTGACTTCTGAAAGATCCCTGGATTAAAACATCAGCATCCAGCCTGCACATGTAAACCTAGGAAATGGAACTGTTGTATCATCTTAGCTCAGTATCTTCCACTTTATATGCATAGAAGCAGAAAATGTTGGGAACTTTCAACAGATCAGGCCGCATCGAGGAAAAGAGAAACAGAGAGAATGTTTCAGGACGTAGACCTCTGGACAGAACTGCTCCCTAATGTTCTGAATTCTTCCAGCAGTTTCTGCTTTAATTTCAGACTTACAGCATCTGCAGATTTGTTTTATTTACATTATCTTCTTCTGCATTTATCTTTTTGTTGGAACAGACAATGTAAGACATGTTGCCATCACGGATGAGAAGTTCTACAGGCCTTGAACTAGGAGCTCCTACTCTGCAGTTTTGCTGCCGGCAATGTGTTGTATCAGCCAAAATCCTTCCTTTCGGGATCTGATTCATGCACTCTGGTGTTACAGTGCCATTGTGGGCAAGAATATTATAGAAAACAGACACAGAAGAGAGCAACAATTAAGGTCTGAGGAAAGGTCCGCTGATTAATTTGCTGCTTGCAGCCTGATATGCTTCCATGCAGGTTGTCAAAATAAACAGATGGTCAATAAGAAGTTTCGGGCAAATGGATAAAAATAGTTGTTGACTTCTCACTTGTAATGAGCTATTATGTAAATAAATTTAGTAACATCACTGGTATTGCTGGTGAACTTTAAAGTCAGAGCTGTTCATAATTGCTATGTCATTTTAAACCACAAGAGCCTTGGTTGGGGTCAGTCATTGTGCAGACACGTACAGTATTTAGACTGAGACAAAGACCTTCTCACACAAGGCTCACCCCATAAGGTTCAGTTTGAAAATTGAGAGCATGGAAACCAAGAAAAGCTAACTCACCTTGCCAAGCAACATGGCCATATAGATTAGTTGTGCATAGTTATCCACAGGTACACTCATAACAAAGAGCATCACGCGAGAAGAAAAAAAACTGTTTAATTATGAATACCAGCACTGACCATAGTTATTACCATTCAGCTATCGGGCTCCTGAATCAACATGGATAACTTCACTCACCTCAACAACAAACTGATTCCACGGCCTATGAACTCACTTTCAAGGATTCTATGACTCTTGTTCTCAGTATTATTTATTTATCTAGCTGTCTATCTAGTTATTTATTTATGATTTTTGCATATGCACAATTTGTCTTCTTCTGCACATGATCTGTCAGTAGTATTTCATTGATTCTGTTGTATTTTCTTGTTCTACTGCGAATGCCTGCAAGAAAATTATTCGCAGGGTAGTATATGGTAACATATATGTACTTCGATAATTAATTTACTTGGAACCATAGACATTGATGTGGTATAATCAAATACGATTAAGCAATATGACAAGGAAGGGCCCATGAAAGAAAATTCTCCACAGAAAATCCATGGGAGCTCTAATCGTAGCCATAATGTTCATAAATTCCCCTGCACCGTGTATATGGTTTCATTAATTGCCTAATATAATTGAAGGTGTTGGCAGAAATGTGGTTGAAAGAGCCACAGTTTGAGCAGTATGGCCATTTATTCGCAGAGACTTTACAATGTTGGTATTTCAGGAGGAGTACAGGGTCAATGAGTGGCAGGAGAAGATAGTGAATGGCAGAGAAAGGATTAAAAGATCAGACAATCTAGACTGATTTCAGAGATTGGGTTCCAGTGGCCATATTTTGGTTTGTTACTTACAGATTTTTCTTCTTGAGTCCTTAGTTCCCAGTGGAGCATCGGCCATCAATGACCTTCCATCTCCATCGTCCTCTGTTCTGAGCCAGTTTCTCGAGGGTGGACCGGGAGTATCCCCATCATTTAATTTCAGCCTCAATGTCTCTCCTCCATGTGTTCTTTGGGTGTCCCTTTTTCCTCTTTCCTTGGGGATTCCATTTCAATGTCGGCCTGGGGATGTGGTTGGTTGGCTTCCTCAAGGTGTGGTGAATCCACCTCCACTTCCTTTTGTGTATTTGTACCTTTATGGATTCCTGGTTGGTGTTTTCCCACGGTGTCTGGTTGGTTACTTTATCAGACTATCTGATGTTCATGAACCTTCTCAGGCACTGGTTGACGAAAGCATACAGATTAACCTTATGCTAAACCTTTCATCCTTAATGCATTTTAGTGACAATGTTGTCCAAGATGCTTCTGCGCCCAATCTCTAAAACAAAGTCAGTTAAAGGATTTGCACTCAACAACTTCTGTCAGCATGCAAAGCAGTGAGTTCATGAAAGTGATCAATACATGACCAACTTATAGGCAACAATGTAATTTTTGAACACGTTAATTATCATTTTTCAGAATCAACTTTATCATTACTAACATGTAGTGAAATTTGTTTTGCAGCAGCAAGACAGTGCAATATACAAAAATTATTATAAATTACAGTAAGAGTATGTAAAAATGAGATAAATAAATGCAAAAAAAAGAGAGCAACCATGTGTTCTTAGTAATATGTTTAGCTCTTTTCAGGTTCCTACTGGAAACCTAAGCAATTTTCATAGTCTTCTATACAATGATGCATAAAGGTCACCAGGACACTCAATGCACAGAAAAACAATCTAGATTAGATTAGATTATGAGGACAAGCAGTCCTCTTTTATTGTCATTTAGTAATGCATGCATTAAGAAATGATACAATTTGTTCCTCCAGAATGATATCACAGAAACACAAGACAAACCAAGACTAAAATATCTGACAAAAACCGCATAATTATAACATATAGTTACAACAGTGCAAGCAATACCGTAATTTGATAGAAGAACAGACCATGGGCACGGTAATTTCCTCTTGCAAGGAACAAAGAACATGGCTTTGCCAGGCTGCCTACTTGCCCATGTGCTGAATACACTGGCCTAGCATGCGCGTCAGCTCTGTGCTATGGTCAGTTCTTTCTGCAGGAGAATGCCAGTTATTAAAGTACCATTCCAGATTCTTTACTTTTTCAGCAGTCCCAATGTCACCTGACATTTGATCCACCAGGAGAGGTCAAAGACTGTCTATTGATCTAGGCTTCTTCATTATTGACTCCACTTCAGAACAACTCACATATGCAGCAGGCACACTGTAAGAGGCTCGTGCCACAAGCAACATTGTAGAATAAAGATTATACGAAATCCTCATATAAAACAATGAAAATAAAATTGGATGGGCCATCCAGCATTGGTAGTGGACTAGGATATGAATGGGCTACAGTTGACATGCCGTTCAAGAATTCAAAGTACATTTCCACTCAAAGTATGTCTGCAGTATTCACCCTGAGATTCGTTTTCCTACAGGTGGCCATAATAAAACCATAAGACCGTAAGACATAGGAGCAGAATTAGGCCATTCGGCCCATTGAGTCTGCTCTGCAATTCCATCATGGCTGATCAAGGATCCCACTCCACCCCACACACCTGACTTCTCGCCACATCCTTTGATGCCCTGACCGATCAGAAAACGATCAACTTCCTCCTTAAATATACGTACAGACTTGGCCTCCACCGCAGTCTGTGGCGGAGCATTCCACTACTCTCTGGCTAAAATAACTCCTTACCTCTGTTCTAAAGGGGCCCCCCTCAATTTTGAGGCTGTGCCCTCGAGCCATGAAACAAAGAAAACCATAGAACCGATTCAAAGAAAAACATCAACCCCCACAAAAGCAAAAAAAAACAAATCCTGCAAATGCCAAAAAAGAGTGGAAAATGCAGAATATAAAACACCAGCTCAAAAAATCATTGAAAGAGCCCAGACATATTCAGTTCAGTTCAATCTAGCACTGTGAATGTTCCTGGACTCTTTTGATGACTTTGTGGGTTGGTATTTGTCAGTCGTCAGAATTGCTGAATTATCAGACTTAAAGTCCAAAAGACGGAGGCATAACATAAAGATTTTTACTCTTCATGTATGTGAAAGATGTAAGAAATAAGGTCGATTCAATTCAAACCCAGGACAAATACTCCAGAGATCTGAGTTGAAATCTGATTTAGAAGCTGTGGTATTTAAAATTATTTAATAATATGAAATTTAGAAAAAATTAATCATGATAATGGTGATAACAAAAATTATCTATTTGTTTTAAAGGTCGTCACATTTCCTTCGATCGTTACCTGGTCTGGCCCACGTGTGACTTTGGACTATGAGTTTAACTCTTAAATGCCTTCCAAAGTGGTATAGCAAGCCATTCTGTTCAGACAGATAAATCTAGTATCCGCCCAGACACAGATTTCTGACATGACAATATTAGTCCCAGCTCAAGAGACCTTATACAAAGTCCACACAGTTTGGGACTGATGCATAAGTTGGGACAACTGTCCCACAGACTTGGCAAGCAAGGGCCTAATATAGTTGTACTCAAATAATCATAGCTCACAGACAGTGTGCTAGCCTCCTCTATCACATATTGTCCAAATATCCAGAGTTGAGTTGAGAGTGGTTATCCTTGCCAGCAATCCAGAATCTGAATCAGAATCAAGTTTATTATCACTGGCATTGACGTGAAATTTGTTAACTTAGCAGCAGCAGTTCAATGCAATACATAATCTAGCAGAGAGAGAAAAAAAACATGATAATAAAAAAACAAGTAAATCAATTACATATATTGAATAGATTAAATAAATGTGCAAAAACAAATACTGTATATTTAAAAAAAAGTGAGGTAGTGTCCAAAGATTCAATGTCCATTTAGAAATTGGACAGCAGAGGGGAAGAAGCTGTTCCTATATTGCTGAGTATGTGCCTTCCGGCTTTTGTACCTCTTACCTGATGGGTAACAGTGAGAAAAGGGCATGCTCTGGTTGCTGGAGGTCTTTTAATCATGGACACTGCCTTTCTGAGACACTGCTCCCTAAAGATGTCCTGGGTGCTTTGTAGGCTAGTGCCCAAGATGGAGCTGACTGGATTTACAACCTTCTGCAGCTTCTTTCAGTCCTGTGCAGTAGCCCCTCCATACCAGACAGTGATGCAGCCTGACAGAATGCTCTCCACGGTACGACTATAGAAGCTTTTGAGTGTATTTGTTGACATGCCAAATCGCTTCAAACTCCTAATAAAGTATAGCCGCTGTTTTGCCTTCTTTATAACTACATCGATATCTTGGGACGAGGTTAGATCCTCAGAGATCTTGACACCCAGGAACTTGAAGCTGCTCACTCTCTCCACTTCTGATCCCTCTATGAGGATTGGTATGTGTTCCTTCATCTTACCCTTCCTGAAGTCCACAATCAGCTCTTTGATGTTGAGTACCAGGTTGTTGTTGTTGCTCCACTCCACTAGTTGGCATATCTCACACCCGTACGCCCTCTTGTCACCACCTGAGATTCCACCAATAATGGTTGTATTGTCAGCAAATTTATAGATGGTATTTGAACTATGCCTAGCCACATAGTCATCTGTATACAGAAGTAGAGCTGTGGGTTAAGCACACATCCCTGAGGTGCGTCAATGTTGATCGTCAGCGAGGAGAATATGTTATCACAGGATTGTGGTCTTCCAGTTAGTAAGTCGAGGATCCAATTGCTGAGGGAGGTACAGAGGCCCAGGTTCTGCAACTTCTCTTTCATGATTGTGGGAATGATAGTATTAAATGCTGAGCTATAATCGATGAACAGCATCCTGATGTAGGTGTTTGTGTTGTCCAGGTGATCTGAAGCCATGTGGAGAGCCATTGAGATTGCATATGCCATAGAAACCACAGAAACTACAGCACAGAAACAGGCCCTTTGGCCCTTCTTGGCTGTGCCGAACCATTTTCTGCCTAGTCCCACTGACCTGCACATGGACCATATCCCTCCATACACCTCCCATCTATGTATCTGTCCAATTTATTCTTAAATGTTAAAAAAGAACCCGCATTTACCACCTCATCTGGCAGCTCATTCCATACTCCCACCACTCTCTGTGTGAAGAAGCCCCCACTAATGTTCCCTTTAAACTTTCCTCCCCTCACCCTTAACCTATGTCCTCTGGTTTTTTTCTCCCCTTGCCTCAGTGGAAAAAGCCTGATTGCATTCACACTATCTATACCCATCATAATTTTTTATACCTCTATCAAATCTCCCCTCATTCTTCTACGCTCCAGGGAATAAAGTCCTAACCTATTCAACCTTTCTCTGTAACTGAGTTTCTCAAGTCCCGGCAACATCCTTGTAAACCTTCTCTGCACTCTTTCAACCTTATTTATATCCTTCCTGTAATTTGGTGACCAAAACTGAACACAATACTCCAGATTCGACCTCACCAATGCCTTATACAACCTCATCATAACATTCCAGCTCTTATACTCAATACTTCGATTAATAAAGGCCAATGTACCAAAAGCTCTCTTTATGACCCTATCTACCTGTGACGACACTTTTAGGGAATTTTGTACCTGTATTCCCAGATCCCTCTGTTCCACTGCACTCCTCAGTGCCTTACTATTAATCCTGTATGTTCTACCGTGGTTTGTCCTTCCAACGTGCAATACCTCACACTTGTCAGTATTAAACTCCATCTGCCATTTTTCAGCCCATTTTTCCAGCTGGTCCAAGTCCCTCTGCAGACTCTGAAAACCTTCCTCACTGTCTACTACACCTCCAATCTTTGTATCATCAGCAAACTTGCTGATCCAATTTACCACATTATCATCCAGATCATTGATATAGATGACAAATAACAATGGACCCAGCACTGATCCCTGTGGCACACCACTAGTCACAGGCCTCCACTCAGAGAAGCAATTCTCTACCACCACTCCCTGGCTTCTTCCATCGAGCCAATGTCTAATCCAATTTACCACCTCTCCATGTATACTTAGCGACTGAATTTTCCTAACTAACCTCCCATGCGGGACCTTGTCAAAGGCCTTACTGAAGTCCATGTAGACAATATCCACTGCCTTCGCTTCATCCACTTTCCTGGTAACCTCCTTGAAAAACTCCAACAGATTGGTCAAACATGACCTACCACGCACAAAGCCATGTTGACTCTCCCTAATAAGCCCCTGTCTATCCAAATGCTTGTAGATTCTGTCTCTTAGAACTCCCTCCAATAACTTACCTACCACTGACGTTAAACTCACCGGCCTATAATTTCCCGGATTACTTTTCGATCCTTTTTTAAACAACGGAACAACATGAGCCACTCTCCAATCCTCCGGCACTTCACCCGTAGACAGCGACATTTTAAATATTTCTGCCAGGGCCCCCGCAATTTCAACACTAGTCTCCTTCAAGGTCCGCGGGAACACTCTGTCAGGTGCCGTTGACCTATTGTGGCGATAGGCAAATTGCAATGCATCCAGGTCCTTGCTGAGCCAAGAGTTCAGTCTAGTCATAACCAACCTCTCAAAGCATTCTTCACTGTCGATGTGAGTGCCACCGGGCGATAGTCATTAAGGCAGCCCACATTATTGTTTTTAGGCACTGGTATAATTATTGCCTTTCTGAAGCAAGGGAGAGCTTCCACCTGTAGCAGTGAGAGGTTGAAAATGTCCTTGAATACTCCTGCTGGTTGGTTGGCACAGGTATTCAGAGCCTTACCAGATACTCCATCGGGACCTTCACTCTCTTTAAAGACAGTCTAATGTCGGCCTCTGAGACAGAGAGCACAGGGTCATCAGGTGCAGCAGGAATCTTCACAGCTGTAGTTGTGTTCTCCCTTTCAAAGCGTGCATAGAAGGCGTTGCGTTCATCTGGTAGTGAAGCATTCCTGCCATTCATACTATTGGGTTTCACCTTGTAGGAAGTAATGTCTTTCAGACATTGCCAGAGTTGCCATGCATCTGATCGCCTCCAAACTCGTTCAAAAATGTCTCTTTATCCTTCAAATAGCCCTCCGCAAATCATACCTGGTTTTCTGGTACAGGCCTGGGTTGCCAGACTTGAATGCCACAGAACTAGCCCTTAGCAGATGACATACCTCTTGGATCATCCATGGCTTTTGGTTTGGGAATGTACAGTAAATCTTTGTAGGCAGACACTCATCAACATAGGTTTCAATGAAATTGATAACAACTGTAGCATACTCATCCAGATTCAAAGTAACTCCCTGAATACAACCCAGACCACCAATTCAAAGCAGTCCTGTAGGCACTCTTGTGCTTTCCTTGTCCAAACCTTCTTGGTCCTCACTACTGGTGCTGTAGTCTTCAGTATCTACCTATACTTAGGGAGTAGATGTACAGCCAGGTGATCAGACTTCCTGAAGTGAGGGTGTGCAATAGCACAGTAGGCCCTCTTGATGGTGGTGTAACAATGGTCCAATGTGTTGTTTCTTCTGGTATTGCAAGTGATCTGTTGATGGGAGTTGCTTTGTGATTTTTTTCAGACTGGCCTTGTTAAAATCTCCAAAAACGACGGTGAAGACATTAGGGTGTGCTGTTTCATGCCTGTTGATCCCGTTACTCAGATCATCTAAAGCCCGCTTGACATTGACCTGAGGTGAAATGTACACTGCTACCAAAATGATCCCGGAGAGCTCCCTTGGCAGGTAAAAAGAATGGCACTTAACTGCTAGATATTGAAGAGACAAAATTTCACTTTTATTCTGAAGAGACCTTCCATTATGTTATGTGGTTCTATCATTGTCAAAATGTGCTAGATTCAGAACAAATCTTGCAGTTGAAAAATGGGCAGTGTAAGGTGTTGTGGACCATAGTAGGAACAAAAATGTATTCCCCAGAATCACTAATTCCATGGACCAGCACAACCCCTATTCCACAATTATCACTAAACCTGCGACCAACGGTAGTTCACTAAGGAATGCAGAAGAGCATAGCAGGAGCAGCACCAGACACAGTGAGCATTGAGTTAAGTTTCAACACAGGAGTAAGTGCATGCCAAAGAATGGAAATAGCATGTAATAATAATCCAAGAACAAAATCAGATCGAAACTCTGCAGACCTTCCATAACTGATAGTGACTGGTTGTGGACAATTAGACTGCAGAATGAAGTGATTCGATGTTCATTCCCATTTTTAACAATGGCTTAGCCCAGCACATGAAAACAAAAAGACAAAGTTGTGGCATTTGCAAATTTCCACAATCAGAAGAGGCAACTGGATTCACTTCATCTTCCTCCTTCACATGTCAGTGTTTAGCCAATTTCATTCACTTCCTGTAATATCAAGAAATGGCTGAGAGCCATTAATGAAACAAAGGCTATTGGCTCCAACAACAATCATCTGTATGTCTGGCAACATGAAATTTAGAACAAACTGTGCTTCCAGTCTGGTCCCATGTGATACAGTGCTGACATTTACCCAATAATGTTGAAAATTACTTGCGTATATCCAACCAACAGTTCAATCTTTCAAATTACAGCTTTGTTACTCAACAATCAGCAAAAAAGTGATAGAGTGTTGTCAACAGTGCTAGTAATCTGCAAATAATGTTCCTGCATGGTTAACTCACTTCTGCAAAGCTCGCTCTGCCCAGCCCTCTTAAGTGCAAAATCCAACCTATTAGAGCAGAATTGAAGTCCTGGTTCTGAACCAGGTGGTATGGGTCCTGAGGCTTCTGTACCTTCTTCCTGATGGCAGCAGTGAGAAGAGAGCATATCTTGGGAGGTGGGGTTCCCTGATAATCTGACGATGGTTGCTGCTTTCCTGCGACAACCATTTTGTGTGGATGTGCTCAATGGTGGAGAGGGCTTTACCCGTGATGGACTAGGCCGTATCCACTACTTTTTTGGTGGGATTTTCCATTCAAGGGCATTGGTGCTTCCATGTCATGCTCTGCGGGCACAGAGACTAACCTTACGCTACGCCAGTGGGGTTATCAGTAGTTATTGATGCAAAGCACTCACCACTGCCCCAGTCTGACGGGCAATTATTAACTGGAGGGATGTTCAGTACTCATCTTTCCTGCAGTGTCCAGGCCCATGAAAGGTGAAAGAAGATACTATTGGAGTTTTCATCTTTATAGCTCAAAGTTTAAAGTAAATTTATTATCAAGGTACATATATGTCACCACACTCAATAAGTCTATAATGGAATAATATCCATAGTAGAATCAATGAAAGACCGCAACAGCCAGGGTGTCCAACCAGTATGCAAAAGCCAACAATCTGTGCAAATACAAAAAGAAAGAAATAATAATAATAAATGCAAAAACAAGAAGTATTGAGAACATAAGATGAAGGGTCCTAGAAAGTGAGTCCATTGGTTGTAGGAACATTTCAATGCTGGGGCAAGTGAAGGTGAGTGAAGTTATCCCCTCTTGTTCAAGAGCCTGATGCTTGAGGGGTTATAGCTGTTCCTGAGCCTGGTGGTGTGAGTCCAGAGGCTCCTGTACCTTCTTCCTGATGGCAGCAGTGGGAAGAGAGAATGCCCTGGGTGCTGAGGGTCCATGATGATGGATGCTGCTTTCCTGCAGCAGCATGTTGTGTAGACGATCAGCTGTTTGGAGGATTTCACCCATTATGGACTGGGCCATATTCATTACTTTTTGTAGGATTTTCCATTCAAAGGCATTGGTGTTTCCACACCCTGCTGTAATGCAGCCCTACTGCACATCTATGGAATTTTGTCAAGGTTTTAGATGTCACTAGAATGATTCCAGGAATGAGAGGGTTAACTTATGAGGAATGTTTGTCCGCTCTTAGACTGTACTCCTTGGAGTTTAGAATAATGAGGGGGGACCTCATAGAAACGTTTTGAATGTTGAAAGACATGGACAGAGTGGATGTGGCAAAGTTGTTTCCCATGATGGGGGAGTCTAGTATGAGAGGGTATGACTTAAGGATTGAAGGGTGCCCATTCAGAACAGAGATGCAAAGAAATTTTTTTAGCCAGAGGGTGATGAATCTGTGAAATTTGTTGCCATGGGCAGCAGTGGAGGCCAAGTCTTTGGGTGTATTTAAGGCAGAGATTGGTAGGTATCTGAGTAGCCAGGGCATCAAGGGTTATGGTGAGAAGGCGGGGGAGTGGGACTAAATGGGAGAATGGATCAGCTCATGATAAAATGGTGGAGCAGACTCAATGGGACGAATGGCCAACTTCTACTCCTTTGTCTTATGGTCTTATGGTCATACTGAGTCTTCGCAAACTCCTAAGGAAGTAGAGGCTCTGCTGTGCTTTCTTCATAATTGCACTTACATGCTGGGCCCAGGACAGGTCCTCTGGAATCATAACACAGAGGAATTTAAAATTGCTGACCCTTTCTACCTCTGATCCTCTGATGAGGACTGGTTCATGGGCCTCTAGTTTCCTCCCCCTGAAGTAAATAATCAGCTCCTTGGTCTTGCTGACATTGAGTAAGAGGTTGTTGTAATACCACTCAGCCAGATTTTTATGCTTCCTATATGCTGATTCATCACCACCTTTGATTTGGCTTACAACAGTAGTGTCATGAGCAAACTTGAATATAGTATTGGAGCTGTACTCAGCCCCACAGTCATAAGTGTAATGTGAGTAGAGTAGGGAGCTAAGCACACAGCCTTGTGTTGCACATGTGCTGATGGAGATCGTGCAGGAGATGTTCTTGCCAACTTGAACTGACTGGGGTCTCCGAGTGAGGAAATTTAAGATCTAATTTCACAAGGAGGCATTGAGGCCAAGGTCTTGAAGCTTATTGATTAGTTTTGAGGGGATGATGGTATTGAATGCTGAGGAGTAGTTGATAAAGAGCATTCTGATGTATGCACCTTTGCTGTCCAGATGTTCCAGGGTTGAGTGGAGAGCCAATGAGATGGCATCTGCTGTGGACCTGTTGAACCAACGGACAGATTGGAATACACCCAAGTGGCTGCTCAGGTAGGAGTTGATACATTTCATCACCATCCTCTCAAAACACTTCATCACTGTGGATGTAAGTGCTACTGGACGATAGTCATTGAGGTAGGTTATCACGTTCTTCATAGGCACCGGTATAATTGAAGCCTACTTGAAGCAGGTTGGTATCTCAGACTGCTGAAGCAAGAAATTAAAGATCTCAGTGAATACTCCAGCCAGTTGATCAGCACAGGCTTTAAATACGTGGCCGGGTATCCTGTCTGGACTGGATGCTTTTCCCCGCTGAAGGCTGCTCCAACGTCGGCCTCAGAGACTGAAATCACAGGATCACTGGGGGTTGTGAGAGTTCTTGATGATTCTTCCATGTTTTGATGGTCAAACAAGCATGAAAGACATTGAGCTCATCCAGAAGCGAAGTCCTGCTGTTGCTTATGACCTTTGATTTAACTTCATAAGAGGTGATAATATTCATGCTCTGCCATAACTGTCAAGCATCCTTTGTTGACTCAAGTTTTGTCCGGAATTGGCACTTGCCCATGGGGTGGCTTTTCAGACCTTTTGTAACTTTCTTGGTCACCAGGCTTGAATGTCTTTGATCTGGACCTCAGCAGATTGTGGATCTCATGGTTCATCCAGACCTTCTGGTTGGAGAAGACTGAATGATTTTATGGGTAGACACTCATCAACAATTGTTTTAATAAAGTCAGTGACAATCGGGGTGTATTCATTCAGATTCACAGATGAGTCATTAAGCATGGCCCAGCCCACTGACTGGAAGCAATCCCATAGCTGCTCCTCTGCTCCTGCAACCATCTTTTTGTTGTCCTTATCTCTGGAGCCTTGCTCTTTAGCTTCTCCCCATATACAGGTAGGAGAAAGACAGCCAAGTGATCCAATTTACAAAATGTGGTCTAGGTTTGGAATGGTAGGCATTCTTTATCTTAGTATAACAGTGGTCTAGTGAATTGGGACCTCCATTGCAACAGGTTATATGCTGATGGTAATTGAGCAAGGTTTTCTTCAAACAAAACTATGATTTGAAATGTGTCAGGGATGAGCTGTTTCTCGTTTGGCGCTGGAATCATGCGGTATCTCAAGCACTTGATTATAGTTGGCCACTGGTGGTATGTAAACTGTGGTCAGGATTATGAAGGGGAACTCCCAAGGTAAATAAAATAGCTGACATTTGATCATCAGGCACTTAAAGTCGGTGCTTGACAACACCGTCACATCAGAACACGACAAAGAGTTTATCATGAAACACACACCTCTCCCTTTTGCCTTTTCAGAATCAGCAGTTCAATCCATCTGTAAACTGAAAGCCTTCTGGTCTGACTGCTGTATCTGGTGTTTAGGAAGAAAGCCACATCTCGCTCAGACATAGAACACAACAATCTCTCATTTCCCTCCGATACAGAAATCTTGCCCTCAGGTCCTCAATTTTGTTCTCTAGCGACTGCACATTTGCTAACAAGATTCTGGGTAGAGGGAGCCTCGTCCCTCTGCGTTTCAGCCTGGCTTGGAGTCCCCACCTCCTGCCTTGCTTCCAGCGATGGCGATGAATTTTCATTCACTTAAATGTGATGAACTTGTTTAGTCTGCTGAGTCCTTCAGACGATCGTGAAATCTGTAGATCATTGTTGATTTAAAAGTACATTGCTTAGAGGGAAATTACATACTGCGCATTACAGTGAACATAATTCAAAAGAGGTATATTTAGAAGTATTGTCCATAGTCATAGAACGTCACCATGGTTCACCCGTGCATCTTATAGAGCTAAACTAGGTTGGTAGAGGGAATAGGAAACAGAGTGATAGGTCAAATGATGGAACAGTTGGTGTAAAGGTAGATCCATGACTTGGTCATCAGAAGGGCAGGTATGACTGCTGTATGTTCTGGGGTTTAGATGCTTTTAAAGGGACAGGAAGGGAGATAAAAGATGTGGGGGAGTGGCATTGCTAAACAGGGATAGCATTGTGGCTGCAGATAGGGATGATGTCATGGAAGGGTCGTCTACTGAGTTAGTGTTATTGGAAGTCAAATACAGGAAGGGAGCAATCACTGCAAGTAAAGAACAGGAAGATGATTTGTATGAGGTAGGGCTGAGGGACAAAAGAGGAAACATGTGCCTAGAGTAGGAAGAGGGAGGGGAGGTGCTTTATGAATACATTGCTTCAGTATTCACCAGTGAGAGGGGCTTTGACTAATGTGAGGTCAACATAGAACAGCCTGATATGCTGGAATATGTCGACTTCAAGAAAGAGGAACTTATGAAAAGCATTGGGGCAGACTACTGGAGAGGATCCTCGGAGACAGGATTTATGAATACTTGGACTAGCACAGGCTGATTACGGATAGTCAGCATGGCCTTGTGACTTGCCCCTAGGGCCTGTTCAACTTTTTCAAGGAAGTAACAAAACAAATTGATGAAGATAGAGTGGTGGATATGCTGTATATGTATTTTAGTAAGGTAGTCAATCAAGTTCAGAAAGTTAGGGGAAGCTTGGCTGCATGGAATTGAAATTGGCTAGCTAACAGAAGTAAGATGGAGCATATTCTGCCTGGAGGTCAGTGACCGGTGATGTTCTGCAGGAACCTACTCTCTTTGTGATTTTTATAAATGAATTAGATAATGAAGGGAAGGATGTGTTAGCAATTTTACAGAAGAAACCAAGATTGGTGGTATAGTGAATAGTGTAGAAGACTATGTTACAGTGGGATACTGACAGGATGCATAGCTGGGACAAGAAGTGAGAGATAGAGTTTAATCTGGAAAGGTAGGAGCAAAGTTGAACTTGAAGGCAGAGTACAAAGTTAATGATATAAATATGAGCAGTGTGGAGAAACAGAAGGACGTTGGTGTCCAAGTTCATAAATCTCTCAAATTTGCCAGGCAAGCTGATGCAGTGGTTAAGAAGGTGTATAGTGTGTTGGCCATTTTAGTCAGGGGATTGAGTTCCACAGCCCTGAGGTAATGTTGCAGCACTATAAAACTCTGGTTAGACCTCACTTGGAGTATTGTGTTCGCCACATTACAGGAAGGATGTGAATGCTTTAGAGACGGTTCAGACAAAATTTACCAGGATACTGCCAGGACCAGAGAATGTGCCTTATGAGAAAAGTTGAATAAACCAGTGTTTTTCTCTTTGGAGTGAAGGAGGATGAAAGGCAACTTGATAGAGGGTAAACAAGATGATGAGAGGCATAAATAGAGTGGACAGCCAGTGCCTTTTTCCCAGGGTGGCAATGAGAGGACATTTTTATTGTGATTGAAGGAAAGTATTGGGGATGTCATAGGTAAGTTTTTTTTCCCCCCACAGAGAATAGTAAGTCTGTGGGATGCACAGTCAGTGCTGGCGGAAGAGTTTAAGAGATTCTTAAGGCATTTAAGAGATTCTTAGACAGGCAAATGGAAAAAAGAAAATTGGAGGGCTGTGCAGGAGAGAAAGGTTAGATTGATTTTCAAGTAGGTTAATATGCTGACACTACATCATTGGCTGACTGTGCTGGACTGTTCTACGTCTTCCCGTTCATGCTTTCCTTGCCTCGAGAGTTGCAGCAACATGATAAGCTCAGCTGGACAAATATGCTGGAAAACATTTTGAATTGTGGTATCTACATCGATGATGTCTGCAGAGTGAACATCAATGGCAGCACTCATATCTTGGATTAAACTCCTGAAATTAGAATCACGGAAGAATTATGGTCCTTTCCCTCACTGTGTCAGAACTAGTTGAAACATAACCGTCCCACCGAATTCCTCCTTCTGTTCTAGTTCAAGATCACAGCTCTTTCAGTTCAGGGTTCTCATGCAGGGACCTCCAGATTCCTGCCACCTACTGGGTGAAAATATTTTTTTTGTCAGCTCCAATTTTATCCAATTACTTTAAATCTGATCTGACTTTTCACCCTTCTTGTAAGGCATTGCTGCAATAACCTTGTAAAGAATGTTAGTTCGACCAACGAACTGATTGTGATCTTCAGGAAGGAGGAGTCAAGCAAATACACATCAGCCCTTTGCAAAGAGTCAGCAATGGAAAGGTTGAGCAGTTTCAAGTTCCTGGGTGTCAGCATCTCTGAAGATCAGAACTGGGCCCAACATATTGATGTAATTATGAAGAAGGCATGTCAACAGCTATTTTTCATTTGGGGTTTAAAGAGTTTAGGTATGTCATCAAAGAGTCTAGCAAATTTTGAGAAAAAGCCACAGAGGTTTGTAAACTCAGCCAGATCCATCAAGGGCACTAGCCTCCCCGTATCTGGGGCATCATCAAAAGGTATACTAGACAGGTATATGGAGGAATTTAAGGTGAGGGTGGGATTATATGGGAGGCAGGGTTTAAGGGTCGGCACAACATTGTGGGCTGAAGGGCCTGTACTGTGCTGTACTATTCTATGTTCTACGTTCTATGCGCTATTCTAAAGGCAAGATGACACAACCGTGGCTAACAAGAGAAGTCAAAGCCAATATAAAAGCCAAAGAGAGGACGTATAATAAAGCAAAAAATAGTGGGAAGTTAGAGGATAGGCAATCTTTTAAATGTCAACAGAAGGCAACTAAAGAAGTCGTTAAGAAGGAAAAGATAGAATTGGAAGAAAAGCTAGCCAATAATACTAAAGAGGATTTCAGAAGTTTCTTCAGATACATTAAGTGTAAGAGGGAGGCAAGGGTGAATATCGGACTGCTTCAAAACAATGCTGGAGAGATAGTAATGGGGGACAACAAAACGGTGGATGAACTGAATAAGTATTTTTATATCAGTCTTCACTGTGGAAGACACTAGCAATATGGTAGAAGTTCCAGGTGTTGGGGGTCATGAAGTGTGTGAAGTTACAATAAATAGAGAGAAGCTTCTTGGGAAACTGAAGGGTCTGAAGGTGGATAAGTCACCTGGACCAGATGGTGTACATTCCAGGGTTCTGAAAGAGATTGTGGAGGCATCAGTGATAATGTTTCAAGAATCACTAGATTCTGCAATGGTTTTGGAAAACTGGAAAATTGCAAATGACACTCCACTTTTCAAGAAGGGAGAGAGACAGAAGAAAGGAAACTGTAGGCCAGTTAGTCTGAGCTCAGTGGTTGGGAAGATGCTGAAGTCAATTATTAAGGATGAGGTCTCAGGGAACTTGAAGGCACATGGTGAAATCTTCTCAAGGGAAAATCTTGCCTGACAAATTTGTTCGAATTCTTTAAAGAAATAACAAGCAGGATAGATAAAGGAAAATTGGTTGATGTTGTGTACTTAGATTTTCAGAAAGCCTTTGACATAGTGCCACACGTGAGGCTGCCTAGCAAGTTACAAGCCCATGGTATTACAGGAAAAATCCTAGCATGGATAAAGCAGTGGCTGATTGGCAGGAGGCAAAGAATGGGAATGACAGGAGCCATTTCTGGTTGGTTAGATAGACAGATAGATAGATATACTTTATTGATCCCGAGGGAAATTGGGTTTCATTACAGCCGCACCAACCAAGAATAGAGCATAAATATAACAATACAAAAACCACGAACAATCAAACAACAAAATGAAAACTATGCCAAATGGAAATAAGTCCAGGACCAGCCTATTGGCTCAGGGTGCCTGACCCTCCACGGGAGGAGCTGCAAAATTCGATGGCCACAGGCAGGAACAACCTCCCATGACGCCCAGTGTTGTATCTCAGTGGAATATGGCCAGAGTCCAACAGCAAAAAGTTCAATATCTGATCTACAAACATGTTCCTTGATTGTAATATGACCCGGATTGCACCATCTGTTGTTAACCAGAACAGTAAGCCCCCAACTCCTTTATGCTTACCACTCTCAGTGCATTTCCAGTCAGCCCGAACGGTCTGGAAGCCGTCCATGGAAAAGTCATGATCAGGTATGTCTTGTGCAGCCCCGTTCCAGTAAAACACATAACACTGCACTCCCGAAATGTTCTCTGACGCTTGGCTAGCACCGTGAACTCGTCCATTTTATTACCCACCAAACTCCTCTTCTCCTTAAGTCTCTGTTGTCTCGACCCGGTCCTCTTTCCTCGCCTTTGTGATCCCCCTCTGCATCCTCTGTGTGTTTTCTGTAACCCCTCTAGTAGTCTCTTAAATTTCACTAGTGTATCTGCCTCCACCACTGACTCAGGCAGTGCATTCCGCTCACCAACCACTCTCTGAGTAAAAACCCTTCCTCTAATATCCCCCTTGAACATCCCACCCCTTACCTTAAAGCCATGTCCTCTTGTATTGAGCAGTGGTGCCCTGGGGAAGAAGTGCTGGATGTCCACTCTATCTATTCCTCTTAATATCTTGTATACCTCCATCATGTCTTTTCTCATCCTCCTTCTCTCCAAAGAGTAAAGCCCTAGCTCCCTTAAACTCTGATCATAATGCATACTCTCTAAACCACGCAGCATCCTGGTAAATCTCCTCTGTACCCTTTCCAAGGTGACCAGAACTGGATACAGTACTCCAAGTGTGGCCTAACCAGAGTTTTATAGAGCCGCATCATTACCTCCCAACTCTTAAACTCTATTCCTCCACTTATGAAAGCTAACACCCTATAAGGTTTCTTAACTACCCTATCTACCTGTGAGGCAACTTTCAGGGATCTGTGGACATGTACCCCCAGATCCCTCTGCTCCTCCACACTACCAAGTATCCTGCCATCTACTTTGTACTCTGCCTTGGAGTTTGTCCTTCCAAAGTGTACCACCTCACACTTCTCTGGGTTGAATTCCGTCTGCCACTTCTCAACCCACTTCTACATCCTATCAATGTCTCTCTGCAATCTTTGACAATCCTCTACACTATCTACAACACCACCAACCTTTGCGTCGTCTGCAAACTTGCCAACCCACCCTTCTACCCCCACTTCCAGGTCATTAATAAAAATCACGAAAAGTAGAGGTCCCAGAACCGATCCTTGTGGGACACCACTAGTCACAACCCTCCAATCCGAATGTACTCCCTCCACTACGACCCTCTGCTTTCTGCAGGCAAGCCAATTCTGAATCCACCTGGCCAAACCCCTAGATCCCATGCCTTCTGACTTTCTGAATAAGCTTACCGTGTGGAACCTTGTCAAATGCCTTAGTAAAATCCGTACATGTCACATCCACTGCACTACCCTCATCTCTCTGCCTGGTCACCTCCTCAAAGATCTCTATCAGGCTTGTTAGACACGATCTGCCCTTCACAAAGCCATGCTGACTGTCCCTGATCAGACCATGATTCTCTAAATGCCCATAGATCCTATCTCTAAGAATGTTTTCCAACAGCTTTCCTACCACAGACGTAAGGCTCACTGGTCTATAATTATCTGGACTAGCTCTACTACCTTTTTTGAATAAGGGGACAAGATTCACCTCTCTCCAATCCTCCAGTACCATTCCTGTGGACAACGAGGACATAAAGATCCTAGCCAGAGGCTCAGCAATCTCTTCCCTCGCCTCGTAGAGCAGCCTGGGGACTATTCTGTCAGGCCCCGGGGACTTATCCGTCCTAATGTATTTTAACAACTCCAACACCTCCTCTCCCTTAATATCAACATGCTCCAGAACTTCAACCTCACTCATATTGTCCTCACCATCATCAAGTTCCCTCTCATTGGTGAATACCGAAGAGAAGTATTCATTGAGGACCTCGCTCACTTCCACAGCCTCCAGGCACATCTTCCCACCTTTATCTCGAATCGGTCCTACCTTCAGTCCTGTCATCCTTTTGTTCTTCACATAATTGAAGAATGCCTTGGGGTTTTCCTTTACCCTACTCGCCAAGGCCTTCTCATGCCCCCTTCTTGCTCTTCTCGGCCCCTTCTTAAGCTCCTTTCTTGCTTCCCTATATTCCTCAATAGACCCATCTGATCCTTGCTTCCTAAGCCTCATGTATGCTGCCTTCTTCCACCTGAATAGATTTTCCATCTCACTTGTCACCCATCCCAAAGAGGAAGAATAATTCTTCCTCTTTGGGATGTATATATCCTTTGCCTTCCGAATTACTTCCAGAAATTCTAGCCATTGCTGCTCTACCATCATTCCTACCAGTGTTGTTTTTCAATCAATTCTGGCCAATTCCTCTCTTGTGCCTCTGTAATTCTCTTTATTGCACTGTAATATTGATGAATCTGACTTTAGCTTCTCCATCTCAAATTTCAGAGTGAAATTGATCATATTGTGATCACTTGCCCAAGTGTTCTTTTATCATAAGCTCTCTAATCAATTCTGGATCATTGCACAACACCCAATCCAAACAGCTGGTCTCCTAGTGGCTCAGCCACAAGCTGCTCGAAAAAGCCATCTCCTAACATTCCAGAAATTCCACCTCCTGTAATCCAGCACCAACCTGACTTTCCCAATCTATCTGCATATTGAAATCCCCCATGACTATTGTAACATTGTCCTTTTGGCATGTGTTTTCTATCTCCCGTTGTAATTTGTAAGCCACATCCTTACTACTGTTTGGTAGTCTGTGTATAATTCCCATCAGGGTCTTTTAACTCTGTTCCTTAGCTCTGTCCGCAATGATTTAACACAAATCTTCTTTCATTCATGATTCAGTGATGCCCACAAGATCATACCTGCTAATCTGCAACTGTGCTGCAAGTTCATCTGCCTTATAACACCTTCAGTCCTCTATTCACGCTTTTCGACTTAGTCCACCTTTTACATTGCAACTCATTCTGTTGACTGTGTTTTTGCCAATCAACAGCCTCTCCTTACTGCACATTGCACATTGCCTCTGTTTGTAAATTAGCTGCATCATCTTCAGCACCATTATCCACCTTTCCTATGATACTTCTTGCATTTAAATATACACAGCTCAGGACAATAGTCGTACCATGCTCAACCTTTTGATTCCTAACTTTGTCTGAGTTCTTGCCAACATTTGCCTCCACAACCTCACCATAGTGCTGGCACTCTAGTTCCCATCCCCCTGTAACTCTACTTTAAACCCCACCGTGCTGTATTAACAAACCTTCCCTCTATCAGTACCCCTCCAGTCTCTTCTGTACAGGTCCCACCTTCCCTGGAAGAGAGCCCAATGATCCAAAAATATTATGCCCGCTCTCCTACACCAATTCCTTAGCTATATATTAAACCCTATAATCTTCTTAGTTCTGGCTTCACTAGTGTGAGGCACAGGTAGTGTTCCTTAGATCACAACCCTGGAGGTCCTGCCCCTTAACTTAGCACCTGAGCTCCCTGTGTAGAACCCTGTCACTCATCCTACCCATGTCACTGGTACCTACATGGACCACGAGCTCTGGCCGTTCTGCCTCCCACTTAAGAATATTGAGTAATCCATTTAAGATGTCCCAGATCAACATACAATCCGGGGGGAGGTGGGGTGGCGTGTAACATACCATCCAGGAATTTCGTTCTCAGCCACAGACCTCCCGTCTGTTCCACTGACTAATGAATCCCCGATCACCACAGCATGCTCTTTCTTGCTCCTTCCCTTCTGAGTCACAGAGGCAGACTTTGTGCCAGAGACCCAACCACTGTGGCTTCACTCTGTTGGGTCATCTCCCCTTACAGCATCCAAAGTGATATACCTGCTGTTGAGGGGGATGGCCATGGGGTCACTCTGCATTGGCTCCTTAACTCCTTTCCGCTTCCTGACTGTCACCCAGTTTCCTGTGTCCTGCAACTTGGGCGTAACTACCTCTCCTTATGTCCTATCATTCTCCCCTTCACCCTCCGGAATGATCCAAAGTTCATCAATTTCCAGCTCCAGCTCCTTAATGTGGATTGTTGGAAGCTGCAGCTGGATGCACTTCTTGCAGCTGTAGTCATCAGGGACATGGAAGGACTCACTGCCTTCCCACATCCTGCAAGAGGAGCATTCAGCTATCCTGCCTAGCATCTCTACTATCCTAGCTAAGCAGATATAAAGAAGGGAAGGGAGAAAAAAAAACAATCTAGAGCTTTTCTTTCCTTTGCTTTCTTTTACTGAAGCCTCTTTTCACTGAAGCCTTGAAGAGCTAAAGGCTCAAGATCACCACTCAGAGAACGGCCGCTGCACTTGTCCCTGCCTTCCTTTAGTTTGCTCTTCTAATCAGTCGCAAACGTGGATTGGCTGCTGGTCAAAACTTCTTTTCATTGTACCGACCCACTGCTGCCTTTTGTACTCGGGCAGTGAACCTGACTGAGGTTCCTTCTCAAAACTTCCAATGTCTGGACTGGCCGCTGGTCAAAGCACTTCCTGAACTGCTCCAGCCTATCTGACTCTGAAGAATTGTTGTAGCATGGCTGACTCTATTCAGATCATCAAAACTCCATGCCACCGTCCGAGCAATTGACTCTCTGTTTCTTTCTCCGTCACATATCTATTTAATTCTGGAGTTAGTGAATCCTTGGACCATAATGTTCCTTTTAATCCTTTTGTTACAGCTCCAAGTGGTGACATCACATTTAATTGCACAGTAATCCATTTTCCAGTTTTTCCTACTTCCTCAATCTAATACCATCAAGACTGCTTAAATTTCCCTATGTATTTGTGTCAATGAATGTTGTGTAAACGAAACTTTTTTGCCAATCTTGCCAGTAATTAATGATACTTATGATAAATAATTGAGATCCGGCAGGTGTCATTGCAGGACATCTCTGTAACATCCTGATAGTGTCAGTATCTGCCCATTATTCCAAGTCTCAGTCAAGGGTCATTATTCCAAGGGTCCCAATCTTAGCAGCAGATTACCTTCAATTCCACAAGCTTCAATTTCAGTCATTTCTTAGAGTCTCAACTTCTGGAAGTCCCTATAAATTACATTAGAAATAGGTAGTCTTAATGATTGGTGTGAAGGAGGAGGTGGGTGGGATGGTAAAAATTGGAGTGCATCATATTTTTGCAGAGATATGTTTTTGAGGTAACATATCTGTTTTTGCAGATTCCACCTCTCCTCAATTTTTTTTGCCCATTATCTAGAGCCAGTATCACCATGGTTATAATCCTTTATAGCAGCATTTAGCTGTACAATTCATACACTGGATCTGTATAATTGACTGTGCCCCTTATTATCTCATTGCTGAGAAGTCAGTCTTTCCAAATCTAAAAATACTGTATAGTGACTGTTTTATATTTCTCCTTTGAAACATAGCACTGAGCACGTGATTGATTTTAGAAAATCTGCTCTCTGGTACCCAGTTTGATGCATGTTTGGTGCAGAGTTTAATGGTCCTTGTGAAACCCACACTGGCATTGGTAAGTGAGTTATTGATGAAAAAGGCTGCCATTATTTTTATTATTGAGAGTAGACTGATTGGGCAGATTAGTTTTTTTTTATGACAACCCAATAGACTGTGGGGTAATCATTATTTTTGAAAGTAAAATCCATACAGGTTGAGCACAACTTAGCTGAAATTCCAAAATACAAAAACCCTTAAAATTCAAAGATTATTTGAGCACTGACATGGTGTCACAAATGGAAAATTTGATGAGGTTCTGGGAAGGTTCCCAGGCGATGCACAGATCTCTGCACACCACAGACAGTTCTGAAAGTGGCTTCACATATATAATGAACAGAAGTTAATGAAAAATAGAAAAAGACTGCTTAATGCAAAAAAAATGAAGTTCTCGATTGTGTATAAGAGTGGATTTGTCAGTGTTGGAGTGAATACATGCCACTTAATAGTATGAGCATCATGAAACAAGCAAAAATCAGAATCAGAATCAGGTTTAATATCATCAGCATCTGTTGTGAAATTTGTTAACTTTGCAACAGCAGAATAATGAAATATATGATATAGAGAACAAGAAAGTTACATTACGTGTATATATGTCTATAAAATAGTTAACTTAAAATAAGTAGAGCAAAAAAACAGAAATAAAAACATAGTGAGGTAGTGCTCATGGGTTCAATCTCCATTTAGATATCCTATGGCAGGGGGGAAGAAGCTGTTTCTGAATCACTTCAGGCTTCTGTACCTCTTTCCTGACAATAGCAGTCTGAAGAGGTCATGTCTTGTGCAGAGGGGATCCTTAATCATGGATGTCGCCTTCCTAAGGCACCACTCCTTGAAAATGTCTTGGATACTATGGAGGCTATAACCTATAATGGAACTGACTAATTTTACAAGTTTCTGCAACTTACTTCGATCTTGTGCAGTAGTTCTCCTCCCCCATCCCATACCAGATGGTGATGCAGCCAATCAGAATGCTCTCCATGGTACATTTATAGAAGTTTTTGAGTGTTTTATTTGACAAACCAAATCTTCTCAAACTCCTAATGAAAAATAGTCATTGTCTTGCCTACTTTATAGCTGCATCAATATGTTGCATCCGGGTTAGATCCTCAGAGCTACTGACACACAGAAACTTGAAATTGCTCACTCTCTCCACCTCTGATCCCTTTATGGGGATTGGTTTGTGATCCCTGATCTTACCCTTTCTGAAGTCCACAGAAGGCCTTCTGTCTTGCTGATGTTCAGTGCAAGGTTGTTGCTGCGATTCCACTCAACTAACTGGTCTATCTCGCTCCTGTACGCCCTTTTGTTAACATCTATCATGATGAACTGAAAATTGAATATTCATCAGATTGTTTGCAGAAGTTTAAGAAAGTCACTGCATTAAATTTAGAAACACTTGTGATAACGCGTCTGTTGATCATGAAGCAGCAGAGAAATTCAGTCACAAACGAAAGAAAATCTGCTGATGCTGCAAATCCAAGTAAAACACACAAAATGCTGGAGGAACTCAGCAGACCAGGCAGCATTTATGGAGAAAAGTACAGTCGATGTTTCGGACCGAGTGATGAGCTTGCCAAGATCGTCACTGATGAAAATCTAACATGCTGAACGGCTGTATCAGTACATATGCGTCATGAACAAATGTAAGACAAAGACTGCTTACCGGTAGCACATAAATTCAGAACTGAAAATATGGCGATGCCAAACAGCCACCAACCATCCACTTCGGCAGCCAAGGTGAGATAGCTTACCTTCCTGATGGTTCAATGTACGCGTTATTGTTTCATACACAAAATTATTAAAAATATTGTATAAAACTATATTCAGGGTATATATATATAAGCTGTATATATAATGTAAATGGATTTTGTCTTTAGACTTAGGTTCCATCCCCATGGTATCTCACTTCAAGGGGTGATTGATAAGTTCGTGGCCTAAGGTAGAAGTAGTCAGTTTTAGAAAACTTAGCACATTTATGTTTCAACATAGTCCCCTCCTACATTTACACAATTAGCCCAGCGGTCATGGAGCATACGAATCTTGGACCTCCAGAAAGTGTCCACTGCAGGGGTGAATGATAACTCTATGGCCTAAGGTAGAAGGAGATGAGTCATACAGCTCTCGTTACATGCACATGCAGGTCAACTCTTTGAGTGATTATGCAAAACGTTTGAAGTTAATAACTCATCAGGGGCGATTGATAAGTTTGTGGCCTAAGATAGAAGGTGAGTTACTAACTTTAAACTTTCTGCATAATCACTCAAAGAGTTAAACTTCATGTGCATGTAACGAGAGCTGTATAACTCATCTCCTTCTACCTTAGGCCACGAACTGGCTGTGGTCTTGCTTTTCAGACATGAGACAAGCATTATTCAGTATATAAGTGTCTTGCTATAGTTTTACCTGTAGAATAAAAGTGGATGAGAAAAGCAGCTTAGTAATAACACTGCAGCCTATATTGCCCAGAATTAATTTACTCTAACTGGAATCTGAGTTGCAGCTTGAAGTTCAATATCTACATAACTGCTTAAGTGATGGGTTTACTTCCACCCGAACACCCTCCCAGCCATCCTCCACCTGAAGCTATTGGTGCCCATTGTAACAATTACATACTGGGTTCCTAAGATTCGCAGGGAACATTTTAGATGAACTATTATTATACTTCGTGAATTTTATAATATGGCATCAAAAACTACAATTTCTTGAATGGATAATTATTGGAAGAATTTGGAGCAAAACATTTCTGAAATAAATTATGTTTATTATACAAAACAAGTATATTTTGGGTAGAATCCTGCAGTATTATATCTTACAGATCACTGACAACATATTGCATTATATACAGTGGCATGCAAAAGTTTGGGTAGCCCTAGTCAAAATTTCTGTTACTGTGAATAGCTAAGTGAGTAAAACATGAACTGATTTCCAAAAGGCATAAAGTTAATGATGACACATTTCTTTAATATTTTAAGCAAGAAAACTTTTTTATTTCCATCTTTTACAGTTTCAAAATAACAAAAAAGGAAAAGGGCCTGAAGCAAAAGTTTGGGCACCCTGCATGGTCAGTATTTAGTAACACCCCCTTTGACAAGTATCACAGCTTGTGAACACTTTTTGTAGCCAACTAAGAGTCTTTCAATTCTTGTTTGGGAGATTTTTGCCCATTCTTCCTTGCAAAAGGCTTCTAGTTCTGTGAGATTCTTGGGCTGACTTGCATGCACTGCTCTTTTCAGGTCTATCCACAGATTCTTGATGATGCTTAGGTCAGGGGACTGTGAGGGCCATGGCAAAACCTTCAGCTTGCGCCTCTTGAGGTGTGTTCAGGATCATTATCCTCTTTTCACCTTTGGCTTTTTTACAGACGGTGTGATGTTTGCTTCCAGAATTTGCTGGTACTTAATTGAATTCATTCTTCCCTCTACCAGTGAAATGTTCCCCGTGCCACTGGCTGCAACACAAGCCCAAAGCATAATCGATCTACCCCTGTCCTTAACAGTTGGAGAGGGGATCTTTTCATGAAATTCTGCACTCTTTTTCTCCAAACATACCTTTGCTCATTGTGGCCAAAAAGATCTATTCAAAAGGTTCAAAGGAATATCTAAACAAGCCTGATGCATTTTGGAAACAAGTCCTGTGGACTGATAAAGTTAAAATAGAACTTTTGCTTCAGGCCCTTTTCCTTTTTTGTTACTTTGAAACTGTAAAAGATGGAAATAAAAAAGTTTTCTTGCTTAAAATATTAAAGAAAAGTGTCATCTTTAACTTTATGCCTTTTGGAAATCAGTTCATCTTTTACTTGCTTAGCTATTCACAGTAACAGAAATTTTGACTGGGGTGCCCAAACTTTTGCATACCACTGTATATAGCTGTGTGTGGCCTATTATGTGCACCATAAATAAATAGATGCCATCAAACTTAATAGAAGCTGTTATAAAGTGCACTGACATTATACAGCAGCTAATATATTTTCAATCAGTGCATGGAATGAAAGCATCAGGTACACAATTTGTGCACATTTCTTTATTTCTCTATAATCTCTTTTATAAGGACATTATTCATACACAGATACCACCTAAATGCTTTATTTGATTTCAGATATTGCTGAAGTTGTATATGTGATATACATATATTTATATTACTCACTGTTGAAACAAAAGCCATTACTGATATACATTTTATAGTTAATATTACAGCATCTCAATAGACTTGGTAATTTATCTATCAAACTTTGACAAATGGAGAAATATATACTATATTTTTCTCATTTACAAATGGCAGTGGTATGAACAAAAGCTCACTTTCGATCCAAAACTGAAGGGCAGGTTCTGGAAACATGATTTCAAAACAAACTTCACTTACGATATGAAACGTAAAATTTTTCATAAATTCATACATTAGTAACATTAAGCGTGCTCAGTTAAAAGTAACATCAAACTTTCAACACATTTTCAACGATCTATCACAACATCACCAACATGTTATTCTGAGAATAGGAGAATGATTACAATGTAGCTCAGTTTTCATGAACTCCAGAGCAGCCTGGGTGCTGTACAGCAACATACAGCATAGTTTGGTTAGAATATCTGCATTGCAATTTCATGCTTTCATTCAAATTTGTCATGAATACATTTGGTTTCAAATCAACTTTTAATCACAAAGCATTTAGAATGAAAAAATATGCTTGAGAGATACCATTCTTTGATATTTCTCATACAATGAAACATAACAATGGAACGTTCATAGATATGCAGACCAGTATATGACATTAAAAAAGAGGAAGCAGAATGGAAACACGGCTCTTGCATAGAGGTCGATCCGTTTCGCTTCAGTTGGGATGACAGGCTTTGGAGGTGGAGGCTTCTTATTATTTTTTAACTGAAGCTTCCCAAGACCATTGTTAACTTCAATTGGTTTTCCATAGCAATCATAGTTGGACAATTCAAAGTCCCGAGGCAAGCTGCCAACAATACTGAAGTCATTGGATCTCAGGTCAGATTTGGAAGTGCAAACCTTTTTGCATCTTGTTTCAGCAACCTAACAAAACACAGAATATAATTGTTGAGATTTGGCATCAATATAACCAATATCACCATAGCCATGATCCTAACTATTGACATTTAACTATATAATTTATATACAGTAATTCCTTTGTTTAAATAAATGGCCATGGTAAATTGAATGAAAGTGAATTGTGATAGTGGTGCAATACACTAGCATACCAATGTGTGGCGCCACAAGGTAGTAAAATACAGCTACAATTCTCAGTCAGGCAATTGAGAAACAACATAATTGAACTGACTTCAGTACAGACTTCTACTTACAAGCTTTCCAAAACATTGTGCTTAAAGGATAAGGTACTGTCTTTGAACCTAGTGTATAAAATAATTTCCAAAATTACATCAAAAATATTTGGGCAGTTCCCTGAAAAACAGTTGTATAAACATTAATTTTCTTATAAAGTGACCACTAATTTTGGGTTTTATATGTGGTGAATTATGTCTAGAGGTGAAGCATGCATTGAGCGGAGTATTTGAAAAAAACACAGTAATCCACAACAGAATTTATCCCTGCATCATTCATATGTACAGAATAGTACAGCACTGTAATAAGCCCTTCAGCTCATATGATGTTGAATTAAACTAAATCTCTTCTGCTTGTATATGATCCATATTCTTCTATTCCCTGCATATTCATGTGCCTGACAGTGTCTTAAACACCAATATTGTATCTAATTCTACCTCCGTCTCCAGCGATCCATTCCAACACCTGTTACTTTCAGTGTTGTAGAACTTGCCCCACACATATCCTTTGAACTTTCCTTGTGTCATCATAAATGGATTTCCTGATATATTTTACATTTATACCCTGGGAAAAGATCTTGACCATCTATTTGTGCTGCTTATAATTCTATCAGGTCTCCCCTCAGTCTCTGATGTTCCAGAGAAAACAAGTTTATCCAAACTCTGCCTATAGCAGCATCCTAGTAAACTTCTTCTGTACCCTATAAATGAACAAATCTGAATGTCTCTGCAAAAACACTCTTAAACCACCTAATGATACGACATTTGATTTTCATGACAAATGGTTAAGTGGTGGTTATGTGTAATAGCGATGTAATAAATGATGTATTAATGAATGGTTATTACATCGTATCAGAGCAAAGGTAATTGCAAACACAAACGTTCAATACTATCATCCTCTCAAAAACTAATCCATAATCTCCAAGACCTTGGCCTCAGTACCTCCTTATGCAACTGGATCCTCGAATTCCTCACTTGCAAAGCCCAGTCAGTTCAGATTGGCAACAACATCTCCTCCACAAACTCCATCAGCATAGGTGCACCACAAGGCTGTGTGCTTAGCCCCCTGCTCTATTCGCTTTATAGTAATGACTGTGAGGCAAAGCACAGCTCCAATGCCTTATTTAAGTTTGCTGACGACACCACTTACTGGCCAAATCAAAGGTGGTGATTATTCAGCATATAGGAGGGAGATTGAAAATCTGCCCGAGTGGTGCCACAACAACAACATCTCACCAAATGTCAACAAGACTAAGGAACTGATTATTGACTATAAGAGGAGAAAACCGGAGATCTGCGAGCCAGTCCTCATCGGAGATTCAGAGGAGGAGAACTCAGCAACTTTAAATTACTCAGAGTTAGTACTTCTAGTAGTAGTAGTAGTAGTCATACTTTATTGATCCTGGGGGAAATTGGTTTTCGTTACAGTTGCACTGTAAATAATAAATAGTAATAGAACCATAAATAGTTAAATAGTAATATGTAAATTATGCCAGTAAATTATGAATAAGTCCAGGATCAGCCTATTGGCTCAGGGTGTCTGACCCTCCAAGGGAGGAGTTGTAAAGTTTGATGGCCACAGGCAGGAGTGACTTCCTATGACGCTCTGTGTTGCATCTCGGTGGAATGAGTCTCTGCCTGAATGTACTCCTGTGCCCAACCAATACATTATGTAGTGGATGGGAGACATTGTCCAAGATGGCATGCAACTTAGACAGCATCCTCTTTTCAGACACCATCGTCAGGGAGTCCAGTTCCATCCCCACAACATCACTGGCCTTACCAATGAGTTTGTTGATTCTGCTGGTGTCTGCCACCCTCAGCCTGCTGCCCCAGCACACAACAGCAAACATGATAGCACTGGCCACCACAGACTTGTAGAACATCCTCAGCATCGTCCGGCAGATGTTAAAGGACCTCAGTCTCCTCAGGAAATAGAGACTGCTCTGACCCTTCTTGTAGACAGCCTCAGTGTTCTTTGACCAGTCCAGTTTATTGTCAATTCATATCCCCAGGTACTTGTAATCCTCCACCATGTCAAAGATCTGTCCTGGGTCCAGCACATAAGTGTCTTTTCAAAGAAAGCAAGGCAGCACTTCTACTTTTTTAGAAGTTTATGAGGATTCACCATGATATCTAAAACTTGACAAACCTCTATATGTGAGCGGTGTATAGAATATTGACTGGCTGCATCATGGCTTGGTATGAAAATGGCAATGGCCTTGAATGGAAAAGCCTACAAAAAGTATGGATATAGCCCAGTCCATCATGGGTAAAAACCCTCCCCACCATACAGTAGATCTACACGGAGTGCTGTTCGCGGAAACCAGCATCCATCATCAAGTACTGTACCCCCACTATTCAAGCCATGCTATCTTCTCAGTGCAGCCATCAGGAAGGAGGTACAAGAGCCCATGACCCATACCACCAGCTTCAGGAGCAGTTATTACCCCTCAACCATCAGGCTCTTGAACCAGAGGGAATAACTTCACTCATCCCATCACAGAACTGCTCCCACAACTTAAGCACTCACATTTAAGGACTTTTCATCTCAAGTTCTCAATATTTATTGGCTATTTATTATTAACATTATTATTTACTCTTTTTTTCCTTTTTGTATTTGCACAGTTTGTTGTCTTTTGCACATTGGTTGTTTGTTATGCATGGTCTTTCACTGATTCCAGTGTGTTTCTTTGTACTTACTGTGAATACCCACAAGAAAATTAATGGTGGCATATATGTATTTCGATAGTACATTTGCTTTGAAATTTGAAACATATTTGAAACATTTGAATGAAGACCTGCAGATTTTTATCTGGAGAAACACACACAAAATGCAGCAGGATCTCAGCAGGTCAAGAGGCATCTATGGAAATGAATAAACAGTCAATGTTTTATGCGGCAACCCTTCATCAGGAGTGGAAAGGAAGGAGGAAGAAGCCAGAATAATAATGTGGGGGCAGGGGAGGAGGACAAGTTAGAAGGTGTAGGTGGTGTTGTATTAAGTAGCTGCAAGTTGTTCGGTAGAAAAGCTAAAGGTCTACAGAAGAAGGAATCTGATAGGAGAAGAGAGTGGATCATGGGAGAAAGGGAAGGAGGAAGGGCACCGGGCGAGGTGATAGGCAGATGAGGCGAAAAGATAATAGGCCAGAGTGGCCTCCAACCTGATGGCATGAACATTAATTTCTCAAACTTCCGATAATTATTTTACCCTCCTTTCCTTCTTCATTCCCTACTCTGGGGTTCTTGCCTCTTCATTTCCCCATTCGGGCTTCTTCTCTTCACCTCCCCCTGGTGCCCCTCCTCTTTCCCTTTTGGCCATGGTCCATCCACTCTCCTCTCCTAAGAGATTCCTTCTGCTTTGGCCCTTTGCCTTTACCACTTATCACCTCCCAGTTTTTTGCTTCATCCTCCCTCCCCCACCAACCTGGGTTCACCTATCATCGCAAACAAGAGAAATTCTGCAGATGCTGGAAATTCAAGCAACACACATCAAAGTTGCTGGTGAACGCAGCAGGCCAGGCAGCATCTCTAGGAAGAGGTACAGTCAACGTTTCAGGCCAAGATCCTTCGTAGGACTAACTGAAGGAAGAGTTAGTAAGAGATCTGAAAGTGGGAGGGGAGGGGGAGATCCAAAATGATAGGAGAAGACAGGAGGGGGAGGGATGGAGCCAAGAGCTGGACAGGTGATTGGCAAAGAGGATATGGGAGGATCATGGGACAGGAGGCCCAGGGAGAAGGAAAAGGGGGAAGGGGGGGAACGAGTCCCTATATACTTCCATCCCCCATCAGGAAGGTCTCAAAGCTTTCCGCTTCTTTTTGGATTCCAGACCTAATCAGTTCCCCTCTACTACCACTCTGCTCCGTCTAGCGGAATTAGTCCTTACTCTTAATAATTTCTCCTTTGGCTCCTCCCACTTCCTCCAAACGAAAGGTGTAGCTATGGGCACTCGTATGGATCCTAGCTATGCCTGCCTTTATGTTGGCTTTGTGTAACAATCTATGTTCCGAACCTATTCTGGTATCTGTCCCCCACTTTTCCTTTGCTACATCGTCGACTGCATTGGCGCTGCTTCCTGCACGCATGCTGAGCTCGTTGACTTTATTAACTTTGCCTCCAACTTTCACCCTGCCCTTAAGTTTACCTGGTCCATTTCCGACACCTCCCTCCCCTTTCTAGATCTTTCTGTCTCTATCTCTGCAGACAGCTTATCCACTGATGTCTACTATAAGGCCACTGACTCTCACAGCTATCTGGACTATTCCTCTTCTCACCCTGTCTCTTGCAAAAATGCCATCCCCTTCTCGCAATTCCTCCGTCTCCGCCGCATCTGCTCTCAGGATGAGGCTTTTCAGTCCAGGACGAGGGAGATGTCCTACTTTTTTGAAGAAAGGGGCTTCCCTTCCTCCACCATCAACTCTGCTCTCAAACGCATCTCCCCCATTTCACGCACATCTGCTCTCACTCCATCCTCCCGCCACCCCACTAGGAATAGGGTTCCCCTGGTCCTCACCTACCACCGCACCAGCCTCCGGGTCCAACATATTATTCTCCGTAACTTCCGCCACCTCCAACGAGATCTCACCACTAAGCACATCTTTCCCTCCCCCCCCTCCGCTTTCCACAGGGATCGGTCCCAACGCGACTCCCTTGTCCATTCGTTCCCCCCATTTCTTCCCACCGATCTCCTTCCTGGCACTTATCCTTGTAAGCGGAACAAGTGCTACACATGCCCTTACACTTCCTCCCTTACCACCATTCAGGGCCCCAGACAGTCCTTCCAGGTGAGGCGATACTTCACCTGTGAGTCGGCTGGGGTGATATACTGCGTCCGGTGCTCCCGATGTGGCCTTCTATATATTGGCGAGACCCGACGCAGACTGGGAGACCGTATTGCTGAACACCTACGCTCTGTCCGCCAGAGAAAGCAGGATCTCCCAGTGGCCACACATTTTAATTCCACGTCCCATTCCCATTCTGAAATGTCTATCCATGGCCTCCTCTACTGTAAAGATGAAGCCACACTCAGGTTGGAGGAACAACACCTTATATTCCGTCTGGGTAGCCTCCAACCTGATGGCATGAACATCGACTTCTCTAACTTCCACTAATGCCCCACCTCCCCCTCGTACCCCATCCGTTATTTATTTTCATACACACATTCTTTTTCTCCCTCTGTCCCTCTGACTATACCCCTTGCCCATCCTCTGGGTCCCTCCCCCTTTCTTTCTCCCTGGGCCTCCTGTCCCATGATCCTCTCATATCCCCTTTGCCAATCACCTGTCCAGCTCTTGGTTCCATCCCTCCCCCTCCTGTCTTCTCCTATCATTTTGGATCTCCCCCTCCCCCTCCCACTTTCAAATCTCTTACTAGCTCTTCCTTCAGTGAGCCGTGACAAAGGGTCTTGGCCTGAAACGTCGACTGTACCTCTTCCTAGAGATGTTGCCTGGCCGGCTGCGTTCACCAGCAACTTTGATGTGTGTTGCTTCACCTATCATCTTCTAGATTGTCCTCCTCCCCCTACCTGCATCTTCTTATTCTTGCTTCTTCTCCCTTCGTTTCCAGACCTGAAGAAGGGTCTCAGCCTACACTGACTGTTTATTTATTTCCACAGATGCCGCCTGACCTGCTGAGTTCCTCCAGTATTTTGTGTGTGTTGCTCTGGATTTCCGGCATCTGCAGGGTCTCTTGTGTTTAGATTCTGATCTACATTATTCAGAATACAAAACTGGTAATTAGATTAACAACATATGACAAAAAGATTCATTGTTAATTACTTTAACTTAATGTCATTTTAAAAAAAATTAAACTTATTTGAAAGTTTACAATAACTTAATGGAACACAAAAATCTCATGTCATTGTTTTCATATTTTACAATTATAAATTACTTAAAATCCAGTGATGTTTAGGCTACACTGCCAGCTTGTTAGGGAACTTGCTGTTTTTAATAATAAACTTAACTGAGAGTAAATTTCTGACTGCCATTCCATGGTAAGGTATTGGAAAGTACTGTATATTAAATCAATACTTTCAGGGTGGAGAGGGTGGAGATTGTAATGACAATCTATTTGAGTGTTCCTACACTATGTGTTGGAATGCATTGATACAAGACACTAAACACATCCAAACTGTTGAATCGATCATTTACACTACGTATGTCGACCATAAAGGAATATCACAGATGCTGTATTATAATGGTAACCCATTTATGGGTGACTGTTCTACAAGTATGACAGCTGTCTTCTGCCCGCCATAAATGCTGCCTCATTTGCTGAGTTCCTCCAGCATTTTGTGTCTATTGCTCAAAATTTCCAGCATCTGCAGGATCCTTTGTGTCAATGAAAACTCCACTTCATAGCCTTATTTCCCTATATTGGTCAATTAATCTTAGGACAGAGAAATCATTATAATGTTACAGTTGCAATTTCATTGAAGTCTTTGTTGTTTCTCATTCTACCCCCTCCCCCTTCCACGATTAGATGGTTTGTGGATAACCTCTGTTTATGTGATACATTCTTAATTAAACTTTAATTATTTTCCTGTCATATTGATTACAATGTTTTTCACTGCTCTCTCTAATAAATTCAGCCATCCACTTTCCTTTCACATTTTTGAAATATATTATATCTTGCAATGGTTCCTTTCTGATCCTGATTTTTCTGCAGGCAGATCACAGTAATCCCAACAAATCAAGTCTTTCTAATGTATCATTCCCCCCGTTCCTTTCCTTTATTAATATCACATTGCGCATGTCAGAGTTACTCAGGAGCTAGGGAATTATGTGGATAACAGACAGTAATACAAACTAGAACCAGTCTTCGACAAAAACCTGTTCAGATGTAAAACTACAAGCAGTAATCGGTTTTGAAAATAAAAGAACTATGCAAGCAAACAGTATCGTCTACAGAGCAAAGGCTACTGGCCTACAGTAGGCGGCTGTCAAAGAGATATGGTTTGTAAACTGACATGATCGTGACACATTCTTGTATGCATCAGCCAAATGTCAGGCAATAGGGCTATGTTTATGAGCCTACAATGCAGTGTAAAACACCATCTGTTAAGTTATTTTGCACCATCGTGACTGACATGAAGTAAGCATCCAGAGCAGGCTTAGCACAACAAAATAGTCATAGGCATATTTTCCCTATCTATCAAAAACTGGAATACTTATATAGCCAGACAGTCAGCCCTCACAATGCTAATTTTGGGTGCCTGTGTTCTCTGTCCTCAGAAGCTTACAGACCATCTACATAAATAACTTTGAACTGGCAAAGGTGTTTGAACATTCAGAGTGGTCATTTAGAATGGTCCTATAGTAAACATGTCGTCAGTGGATTTATTTGTCAAAACAATGTCACTGTAGCAACTGAAATTGTACTGAATCCACCTGCTATTATCTTTGTTCTTAAGAATATAAGAACTTGATGTACTTTAAGTTCAGGAAGACTCTATTGGGAGAAACTCCAAAAAAGGTGCCTGATTCTCATGAAGAACAAAAATTTTCTGTATTTTTCAGCTTCAGTCTCTAGTAATTTAGTCAGTAACAGCAATTCATTGCTGTAAATACAATATAGCTTATATTTTAATTGGTAGCTCCTTATGCAAATAGGTTTAGTTAGTATTTGGAGAATTAAGAAAAGTTGTATGGTACACCTATGCCTACTTTGATCTTTCTGAAAAGACTGAGATACCATTTCCTGACATTGCACACCTGACACCAAATGCTTCCTTACAATTTAACCATCCCATTAGCTACCGTGTGAAGTTCAGTCAGCTCCCAGAAGCCTACAAAGTAGCAGTCAGATCAGGGCTTCAGCCCTTTGCCAAGGTAACCAGTGCTGCCACAGTTGGCAAGAAATGGCATACATCTGGTCTAGTAAAAGGGCAGATCCTTGATAATGAGGTAATACAGGATTAACACAAGATGCACTAAAGTGAGCTTGACTGTACCACTGAGTTGTTCCAGCAGATGGTTTGTTACCATCAGATATTAATCGTTTGTACAGCTACTAATTAAAACATGCACACAATCCAACACAACCCTACAGTTAAAGCTATTCTCTCTCTCACTCCCTCTTTTACAGGGAGCCATCATTGACATCAACACATAGTCTCATCTCATAATTCTTGGCAAAGGTTAATAACAATTAGATGGAGGACAACAAGAATAGATTGAGGCCCCTCTTGTGCTTAATATCTTAAGGCTTAAGGCAAATATCCTCCTCCTCATGGGAAAAAGGCCACTGAGGACAACACTGAACCAAGAAGAAGATTGCTGGGAATCTATCTGATAAGCATGTCTAACCTCTTCAATTTCTTGAAACCTACTGCATATTAAAAGGTCTGAACAGAAGTCTCTGAATAAAGGGATGCCCTCTTAAAACAGATGTCCAGGAATTCCTTCAGCCAGAGGGTGGGGAATCTGTGCACTTTGCTGTCACAGAAGGTGGAGAAGGCAAATTCATTGAGTGCATTAAAGCTAGAGGTTGATAGGTTCTTGACTGGTAAACAGTTTAAGCTCTATGGAGAGAAGGTGGGAGAATGGAGTGGGAAAGAAAATCAGCCATGATTGAAAGGCTGAGAAAGGCAGAACAAACTTGCACGTAATACATGGGGTTCTCTTCTGATAACTCTGTTAAACAAACATATCGAAATAGATGCCATCTACGAACCACTAAGAACCAAAGAAATGTGAGCCAATAGAATTCAAAGGTCAACTGAAGGGGTAGCCAATCAGGATTGAAGCAAGTGAATGAGGACCTACATAAACACGAGCGCTCCCAGAGAGGAACACCAACAACTGCGCCCTGACGATGTCACCTTGACTGGTGATGAAACCTCTGAAAGCTAATTGCCAATCTCAGCGAACACCGTAACATCAAACATAAAATGGGATTAGTTCTATTTGGGTACTGGATGGTCAGCACAGACTGGTGGACCAAAGGGCATGTTTCTACACTTTAGGATGCTAAGACTCGGGAAGCTTTCATGTGAAGGCCTGTTACATTCACACTGCTGTAATTGGCATGCTGTAGGTAGATGACACAAAGGTGCAGTAGTCAGTACTAGGTACACACAGTCACAGTGGCACTGTAAGTCCAACTTTTGTGCCTTGTGGGAAGCTGTGCAGGACCAGGAGAAGAAGACTTCTGCTCTGGAGGTGACACACAATTCTCTTCAAGGTCTCCGAGTCATTTAGTGAATTCTCATTCCAGGCAGAGTCAATGTCTCACTGCATCTATCCAGTTGCAGGAAAAGGGAACTGCTCTTCATGAGCAGAAATATTATATTGTCCTTCTAACTTAGTTTCCAACTCCTGATAGCCCCGTCAGCATGTCCTCCACTCTATTGTTATTAATATGATTTGTTCCAATTCAGAGCACAACTGGATTTCCTCCTTCCCTTTCCAGATGCATTGAGATACTCCTTACTGCTGTACCTACTTACGGCCCTTTATGCCGCTGGCGCTTTGGGCAGCAGTGAAGGTCCTCCATCTCTCTCAGTCCATACCATCACACGCAGATACAGAAGGATTTTTCATTGCTGTTTCCGTAACAATTTTGTTTTACCGGTCAGGGTTATTAGCCCTGAGCTGAACTCCCGAACCTGAAGGACCGGTGAACCACTCTTATTTTGGCCTCTACTCTTTGACCTGTTTGGCCCTACCAAGAGCCAAAGCACAAAGACCTGACTCCAGCCAACATAGCTCTCTGGGTCATTGAGGCATGCAGGCCTCCAAATCCTACAACAAGGTTGTGGTCCCCTTGGAGGTCCTTACTCCTGTATCATGTAAGTAATGCATCTCTTAGGATTGTCATTCACAACTTCAGAGGATGCTGAATCTCCCTGAATCCAATATTGTACTCACAGAGCAGTTCAAGTCCTCAAAATTGTTGAGCACATCTAACAGAGGAAAACCTCACAGAACAGTGAAGGAGTCCCTGACCTGTCATCTTTAAATTACTGAGGAGGCAGTTGTTGATTCAGACACAGGTAGATGCTGCTGCTTAGTTAATTACCCAATACAGTGGATTCCAGTTAATTGGGCAATTGGTTAATTGTGGCAGCTCTTTATTTGGGACAACTCTTACAGAACAAAATCTAGTCATGAAAATAGTCGCGATTCCCTTCATTTACTTGCAACACAATGCCACTTAATTGAGGCAGGAAACTGTTGCCGACAGCTTCTAACCAGTACTAGACGTGTACACTTGTGTGGCCATTAGACACTCGACTGTGCTTAGAGCGAACAGTTGTTGAATTGCATCAATTGTGTGTGTCTGTGTTCAAAAAGCAGTGATTTTGTCATTGATAGTTGGTGAGAGATAAGCAGTAAAATAATTCAGAGCTGTTTTGATCATTGCTGTTTCAAGCATTCAAGCTTGGTGATAGCAGAAATGGCTGGGAGTGAAAATGAAACGATTTCACTACTTCAAGTTAGAAGCTATGAAGAAGTTGATGGTATCGACAATCATCTTGAATGTTAACATGATAATGAAGATTTGGAGGATGCAATTATTGATAGCATTACATAAAGGCAGTCTATTACCTACACTAGGTGTCTGTGCTGATTTTGTCCACGTACAGTCAATCAAAAGAACTCAGCAGTGATTCCTCTGTTGATAACGATTAGGAACTAATAGTGTTACAGTAGTGTAGTAGTATTGATAGTGTTCTAATTTGTTCTGTATTTCAATTAAACACATGTTACTCAGTTAAATGATAGGTTCAAGCAACACACACAAAATGCTGATGGAACACAGCAAGCCAGGCAGCATCTATAGGAAGAAGTGCAGTCGACGTTTCAGGCCGAGACCCTTCGTCAGGACTAACTGAAAGAAGAGATAGTAAGAGAGTTGAAAGTGAGGTGGGGGGGAGATCCGAAATGATAGGAGAAGACAGGAGGGGGAGGGAAGAAGCTAAGAGCTGGTAGGTTGATTGGCAAAAGGGATAGAGTTGGAGAAGGGGGAAGATCATGGGACAGGAGGCCTAGGGAGAAAGAAAGGGGGAGGGGAACCCAGAGGAAGATGGAGAGTAGGCAAGGAGTGATTGTGAGAGGGACAAAGAGAGAAGGACAAAAAGGGGTGGGAAATAAAAATAAATAAGGGATGTGGTAAGAAGGGGAGGAGGGGCATTAATGGAAGATAGAGAAATCAATGTTCATGCAAATGATAAGTTGTCTTTTTATGCCTTTTTAAACTGTTTCCACGAAACTTCGGCTAATTGGAGGTAGCCGCTTAACTGAGCCAAAATGTTCTGGTCCTGATGTGTCCCAATTAACTGGAATCCACCGTATTTGTTGCTCTCATTTGATCTATACATCTGAGACACAACAGTGGGAAAACAAGCCCGTTTATTTAGTTTGTAATTATTTTAACACTATCAACCTCAGATACAGGAGCAGAATTAGGGCATTTGGTCCTTTGGTTCTGCTCTGTCATTCAATCATGGCTGAATGTCCTGATAGTTTGTGTTTACTTTTTTTATTCACCATCACCTGTTGAGGAGTGTTTTGCTTTTCATCTTTCCTGGTGAACTCAATTCATTTCATTCTGATTCTTTGGAATGTGCCTTTTCAATATCATGTGTTTTTCACCACAAAATCACTGACAAACAAGCTTAAGCCAAAACATTCTGTGATCACTTCAACACTTAGTTAGTGACTTTAACAGAGAAAATGTCAAAAGAGATTTCACTAACAATCACTGACAGAAAAATCAATGCTGCTCTAGGGAGGTTTTTAGTGGGTGTGAACCAAAGCTTCATCAAAAAGGTAGGGTATGAAAGGATGAAAGGGATTTACTGAGTGCAGGAGTACAGAGGTTTAATTGCATTAAATTGGGTTGATACCGTTAAAGGATGAGTGAAGGGAACTTACTAAACCCCAGAGCTCCAAATGATGTAAATGTGATACAGGTTCAGTGCAGTAGGAGGCCCTCAGAGGGTAGCCAGGGCACAGCACATAAAGGAGTGGAAGAAATCATACACTCTTTTTGAAGCCTCTCAAATCCATGGGCTTGGCAAATTGAGAACACCTTTTAAGACGGAAGTGATTCTCTCCACATAAATCTCCCCTGTGCTCAATGCCCAAGCCATTCTTTATTTCCAAGTACAATAAGAAGAAAGTTTGCATGTTGTTTGGTCCATTGAAAAGAGCATAGAAGCAAATTTTAACTGCTGAGTGATGTGGAGACTGAAACTTAAGTTTATGTTTATTTTCTTGCCTCAATTTTCCACTTTTCCCCATGGAAATCCAACACTTGTCTCTTACTTTGACGAAGGGTCTCAGCCTGAAACGTCGACTGTACCTCTTCCTAGAGATGCTGCCTGGCCTGCTGTGTTCACCAGCAACTTTGATGTGTGTTGTCAGACAACTGTTTAGCTAACAACTTCCATATCGTGGAGAAAGAAATTGAAACCATCAGTAACACAATTTATAAAATTGCGTATAAATCACAGGGCACCTGTGCTTCTTAATGGACTGCTTATTAATAAAATTTTTAAAAGTATATTCTGGTAAAGTTCCAAACAAACATTAAACTTTTAGTTTGAATTACATGGGTGTTTAGTGCATTCTCAAATTTGTGAGACATTTTATCATTGAGGTAATTTAGCAATAATGTCATTTACTTATATTAGCCTGGTGAAACTACTAAATGCTTAATCACTGTTCAAATAGCAGTAACTTTGATTTTATGGTTTACTCACAACCAATGGAACAGACTTCACAGTATGGACAAACAGTGCAACACACTTATCAATCCCCTCCTTTGTTTACTAATATCAAGGATAACACTGAGTTGTTAGCTTTTTAATGAGATAGTCTGACAGTTAGCATACCAGCAATGACACTGACAATAATAAAATCATCTGTTAGCTCAAGGATCATCTGAGCAATCAAGAAAAGCAACTCTTTCTGTATCATTGTATCATATGGCAAAAGCAACAAGATCTTTGCAGGGAGGCTCATGGTTTTCAATAGATTGATTTTCTTAGACAATTTCAAATCTAGTGGATTCAACCACAGTCAATTTCAAACTTTAGCAGAAATTGAGGCTGGGTATACTAATAAGATTTATCACATAGAAGTGAGGTAGAATTACAAAATAGATAAACCACAGAAGAAGCCATTTTGTCCACAGGAGCTAAACGGTTGAAAAGGAAACACTCCCACTAACCTCACCTTCCAGCTCCTGGTCCATAGCCAGCCCAGTAGTTCACAGCACTCCTAGTGCTCACTATTATTATGGCTTTTTCTCACTGGCAGTGAATAGCATCCAGAATATTCTGGGTAAAACATAAAGCTAGCAATAGCTTGAATTCTTTGTCCCTCGTTTTTTGACCCCTCAGCTAAGGGAAAAGGTCCTCTCAGTTTAATCTGTCTGGGCCTCTCATTAATTTGGCGCATTTCCAATTCAGTTCCCCCTCAGCCTCCTCTTTTCCAAAGTAAATAACTTCAGTTTGTCCAGCCGCTCTGCAGAGTTACAATTTTCCAACCCTGCCAACATTCTCGCAGTTATCCTCAGAGTTCTTTGCAATGCAATCATCTCTTCTTGGTAATGCAGTGACCTAAACCATACACGGTATTCAAGCAGAGATCTAACTAGTGTTATGTATAGTTCCATTCCAATGACCTTAATCTTGTTCTCTATGCCTCAGCTAATAAAGGAAGGCATCCCAATATCTTTTTAACCATTGTATTCATCTGTTTGTTTCCTTTGAAGGATTGGTGGACCTTCCCAAACACATCTGGATTAAATTTTATTTAGCATTTTTCTGTTCAATGATTACCTTCTTGCAGTTTAAAGCTGTCCTCCTCACGTCAAAATCACAAGATAAAGAAAAAAATGAAGCTCACAGAAGATAGATAGAACTTAAAACAATGGAGAAATTTCACTGCTGGTCAAGATTAAAAAACATCTCAAATCATTTTACTTCACGAGCAAGAGGAAAGCTAGAGAATATTGATGAATACCTGTAATCTCTATTCACTGAGAACAACAACATTGTCATTGGAGAATTCAGGCAGAGGTGAGTGGTACTAGGATAGCCTTTAGTTATTCGATAACATTGATGAAATTGGGAGATGAGCTGAGCAGCAGATGACAGAAATTAATCCTGATAAGGGTGAGTCATGCATTTTAGGAGGACTAATAAAGCTAAGAGATTGGTATAGCCCTAGGGACTACTTCACAGAGGGACTTTGGCGTACAAGTCCAAGGAGGGTGAAGGTGGCAGCACAGACACATAAGGTAGATAAAAATTGACTTGACTTTATTTACCATAAGACCATAAGACAAAGGAGCAGAAGTCGGCCATTTGGCCCATCAAGTCTGCTCCGCCATTTTATCATGAGCTGATCGATTCTCCCATTTAGTCCCACTCCCCCGCCTTCTCACCATAACCTTTGATGCCCTGGCTACTCAGATACCTATCAATCTCTGCCTTAAATACACCCAATGACTTGACCTCCACTGCTGCCCGTGGCAACAGATTCCATAGATTCACCACTCTCTGACTAAAAAAATTTCTTCGAATTTCTGTTCTGAAAGGGCGCCCTTCAATCCTTAAGTCATGCCCTCTCGTACTAGACTCCCTCATCATGGGAAACAACTTTGCCACATCCACTCTGTCCATGCCTTTCAACATTCGAAATGTTTCTTTGAGGTCTCCCCTCATTCTTCTAAACTCCAAGGAATACAGTCCAAGAGCGAACAAATGTTCCTCATATGTTAACCCTCTCATTCCCGGAATCATTCTAGTGAATCTTCTCTGTACCCTCTCCAATGTCAGCACATCCCTTCTTAAATAAGGAGACCAAAACTGCCCACAGTACTCCAAGTGAGGTCTCACCAGCACCTTGTAGCGCCTCAACATCACATCCCTGCTCCTATACTCTATTCCTCTAGAAATGAATGCCAACATTGCATTCGCCTTCTTCACTACTGACTCAACCTGGAGGTTAAGTTTAAGGGTATCCTGTACGAGAACTTTGAATTCTTTCCCCATTTAAATAACCGTCCGCCCGTTTATTTTTTCTGCCAAAGTGCATAACCATACACTTTCCAACATTATATCTCATTTGCAACTTCTCTGCCCTTTCTTCCAATCTATCCAAGTCTCTCTGCAGACTCTCTGTTTCCTCAGCACTACTGGCCCCTCCACCTATCTTCGTAGCATCAGCAAACTTAGCCACAAAGCCATCTATTCCATAATCCAAATCGTTGATGTACAATGTAAAAAGAAGCGGCCCCAACACGGACCCCTGTGGAACACCACTGGTAACCGGCAGCCAACCAGAATAGGATCCCTTTATTCCCACTCTCTGTTTCCTGCCAATCAGCCAATGCACTATCCACGTATGTAACTTTCCCGTAATTCCATGGGCTCTTATCTTGTTAAGTAGCCTCATGTGTGGCACCTTGTCAAAGGCCTTCTGAAAATCCAAATATACAACATCCACTGCATCTCCCTTGTCTAGCCTACTGGTAATTTCCTCAAAAAATGGTAATAGGTTTGTCAGGCGGAATTTTCCTTTCAGGAATCCATGCTGAGTTCTGCCTATCTTGTCATATGCCTCCAGGTACTCTGTAACCTCAGCCTTGACAATTGACTCCAACTATTTCTCAACCACCCATGTGAAGCTAACAGGTCTATAATTTCCTTTCTGCTTCCTTGCCCCTTCATAAATAGCGGAGTGACATTTGCAATCTTCCAGTCTTCCGGAACCATGCCAGAATCTATCGACTTTTGAAAGATCATCGCTAATGCCTCCGCAATCTCCACAGCTACTTCTTTCAGAACACAAGGGTGCATTCCATCTGGTCCAGGAGATTTATCTACCTTTAGACTATTCAGCTTCCTGAGCACTTTCTCTGTCGTAATTGTGACTGCGGACACTTCTCTTCCCTGCCACCCTTGAGTGTCCGGTATACTGCTGATGTCATCCTCAGTGAAGACTGATGCAAAATACTCATTCAGTTCCTCTGCCACCTCCTTATCTCCCATTACAATTTCTCCAGCATCATTTTCTATCAGTCCTATATCTACTCTCACCTGTCTTTTACTCTTTATATACTTGAAAAAGCTTTTAGTATCCTCTTTGATATCATTTGCTAGCTTCCTTTCGTAGTTAATCTTCTCCCTCCTAATGACCTTCTTGGTTTCCTTTTGTAAGGTTTTAAAAACTTCCCAGTCCTCTGTCTTCCCACTAATTTTTGCTTCCTTATATGCCCTCTCTTTTGCTTTAACTTTGGCTTTGACTTCTTTTGTCAACCACGGTTGCATCCTTTTTCCACTCGAAAATTTCTTCTTTTTTGGAATATACCTGTCTTGCACCCTCCTCATTTCTCGCATAAACTCCAGCCACTGCTACTCTGCTGTCTTTCCCGCCAGTGTCCCTTTCCATTCAACTTTGGCCAGTTCCTCTCTCATGCCACTGTAATTTCCTTTACTCCACTGAAATACCGACACATCAGATTTCGGCTTCCCTTTTTCCAATTTCACAGTGAACTCAATCATGTTATGATCACTGCCTCCTAAGGGTTCCTTCACCTCAATCTCTCTAATCACTTCTGGTTCATTACACAATACCCAATCCAGTACAGCCAGTCCCCTAGTGGACTCAACAACAAGCTGTTCTAAAAAGCCATTTACTTCTTACATCCTTCACATACATGAGGAGTAAAAATCTTTACGTTATGTCTCCATCTAAATATGCAATGTGCAATCATAGTAATTTATAATAAATAGAACAGTTATTGAAATATAGAGTACAGTCAATGTAATAGAGTGCACTCAAATCATCATGAGTTCATCAGTCTGATGGCCTGGTGGAAGAAGCTGTCCCGCAGCCTGTTGGTCCTGACTTTCATGCTGCGGTACCACTTCCCAGATGGTAGCAGCTGGAATAGATTGTGGTTGGGATAGCTTGGGTCCCCAGTGATCCTATGTGCCCTTTTTACACACCTGTCCTTCTAAATGTCCTGTATCATGGGATGTTCACAACTACAGATGCGGTTGGCTGTCTGCACCACTCTCTGCAAGGGAGGTACAGTTCCCACACCAGGCAGTGATGCAGCCAGTCAGGATGCTCTCAATTGTGCCCCTGTAAAAAGTTCTTAGGATTTGGGGGCCCATACCAAACTTCCTCAAGCGTCTGAGGTGAAAGAGGCGCTGTTGTGCCTTTTTCACCACAGAACTGGTGTGCACGGACCAGGTGAGGTCCTCGGTGATGTGTATGCTGAAGAATTTGAAGCTGTTTACCATCTCAACCCCAGATCCATTGATGTCAATAGGCGTTAGCCCATCTCCATTCCTCCTGTAATCCACAACCAGCGACGTCACTGTGTCAGAGAGATAACTTCTTCCCTTGTTATTGTTTGAGATAAGGCCAATCAATGTTGTGTCATTGGCAAATTTAATTAGCAGGTTGAAGACACATGAAGAATTGACTTTATCGGTGGATGTATAAAATATAAGAACTGGGAAGTCATAGTACAACTATAAGAGGTGGGCAGACCTAAAGATGGTGCCAGTGAGCAACTCCTCCCAGCTCATCAGTTAAATTCTTCCTATTCTAATGACACTGTTTTCCTCTACAGGGTCCTGTCAGGATCTTTGATCTACAGTGATACTCAAAAACTGCAGATCTGCACGACAGTGTGTGCCCATTCTAAGAGCTTGCCAATCGGCCGCGTTTCGGCATGTCCAGTTTCAGCCTGAAGTTGGGTGACTTTGGGGCCTGCACAGCCCTGTGGGCACAAATTCTTACTGGTACTGTGTACTGAAGTGTAGCAGGAGCTGAAACATTGAAGACCATGTGAGTGGCTGTCGGACAGCTCTGCACTCCGTAATTGATTTGTCGATTCTTGAGTTGGAGTACTCAAAATAAAAAATGCTTCAGACTAACTGTATCATTGAAATAATAACTGTTGTCTTCCCTGTTGCTGTGGAAAGAGAGATATCTGTCTCTCCCTTGTTTGTCAGAGAGTGAGTCTGTGGGATGTTGAAAGGCTGGAGTGAACAGTTAGTTTTTGATCGACTGTAAGACCATGGGCTCTCTTTAAGTGTTTTGCTTTTGCTGTCTTGGTGGGCGGTGAGAATGCTGATGTTTTATGCTAGAATGGGGGGGGGAGGGGGAGGACTGATGCTGCTTGCTGCCGTTTGTGCATAGGAGGGGACTTTGGGGCTTTTACATCATTTTTCTGTCATTCATTCTTTGGATTTTTTTCTTCTGCTTTGAGAATGTCTGCCGAGAGTAAGAATTTCAGGTTGTATATTATATGCATTCTCTGACATTAAATGGAACTATTGAACGATATAAAAAGTGGTGAAAAACCACAACTGGAATACTGTGTGCAGCTTTGGTCACCACTCTCTGGGAAGGACAGGACTGCATCAGAGACAAAACACAGGTAACTCCCCGGGAAGTTCACTGTGATGGAGCACTTCAGTTATAAGAACAGATGGAATAGGCTTGTTTTCCTTGGAGTAGAGTGAAATGACCTGATGGAGGTAAAATTATGATGGGCAGCAATACATAGATAGCAGGAATCTTTTCCCTATAGCTCTAAAACCGTATCTAAGTTAACGAAACTGGATAAGAAGTTTCAAGGGGATCTGAGAAAGAATTCTTTTCATCCAGAGAATGGCTGAAATTTGGAATTGTCTAAAGAATGCATAGTGGTAGGGGCAGATATGCTGATATTTAAGAAGTATCTTGATTAGCAGCTGAATTGCTAAGGTATAGATGGATATGGGCCATATAACATGGATGTGCATTTTATAGTCGACAACACCTAGCGCTGAAGGGTTTGGTTTTGCGCTGTACAACTCTCCAACGACTTTAATAATACAGCGAATTCAGCTTAATTGGTCTATCGGTTAATTGGGCCAATGCTTATTTGGGACAACTGATATAAAACAAAAATTAATTAAGAAAATAGCTGGGACTCTCTTCATTTATTTGGTACACTATGCAGCTTAAATGGGACAGAAGACTCCGTCCACTTTCTAACTAGCATCAGTCACGTGAACTTGTGCGGCCATTAGAGCCCACCCCATAGTTAGAGCAAAGAGATTTAAATAGCATCAGGTACGTGTGTTTGTGTTCAAACAGCAGTGATTTTTGTCACTGATAGTTGGCGAGAAATATGCAGTAAGACAATTCAGATCTGTTTTGCTTACTGTGGTTTCAAGCATTCAGGTTTGGAGATGCCATAAAGGGCTGGGAGTGATATGAAACAATTTCACTAATTCAGTAAGTTAGGAACTACGAGTAGTTTGAAGGTATTAACAATCATCTTGAATGTTACAATGAAAATGAAGATTTGGAGGATGCAATCATCAAAAGCATTGTATGAAGGCTGTACATTATCTGCACTAGGTGACTCTGCACTGATTTTGTTCATTTACGGTCAATCAAAAGAACTCTGCAGTGTGTTAGTTGTCCGTTGTACCTGATACTGACAGTGAAACCTGTGTGGGAGAGCTTTTAAAGTGGAAAAGCCATTGCATTGGGACAGTTCCACTCTCTTGACCTTGAAAGTCCAAGTCCAGTGGTATGAGTAGTTGTCACAAACTAGGGTCTTCTTTGGTTGCAGAGGATAAGCATGACTCCTTCTGTGCCTTGTCATGCCCTTTGCTCTCAAAGGTAGCTTGTCTTTTTCATACCTTTTTGACTATTTCCATGAAATCTCAGCTAACTGGGGCAGCCATTTAATTGGGTCAAAATGTATTGGCCCCGATTTGTCCCAATTAACCGGAATCCACTGTATTTACAAATTTCTTTATCATCCTATCCACTTTTAAATCTAAGAACGTAATATATATTGTATTAAAGTCTGTGAAAATTACCTGAGATTTCACTTGCAAAATACCTTTCAACCATTACCCTTTGCTTCCTGCTATTAGGCCAACTTTGGATCCGGTTATCTACTCCCACTCAGACCTTGTAAGCATATACATTTTTATGACCAGACTGCTATATGCTATTATTGTAAAATGCATACAGAGAACACATCAAGTGCACTGCCCACATTGGCCCTCCTCGCTAGTCTCACAAAAAAATCAACTAAATTAGTGAGTCAGAACTTTCCCTTAATAAGTCCTTCTGATTTTGCCTGATTTATCTTTGCCCGTTAAATGAATGCTTGTTTTGGCTTGTGTTTGCTCATTTCATTCCTTCACCTTTTTAAACACCAGTGCATCATTAGAAGTTCTCCAACCCTCTGATTCGTTGATTCTGTCATGCCACTCCTGTTAGAATCAGGAGCAAATCATGAAATTTGTCAATTTGCAGCAGCAACAGTGCAAAACATAGAAAAATACTATAAGTTACAAGTAGAAATATAAAGCAGATAGTGCAGAAAGACCAAAATACTGAGGTAGCATTTATGGGTTCATGGACAATTCAGAAATCTGATGGCGGAGGGGGAAAAACAGTTTACAAAATGTTGAGTGCAAGTCTTCAGGCTTTTGTACCTCCTCCCTGATGGTAGGAATGAGAAGAGGGAATGACCTGAATAGTGAGGTTTCTTAACGATGGATGCCACCTTCCTGAGGCAGCACCTTTTGAAGATGTCCTCTATGGTGGGAAGGCTAGTGGCCATGAAGGAGCTGGCTGAGTTTACAACTCTCTTCAGCTTTTCTCAATCTTTCGCACTGGAGCCTCCATATCAAGCAATGATGCAACCAGTCAGGATGCTCTCCATGGTACATCTATAGAAATTTGCTAGAGTATTTGGTGATATACCTAATTTCCTCAAACTCCGAAAGAAGTATAGCTGCTGGCCTGTCTTCTTTGTGACTGCACCAATACGTTGGGTCCAGGATAGATCCTCTGCGATGCTGTTGCCCAGAACTTCTCACCTATTCAATTGCTGACACTCGATGAAGACTGTTGTGTGCTCTCTTGACTTCCCCTTCCTGAAGTCCACAATAACCTCCTTGGTCTTACTGATGTTGAGTGCAAGGCTGTTGTTACGACACCACTCAATCAGCTTATCTACCTTGCTCCTGTATGCTTCCTCGTCACCATCCGAACTCCTGCCAACAACAGCTGTGTCATTGACAAATTTATAGAGGGTGTTTAAGCTGTGCCTAGTCACACGATTAGGGTTGTAGAGAGAATAATGCAGTGGGTTAAGCACAGATCCAAGAGGTGCACCGTGTTATTGGTAAGATGTTATTTCTGATCTGCATTGACTGTGATCTCCCGATGAGGAAGTCCAGGATCCAGCTGCAGAGGGAGGAACAGAGGCACAAGTTTTGGAGCTTGTTGATTAGAACTGAGGGTATAATTGTGTTGACAATCGAGCTGCAGATGTCGATAAACAGTAGTCTGACATACAGTATATATTATTATTACCCAGGTAATCCAATGCCACATGAAGACCCAATGAGATTGCATCCACTGTGAAACTATTGTTGTCTATGGGATCTTAACAAGATTTCCTTTGTTAAATTTCTGAAAGCAAGTTAAAGATGATCTTATTAAAATAAGACCTCTGAGGAATCTTAACAAGATTTTCTTTAAGATCCCTCGGAGGTCTAGATCATCTTTAATTTGCACTTGCTTTCAGAGAAAACACACAAATCCTGTATATTCGAGTATCAGAGGTCGTGAGAATAAGAAACTGAAGTAAATAGATAAAATAAATTACTAGGGAAGTTAGTGAGCTTGAAAGATGATGAATCCCAAGAACTGATGATCTATATCCCAGAGTTTTGGAAGTGAAGGCAACACACACAAAATGCTGGATGAACTCAGCAGGCCAGGCAGCATCTATGGAAAAAAGTACAGTCGATGTTTTGGGCAGGACGGATCTGGAAGTGAAGCATCTGGTAATTATTGGGGTTCCACAGTTGTTTGTTTCTAGAGTTACTCCTGTGGACTGGGGGGGGGTAGCAAATATGACTTTACTATTTAAGAAAGGAGGGGAAGAGAAAACGGGGAACTACTGATCTGTTAGCCTAATGTTTTTGTTAAGGGAAATGCTTGAATATATATTGAAAGCTCCTTAAGGTTGTTTTTGCCGATGATGGCAATGGGCACAAGCTCCCACTACCTAACAAATGCTCCCAATGGCATTGCCTCAAATAACCGCTGACAACCAAGTCCAGATCCTGGCCTCCATGCGCGGCTTAGCTACTAAGCTTGGCGGAACCGTTTCTATTGACAGGAGAAGGGGCAAAGCGGGCTACTAGCACCTTAAAACCAGTTGCTTCGGGCAGATAGGGTTCATCTGCCATGGTTGGCAACTCAGCTAGGAGAAGGAAAACCCTGATCTCAAACCTCTGCTGCCTTGTGGCTATAGCCACTAAAGGGGAAGGCTTTGGGAGTAAACCCTGAGGGAAAAATCCAGAGCTGGAGTCTCTGAGGCAGTCCTACATTGAGTTCAACACTGACTGGCAAGTCCTGCGACACTGCTGGTACCAAACTGTATCGGTGTCTGCTGTTCCTTTGGGTTCATCAGATGTGTGGAGAGGGGGAGCTTGCTACGTGGGCAACAGCTTGCTCTCCATATCGTACTGCCCAGGGTTGCGTATCTAGACAGCTAGGAAGCAACATCCATGATTGACCCTGACCGACAGAGGCCTCATATAACGAAGGGTGCAATAACAGAATGCCTTGAAACAAATAGAAGAATCAACACAAGTCTATGAAGAAAAACAACATTGATAAAGCTGTTGGAACTCTCTAAGGATGGGGTTAGTTGAACAGATCATTGGAGCCAATCGGTATTGTGTATTTGGATTGATGTTCTGCACAAGTTGTGAAATTAACAATAATATACTGATTACTCGACAGAAAGCAAATAGTGGGAATGAAAAGATCCTCCTCAGGTTTGCAGGCCCCCAGCTATTATTGGTCCAAATCAGTGATTCAGTTGAGAGTACGAAACAAAACAATTCCAAGTCGGTTTTCGATATTAAACTAAGCTGGTGTGAACAAGGAGAAATCCAAAGTCTTGAACAAAATGAGTCGGGGTGGAGAACATGGCAAGTGGAATGTAATATATAGACAGGTGACATCATCCACTCTGTTGCAAATAACAAAGGCTGATTATTTGTTAAACTGAGAGATTACACAGTGCTGGTGATCAAAGGGAGCTGGGTGTAATTGCACACAGCACTGATAGTGAGAATGCAGGTGCAGCAAATTATTAGGAGGCCAATGCTACATTACTGTTATGACAAGGGTTTGATGAGACAAGAAAGGATGTTTTATCGCAATTAAGTTGCCCCTTGTTGAGACAGCACCTGGAATATTAGCACAATTTTGTCTCCTATCTACCGATGATGAAGAAAAAGCATGGAAGTTACATTGAACTGGTTCCAGGGACAGCAAGTTTGCTGTATGGAAAGGAAATGAATACACTGGAAATTTATTTTTAGAATTTGGAAGAATAAGAGGAGATCCCATCAATACTTACAAAATGTCAAGGAGTTTGACAGACTAGATAGAGGAAGGATATTTCCTCTGAACAAAATATTCTGAGAAAAAGGCACGATTTAAATAAAGTCAAAGTAAATTTTATTATCAAAGTACATATATATCACCATTTATAAGGCTTATATTCATTTCCTTGTGGGCATACTCAGCAAATTATAGAATAGTATCTATAACAGGATCAATGAAAGATCAACCAGAGTGCAGAAGACAACTGCAAATGCAAATATAAATAAATAGCAATAAATATCAAGAACATGAGATAAAGAGATAAAGAGTCCTTAAAGTGAGATCATTGGTGTTGGGAACATTTCAATGATGGGGCAAGTGAGTGTAGTTATCCTCCTTTATTCAAGAGCCTGATGGTCACTTTGAATAATAGGTCATTTGGGGTATAAATGGAGACGAATGTCTTCACTCAAGAAAGTGGTGAACCTTTGTAATTCGCTAACACAAATAGTTCACTATATTCCTTCAAAACAGAGATAAGAAGATTTCCGGATATTCAGAGATATGGTAATTGTACTGAAAAATAGCTCTGAGCTGGAAGATCAGTCATGATCTTGAGGGATAATGGAGCAGACTCAAAAAGCTAATCCAGCTCCTATTTATGTTCCTATCATCTCTAATTTTTCTGAAGTCTAGTGAATATGAATCCAGTTTGCTCAGTATCTCTATGTAAGAAATTGTCTTTATACCAGGGATCTAGTAAACATTCTCTAACCTGGCTCTGCTGTAGATATAACTGAGGAGACCAAAGTTTTATACAGTAACCTGCATGTGGACACAGGAATAAAGGCCAACATTTCATTTGCCTTCCCAATTACTTGCTGTAAATGTATGCTAACTTGATGTGTTTCATTTAAGAGGAAACCCAGATATTTTTTGCACAGCAACAGCATTCTGTAGTCTCTCTCCAGATAACTTCATACATCATCTGCAAATTACATATCCACTTGCTTATATCCTGCAGACTCTTAGTATCCTCTTCACAGTTTGCTTTCTCACTTTGTATTATCACTAATTTTGTCTCTAATACATCACTATCATTTATAAGGACTGAAAATGGTTGAGGTCCCAGAACAAATCCCTCTTGCACCATACTGTAAACCTGAAAATTATCCACTTATCCTAGCATTGTTTTGTTACTAAACCAATTCTCTTTAATTACAGTCCTACTCCCAATGCCATGGGCACTTAATGCCTTGCATAGTAACCTTTTAGGTTGAATGCTAAGTAAGCCATTTAGAAATCCAAATATATTACATCTACTAACCCCCATTTATCAACTTTGCAAACTGCATTCTCAAAAAGCTCTAATAAATTTGTCAAACACTGTTTCCACTTCATAAAGCTTTGTTGACTACTCGCTTTTTGTTACTGCTTTCTACTAGTAAAGGCATCCGTTAGTCTTGTGAGACCATGGATCTGCGCCTGGAAGGTCTTCACTCTCCAGGGTGCAGGCCTGGGCAAGGTTGTATGTTAGACTAGCAGTTGCCATGCTGCAAGTCGCCCCTCTCCACGACACCAATATTGTCCAAGGGAAGGGCATTAGGGCCCATACAGCTTGGCACCGGTGTCGTCACAGAGCAATGTGTGATAAAGTGCCTTGCTCAAGGACACAACACATTCCCACAGCTGGGGCTTGAACTCACGACCTTCAGGACTTTAATGCCTTAACCACTTGGCCACGTGCCCACACTACATAAATGAATAAAGGATTAAAGGCTTTAATAAAGGATTCCATCATTTTCCCAGTGACCAATATTTTTTTTCTCCATCCTTCCCCAGAAAAGTTTTCTAATCAGTTAGAATCTTTCTAGAATCTAAGGAATTTTCGAAGACAACATCTAATGCCTCCACTATCTTGGTAGTCATTCAGTTGAAACTTCAGAATATTGCCTTTCTTTCAATATTGTCTACCATTCTTATCTTCCTTTATTAGTCACAGATTGTTTAATAATTTTATAGTCTCCATTTCTCAACAGAATATATATTTCTTGAAAATTACAATGTACTTGCTTAAGTACACTTCAATGTTATGGGACTGTTTTATTTCTCAATCAATTCCCCAGTGCAATTTAGCCAACTCTGCATTCACTGTTAATTCAAATTATACACGTAATTCAGACTTGCATTTCTCCATCTCAAAACTGACTGTGAAATCCCATAATGTCTAATCACTCTCTCCCAAGAGGATCATTTCTTTGAGATTAGTAATTAATCCATCTCATTACACATGACCAGATCTAACTTATTCTCTGGCTAGTTCTGCAATGTATTGTATTAAGAATGTGTTCCGAATATTTTCAATGAACTTTTTATCAAGGCTACAAGCTACTTGTATCATCAGTCGATGTAAATCTTTATGAGTATTTAAGTCAATGCATAACCATTATAGTAAAATTTCCCCAGAGTCTGCAGTTTTTATTAGCTTATGTTGTGTTATGTTGTGCGAGCTATGTGTAAGTGCATGGGGTTCACCATTTCCAACTAAGATTGGGCAGCCCTGTCCATTAGCACACACCCGTAGATGTAGTCATGATCCACCCTCTGCTGGCATCTCATCTTCTTTTACACCCCTTGTATTTTGGCTAGCTGCTGCTTGTGCACTAGTAGCATCTCAGGTAGGTGCCATAACTCTCTGGATACTACTGTTCAAAATCAGTGCAACAGTCTACTCTCTATTCATTTCAAAAGAAGACTATCCTTAAGCATTGGGAGAGATACAGCTATGTTGTTTAGACCCAACTGCAAGATATCAGCTGCTAATGAGAAAAAGAAGCTTTTTTTTCTAAACACATTGTATGCGTGGAGCTGGAGAGGAAGGAAGGTAGCATGTCCAACAGTATTCTTAAATTTACAGCAATGATGGTACTACTAATGAAATAGAAGTGTTGGCTCTCTTCTCAGGAAATCATTCATAAAAACGTCAATGTCACTAACCACTTCCTTCACCGAACCTCCAACTATCCCCCACTTTCCTCCTAAGCCCAGTAGGCTTCCCTCTGCCCTAAAATCTAGAAAATGAAGTCGCTACCATCCACCAGTTTAACACTTCTCCCATGCCTGCAATACATTAAATGAAAGATATTCACAGTGGCAGAATGGGAGGTGTACTGGGAGATACAAAGGGCAGTAACTGGTGAAAGCACATAAAGAGAATGGCATTATCAGCTATTATAGAGAACCAGATTCTTTAGGATCCTGGAAGGCCCTTCAGCTGATCCTGAGGAAGGCAGTCAGATAATAATATCTATCATATTCCTTGGGGCTGTCTAAGTGATATAAAAATATCAGCAAAGTTCCACAGTCATGGAGAAAGTTTGCAGCAAAAGGAGGCAACTAATGCCGGAGCAAATAAAACAAATTTGATGCAGCAAAGACCATTTGATATTAAACAGCACCCCTCAAGACTAAACTTATGAGTTAAATATCAAACAAATCTTACATGTCAATAAAGATACGATATACCACCTCACGTGGAAGAAGTAACGTTATGAGCAGATACACCTGTCTATCAATAGAATCGCAAATCAACATTTTACTGAAGTAAAAGCTAGATTTCCCTCTGTTACACAGGCTATCTTCATCGAACGCTAAGTTCAATCGACTGAACATTTCCTTGAAGAAGGTTATACACTACACTCATTTGAAGGTATTATCAAAACTTCAAAGGAAAGTTTCAATTGGTTACAGATGTTCATACATTAATGATAACAGATGGCTGCATTAAACCTCTTTCCAAATGGGCTTCAGGATACTGAAATGTCCCTTGATAATATGGCAAATGCCTTTTTACAGAATATCAGATTCAATTTATTTTAGCAGATCAGAGATCAGAATATGTAAATAATCTGTCAAATAATAGACATTTCAGGTGCTTGGAACTTTATGCATAGCACAGTATATTCAATAGATATCAATACTACTCCATTGTTGTGGAATTTGACATGAGACCAACAGGAAGAACAATTTTGAGCAAAGTGAAAGCTTTTGTATTGTTAATAGTCTTAAATTACTATTTATAATATCTACAAGAATTAATAATTACTGTCGGTCTTCACAATACATCTGCTGAAATGCAGGCTTGGGAAATTTTCTTAGTCATGGCATCCTGAAATAATCATTCCTGAAGAAAAACGAAATAGCTAATTGTAAGATATAAAAGAACATTAGAATTTGTTCTGATAATGTCATTACACAGGCTTTCCTAAATCAAGCCTAACACTTAATCTAAAACATCTTGTGAAGTGAATCATATAGTGAATCATTAATTAATAATAATAACAACTTATTTATGGAGGATTTTTCATAAGATGTAGTTTAAAATGTTTTACAATGGGATAAAGTGATAAAATAAAAATAAAAGATAAAAAGTTGTTAGTTAAAAGGTTAAATAAATAGATTTTGAACTGATGCTTAAAAGTGTCAACTGAGCCTGCATCCCTTATAGTTTTACATATTAAATTCCATAGTTTAGGAGTATAGTCCAAGAAAAGCCGACTTGGCAATTATCTTTTGTTGGAGATTGTTTAAATTTAAGAGACCGGCAAAAGAAAACCAGAGAGCTCGAGCAGGATTATAAAATGAAAGCAATTCTGTGATGTACTCAGGCCCAGACCACTGAGAGCTTTAAACACAAATAACAGAACATTAAAGTCAATTCTAAAGGATAGAAGAAGCTAATACAGAGATAGAGGAAGCTAGGACAGGAGTGATATACTCCCTTATCCTTTTTTAGTTAAAAAGTCTAGCAGTGAGTGAATGAGTTGAAGTTTGTCAATAGATTGCTTTGGAAGGCCAGTAAAAAGTGCATTGCAGTAATCTAGACTATTCAATATAAAGGCATAAATTTGTTTTTTAGCATCATTAGTGACAGAAACAGATGTACCTTTGCAATATTCCTTAACTGTAGAAATGGCAACATTCACTGAGTTTAATTTGAATAAATATGAAGAAGAATGAAAAATGTTTGATTGGAGGCAAGTACACAACACAATCTTGTCTGTTTACTTCATGCTTTTACAAAAGCTTCAGATATCTAAAGTGTGCCATCAGACACCTGGTATCACTGAAGTGTGTGTTTTGTTGTTCATGGTTTTCAGAGACCAGGAGTAGCATTTGTACAAAGTAAGAAAACGCAGAATGTATTAGCTACTAAGCAATGAGAAGTTTGATGAAACAATACCAACACGCCACTCAGAAAAGGATTCTGAACCTTCTCAGTAGAAGGTCAAAATCAGGTTTCCGATTCACTTACATCATCATCACCATCATCATCATCTGACGTAGGTGGTCATGGTGACCATGATTGTCCTTGGCAATTTTTTCTACAGAAATGGTTTGCCATTGCCTTCTGCTGGGCAGTGTCTTTACAAGATGAGTGAGCCCAAACATTATCAATACTCTTCAGAGTTTGTCTGCCTGGCTTGAATGGTCACATAACCAGGACTTGTGATATGCACCAGCTGCTCATACAACCATCCACCACCTGCTCCCTGATCGGGGGGGGGAGGGTGCAAAGCAGGTGCCACATTTTGCCCAAGGGTGACCTGCAGGCTAGCAGAGGGAAGCAGTGGCTTAGTAGAAACGTATCTCAAACTTGCCACCCAGGTTACCAACATGTGTTGTGAAATTTGTTGTTTTGTGGCAGTGGTACAGTCCAAGACAGAAACACCATCATAAGTCACTGGAAATAACTAAATAAATCCTGCAAAAGAGGAATAGTGTGGTAGTGTTCATTGACCGTAGTTCCTTCCTAATGTTAATGACGAGAAGAGGATTTGTGATACAAATGCTAAGGAAATGGCAAAGGTTACCACCTGATGCCCCACAACCTCTCAAAGCATTTTATCGGTAGATGTGAGTGCTATTAGCCAATAGTCGTTAAGGCAACTCGTACAGCTCTTATTGGGCACTGGTATGATTATTGTCCTTTTGAAGCAGGTGGGAATGTCCGACCATAGCAGTGAGAGATTGAAAATGTCTTTGAATACCCCTGCCAGTTGGTTGGCACAAGTTTTCAAGCCTTACCAGGTACCCCATCGATATCTGCCGCTTTGCGAGGGTTCACCCAATGCCGGCCTCCAAGACAGAGATCATAGGGCCACCAGGTGCAGCAAGGATCCTCACAGCAGTAGCTTTATTCTCCCTTTGAAACCAACCATAAAAGGCATTGAGTGTGTCTGGTACTGTAGCATCGCTGCCACTCATGATGTTGAGTTTTGCTTTGTAGGAAGTAATATCCTGCAAACCCTGCCAGAGCTGGTGTGCATCTGATATCTTCTCCAACCTTGCTTGGAATTGTTTCTTAGTTCTTGAAATAGCCCTCCACAAGTCAAATCTGGTTTTCTTATACATATCCAAGCTGCCAGGATTAAATGCCACATATCTAGCCTTCAGCAAACTATGAAGCTTCTTGTTCATCCATGGCTTTTCATTTGGGTGCAGGGAATTTCAGATTTGTGAATCATTGGAATCTCTTCTGGGGAAGGTATAACCTATACAAAAGGAACAGTTTACAGATAAATTCAAGAGGAATCAAGGTCCTTGTGGGCAGGTTTGCTAAAGCTGTTACAGAAGGTTTAAATGCGGTTGGCAGGTGGTTGACAACTCAAGTGATAGGTCAGGTAGATACAGCATGTAGAGAGACTGAGGAAGAGGTGTACAAGAGCAAGACATATCAGCTGGTTGAGTGGTGTCGCAACAACAACTTTGGACTCAATGTTAGTAAGACCAAGGAGTTAGTTGTGGACTTCAGGAAGGGGAAGTTGAGGGAACAAACACTAGTCCTCATCGAGGAATCAGCAGTGGAAAGGGTGAGCAGTTACAAGTTTCTGGGTGTCAACATCTCTGAAGATCTATCCAGGCGCAATATATAGATGCACATACAAAGAAGGCAAAACAGTGGCTATAGTTCATTAGGAGTTTGAGGAGACTTGGTATGTCACTAAAGACTCTCAAAAATTTCTACTGATGTACCGTAAAGAGCAACCTACCTATTTGCATCACTGTCTGGTATGAAGGGGCCACTACACAGGATCAGAAAAAGCTGCAGAAAGTTGTAAACTCAGCAGGCTCCATCATGGCCATTAGCCTCAGCAGCGTCAAGGACATCTTCAAAAGGCACTGCCTCCACAAGGCACCGTCCATCAATAGGGATCCTGTCACCCAGGATAAGTCCTCTTCGCATTGCTACCATTAAGGAGGTGGTACAGGAGCCCGAGGACATATGCTCAAAGTTTCAGAAACAGCTTCTTTCCCTCCGCCATCAGATTTCTGAATGGATTATGAATCCACAAACTACTTACTATTTTTGATTTTCTTTTTGCACTACTTATGTTTTATACTTACTGTAATTTACAGTTTTTATTACGCATTGCAATGTACTGCTGCCACAAAACAACAATTTTCATGACACATACCAGTGATACTAAACCCGATTCTGATTCTGAGGATAGGCAGTGGGTAGGGCATAAGTGCATTCGGTTGGTTGGGTTGAAATATATTTACTTTAATGCAAGAAGTATTGTAACAACGGTGATGAATTTAGAGCATGGATCAGTTCTAGGAAGTATGATGTTGCAGTCATTACAGAGACTTGGCGGTTACAGGGTTTGGACGGCTGCTGGATGTTCTGGGGTTTAGATGCTTCAAAAGGGAGGGAAGTAAAAGAGGTGGGGGAATGGCATTATTAATCAGGGATAATATCACAGCTGCAGAAAGAGAGGACATCGTGGAGGGATTGTCTCCATATCCCTTCCAATTCAGTGAAGTCAGTGTGGTTAGAAGCAAGAAACAGGAAGGAAGCAATCATTTTATTGGAAGTGTTCTATCGGCTCCCCAATAGCAGCAGGGAGACTGAGGAGTAGATTAGGGGACAGAGTTTGCAAAGGTTAAAAGTAGCACTGTTGTTATCATGGGTGACTTCAACTTCCCTAATACTGATCGGTAGCTCCTATGTGCAAGAGGTTTAGACAGGGCATGAATTTGTTAGGTGTGTCCAGAAAGGGCTCCTGACACAAGATGTAGATAGGCTGACAAGAGAGGCCATACCAGGTCTAGTACTAGGCAATGAACTTGGTCTCTCTGTGGGCGAACACTTCAGAGACAGTCACCACAACTCCCAGACTTAGCATAGGCTTGGTCAAGGATAGGAACAGACAATATGGGAAAATATTTAATTTGGAGAAGACTAATTATGATGTTATTAGGCTGGAACTGGAACTTTAGAGCATAAATTGGTAACAGACATTGTCAGGGAAATGTACAACAGAAATCTGGAGGTTGGTTAGGGAGCACTTACATGAGGTTCGAAATAGGTCTGTCCCATTGAGGCAAGGAAAGGACGGTAGGGTGAAGGAATCTTGGTTGACAAGAGAGATGTTACATTTAGTCATGAGGAAGAAGGAAGCATATTTAAGGTTTAGGAAGCAAAGATCGGATTGCAGTGAGCTCTTTGGGCCTGTGCAGGGCGCTGGAGACCATCGGGCTCCAAAGTTTTTGGAGTAGCTGAATTAGTTCCTGTTGCTTGATGAGAGTTGCTAAATGTTTATAGAGTTGCTTGTGTTTTTCTCGAGCGACTCACTCTTTGTAATGCAGTCTCCTGGTGCTTTCTGTTTAAGCTTTTTCAAATATTTTGACAGGCTCAGGGGATTCCATATTACTTGTATTATTTAAGCAGATGCCCAATTAACACTAATGGTGTGGATCTAGTTTTGAGAATGTTACATCTCCCAGTATCGATTGACCAAGCCACCAATGTTCTGTTGGAATGATGATGAATAAGCTCTCATCGCCATCTTTACATTGGAGTCTGTCTTTCCTCTGGCACTTGGGTTTCAATATTGCCAGCACACATCATGACACAGACAGCATTCTTTACAAGTCTTAATGATTTGCAGGAGATCCTGCATTTGATGGTATTTCTTTAGTGGTCAAGATGAAACCTTGAGGCTGAGGCAGAGTGGGGGGAGATATATTGTCAGGATAGCACTGGTGAATAAATGTGCATTTTGTGAATGATGCATATTACAGTCAAAGTAGACAGAATAGACATTTTGGATGATGGCTGAGGTACTAATCAAATGGACTCAAACACGAGGAATTCTGCAGATGCTGGAAATTCAAGCAACACACATCAAAGTTGCTGCGTTCACCAGCAACTTTGATGTGTGTTAATCAAATGGACTGTTTTGTTCTAAATGGTGTCAAGTTTCTTGACTATTGTTGGAATGGCATTCATCTAAGCAGATAGAACATGGTTCGGCACATGACTGACTCGTGGTTTGTAGATGATAGAAGCTCTTTGGGTGCCAAAAGGTTCAGTCACACACTGCAGTTAACACCACCTCTCACCTGTCTTCTGGTTATTAGTTCAGTTGAGTTTTGGGTTAATGATGGTATGTAACATGTTGATGGTGGAGGGCTTGGTGTTGGCAATTTGTCTGAAAGTCAAGGGTAGTTGGTATGACCTTTTTTGTGTTACATTTTATTAATATAGTAAACTATTTGAACCACCTGAAAGTTCAATTGCACTTTTATTGGCGAGCTTAGAAATTCCTTTTAGTTCCAACACCACTTGGATGCCCCTCAAAAATTTCTGGTTTGTTGAAAACAAGTGCGTATTACACATAGAAAGCCAAAGCTGCACACTACCCAGTGGGACCCGGCTAACTTCACCACAGCTGCCAAGTTTGTACCCAGTAATCACAGAAGGCCTCAGCCCTTACACTCAGGCTCCTCCTGACCGTCAGGTAACAGGGATACACACTGTGGTACCGTGAAGGAGATAGAAGCAGTAGAAGAGAGCGACAGAGCTCCACAATTTAAGGTGCAGGGCATAGAAGTGTATATCAAGATACATACTAGTAGATAGGTTCTGGTACTTCATACATATCCCCATACACTAAGCTCTCCCCTGTACCACATCACAGAATATAAGGAAAGGCTCTTGTCTTTATCATGACCAGAGAAGCAGAAGACAAAGCAGACTGAGGAACTGGTGGGAGAAGTTAAGGGAGAGGAGCAGGAGGAGGGCGGTGATGGCCACAATACCCTATAGTGCCATCACACAGAGTAGTATAGCAAAGAAACAATGCAGAGAAATGTGTGTCACAGGGAGATTCACCTAGCATAATTGGGCTACACCCTAGCAAGAGATGTAAGAAATCTAGATCTGGAATTGACATCTAAAATGACTCTATATTTAAAAAAAAGTTGTGGTTGGGATCAAGAAACTAAAAGCTATGTTGGGAATCTGAAATAAAAGGAAAGCATACTAGAAATGCCATGCAGGTCAGCAGCATTTGAGGAGAAATCTGACCTGTCTACAATCTGTCCTGAAATGGTGCTGCTGAGAGACATGACACTTTACTGGCAGCAAACAAATCTACTATCTACTCTATTAATCACACTTCTTCTGAACAACAATCACTGCAATCTAGAGCCTGCAGCTTCCCTTTCAGATTTGTGATTTTGAACTGCCTGTACCATCTGGCATTATTTCGGTGAACTGGAGTCTCAAAGGTGTAGTATGGTTGTGGAGGTGTGTGGGTACAGGCCAAATTGAGGCGGCAGGGTCCAGATTTGAGAGCAAGGAATGCGTTAATGTTTGGCCAATTTAAGCACAGGGCTAATTTGAAAAGGTTGGGGTTTCGGGGCCAGAGGTGAGGGACTGGCTGGTGTTCAGCTCGCTGCTCCACCAATGAGCAGGCTTCGTGGCTGTGGACTCACTTTTGTGAACTTTAGCTCTGGGTGTTATTTGTTTACTTTTTATTGTTTGCATGATGTGTTCTTTTTTGCACAATGGGTGTTTGACGGTCTTTTTAAAGAGTTCTGTTGGGTTTCTTTGTTTTTGTGGTTGCCTGTAAGAAGATGAATTTCTTCTCACAGGAGCTTGTGCAAAGGCAAACGACCTTTTCAGTCTGTATGAGGACTTTGTGACAATCCTGTCACACTATACCTACTGCAGGTGACAGCCACTTTGGAGGGAAAGACAGAGGTCATAGGACTTCTTTCTGTTTAATGCAGTGACTAAACCGTTTAGTTAGTGGTCCGTCATTGCCATCATATACTCTTCCTTCTCTTTTTCCTTTTCCATACAGCCTGTATCTCATCCAAAGTGAGGTCATCCGCTTTGGTTGGAAAACATGGCATGGCATTTATCAAATTATCTGAAACTGAAAGATGTTATTGTTCAGGGTGACCTGGGAGTCCTTGTATACTTCTCACTGAAGCCCAGCCTGGAGGTTTAGCAAGCAATTAGGAAGGGGAACAGGATGCTGGTCTTCACTGTTAGAAGCGTTGAGTACAACATCTTTCTCCAATTACATCGGGCCTTAGTGATCCTTCATCTGGAATAGTGCAAACAGGTCAGCAGTCTCTGCTTTTGGAATGGATCCACTTACAATTGAGACAGCATAGCAAAGGTTCACCAGATTGATTCATAGGCTAGCAGGTGTATCATACGAGAGTTTAAGCAGAGTGTAGAGAAATGAGGGATCATCTCACCGAAGCAAGCGCGCAGTATTCTTATAAGACTTGACAGATGTTTCCCCTGACTGGCTTATCCAGAAACACATGTTAAGGTTTCAAAATAAGAATATAGATAAAAAGCAATTTCCTTACCCAGAAGAGAGTGAATCTTTGAAATTCTCTACTGAGGCTGATACTGATTGAAACTATGTTTGGATATTAAGCAAATCAAAAGAAATGGGCTGAGTGTAGGACACAGGGGCTGAGCCATGATCTTATTGAATGGCAGAGAAGGCAAGAGGGACGGAATGGCCTATTCTTTCCATTTCTTATGTTCTGACATTCAGTGTTTGCCTATCACTACAAAGCCAAATTGTGAAGACAAGAGCAGATCACCTTCATTCTTGAAATACTGGTTATCTAATATTCCTCAGGAATAGTCTAAAGATCAAAGTTCAAAGTAAGTTTATTGTCATACACTACCTTCAGATCAATTTCCTTTTAAGCATTTACAGGAATAAATACAATAGACTTTTTCCAAAAAACTATGCTTTAACTAAGACTAACAAATGCTAATGGGAAATGAAGACAAAATGTGCAAATACTGAGAACACGAGTTATAAAGACTCCTTGAAAGTGAGTCATTACCGAGTTGTGGTGAATGAAATTATCCATGCTTTTTCATGAGCTTGGTGATGGTAGGGTAATAACTGTTCCTGAATCTGTGGGTTTCTCCCAGCCCATCAGAACAGTTTAAATTCTTCTTTCTAATGCCTCTATTTTTTCCTTTTCAGGTGGCTGGGGTCCTGTCAGAGGTCTGTGATCTACAACTGCGCTCAAACTGTGGTTCTTCAGTTCTTGGAGCTCGCCCATCGGCTGTATTTTCAATATCTCCAAAAGCAGCTTGGATGATGGGCGCCTTTGGGGTGTGGCCCTGCTCAGCCCTATAGACCCAATTACTCGACGGTGTCGTGAACTGAAGCATCGCAGGGAACCGGAACAGAGACAACGGGTGCGGCTGTGGGAGGCCTCGGCCCTGGGGTGATCACTTTTGCTTGCTCTCTCTCTCTTGATGGTGAATGATAGTTCATTGCCAATCCTCAAGTCAGGGGAAACTGGAAATAAAAGCGGCGCTACAGGCTGTAACATTGAAATAGCGAGCTGCTTGTCTCCCCTCTCGCTGTGGAAGGTTCGAAACCTCTCTCTTCCTTGTTAGTGAGAGAGGGAGAGCCTGAAGGATGTTGAACTATTGGGATGAACAGAAGTTTTTGATGGAGTGTAGATTACAGATTTGTTGTTGCTTGCATGGTGGGTGGTGGGAGCGCTAATGCTTTCTGCTGGCATAATTGGGTGGAGGAAGAGGGGGAAGGGTTGATGCTTTGCTGCTGCTTATACATGAGGGAGGTAGGGGGCTTTGGGGTTCTTTTTTTTTGTCATTCATTCTTTCGGGTTTTTCTTCTGCTTCATGGTTGTCTGCAGACAGTAAGAATTCCAGGCAGTAATACATTCCCTGATATTAAATGGAACTATTGAACCTAAGGCTCCTGCAATTCTGCACAGTGTTAGCAATCGGAAGAGTGCATGGCCTGAATCCTTGAAGATGGATGCTGCTTTCTTATGGCAGCACTCCTTGTAAACACGCTCAATGGTGGGGAGGGCTTCGACTGTGATCCCCCATTTTCTGTACCCTGTTCCATTCCTGGGCATTGGTGGTTCCATATCAGGCCACGATGCAACCAGTTAGATACGCTCCACTGTGTGTCTATAGAAGTTATTGATAACATGCCAAATCTACACAAACTTCTGAAAAAGTAAAAAAACTGTCATGACTTCTTTGTGATGACACTTCTGTGCTGGTTCCAGGACATACCCTCTGATATGGTAATACCAAGGAATTTAAAGCTACTGACTCTCTCCACCTTTATTCTCCTAATAAAATGAACTCTTGCTTCACCTTAAATCATACACCTAAAATACATAGTAATACACACAAAATGCTGGAAGAACTCAGCAGGTCAGGCACCATCCACGGAAAGGAATAAAGAGTCAACGTTTCGGGCCGAGAGTTTTCATCAATACATTTAAGCATTTGGATAGCTTGTTTTACATCATGATGAACCCGATGTCTGGATGCCTATTTAGGTGACGGGCTGAACTGGAAAAGTTGGGTACAGGCCGAAACAAGGCAGTGGGGTTCTGGGCCTCAGAGCATACCAAAGCAACTGAACTCGATGTTTGAGTGACTATTTAAGTGCTGGGCCAGATTGAAAAAGTCAGGGTATCGGGCCCGAGGCGAGGGATGGACCTGTTGCTCAGCATTGTTTAATTGGCTCTGTGTTAAACTGAGGGTCTGTGGACGGACTCCCTTTCACTGACTTCAGCTTGTCCTCATTATTTGCACGATTTGTTGTTTTTTTTCTCTGAGTGTTTGATGGCTTTTTTTTAAGTGGGTTCTTATGGGTTTTCTTGTTTTGTGGCTGCCTGTAAGGTGATAAATCTACAGGATGTATAATGTACACATTTTGATAATAAGTGTACTTTGAACAACACTGAGCTTAATGTGCAATAGAACTTTGCAAAAGTGAGGCCTCAAGTAAAAGATTAATGTGTTTCTAGGTCCACTGTACACTGTTCAGAGTTATTTGATTTCAAATCAAAGGAGTTAAAAGTTGACAACACTTTTAAAGATAGAGGGAGTGTATTCAACAGACAGCAGTGCTGTTTAAAGAGAGAGCAGTGACCTTCCACTATCTGACATGAAAGCACGAGAGCCTTCAGAGGCACTGCTGTCCCAAAATCACAGAAAATCAGGATTGAGGATTTAAGATTCAAGTTTATTTGTCACGTGTACATCAAAATATACAGCGAAGTAAGTCGATTTTCTTAACAATCAACACACCAGAGGCTGTGTTAGGAGCACCCCAAGTGTTGCACACAGTCTGGCACCAACACTGCATGCCCACAATGCTTGTCAGAATAACACAACACAATAAATAACAAAACAACAACACCAAAACAAGCCCCGTTCCTCCCTCCTACCCACCGTTAACCACAGGACAGCTCTCCAGCAGATTCAGACTTAGGCCTGCAGAGTCAGGGTTTCAGCATCCCCAGTGGACTTGCAAAGAGTCGCAAACTAAGCTCCAGCCAACTGGCCTCAGCTTTTAGACTTCTGAATCAGGGTATAGAGTGAGAGCCTATCTACAAGATGATCCTAGCATGAGGTCTCATCACTCCTACAACTTCCAGTGCACCAGTATTTGTCTTATGCTGATTCTAAAGGCCCCTCCTTCTCTGGGTCTGACACTGTTGCTGGATACCATCTTCAAGTATAGGAGGAGGATCAACAGTGTAAGGAAGAAGGCAATGAATGCATGACAAAACATGATGTATATAAAAATTCTGCTAATTACTTGAAAAGAATTTTTGATCCCTACTGTACTGCACATATCAGCTATTTTACAGGCCCAAAATTACAGTCCTGAATTTCATTTTAGAGGCAATGTGAAGACATAGGTGCAGAGATGAATGTGTTTAACTTGATCACCTTGGTTTCAAATATTTGATTTTAATCATAAACTAAGGTCTTGTATAATGGATTGTTCTTTTTAATGATTGCAAGAATTTTTTTTACTGCTTCATGTTAAGCCTTGCCCACGAGGAACACACACTGTGCACTTAAACTTCCAATATATGACTGCGGTAGGCAAAGCTCCCTTCTGGAAGCATGGATTGTGAAAATGAATTCTCAAGTGGTGGTGAATTAGTACTGTGGAAGCCACAATGCAGTCACATTTCTATGTATGTAGGCTGGACAGCATTTGCTATACTCAGAATTCTGCATATTTTATATCTTTTGAATTGGTTGGGATGTGGGCACATTATTTCTGATGTACACATTAAAAAGTAATCATATTGCAACAATGCTTTTGCTCCGAGTAGCTCCAGAAAGTTATTCACAAGTTAGCAGAGAGTTCCAATATTTATGCATATATTTGCAATGAGTCCCACACACAGGAAAACAAAATATATTCAACCACATCACAGCGATATCTCCTTGGATAACATGCAAGATAAGCTATTGGGGGGTAAAAAAATCACAAGTCACTAGAGCAAATATATTCAGTGAAACATAAAAGCAGTTCTCATTGTTTCTTACCTGTAATGTGCTAATATGAACAGGGGTATCTGTGCCATTAACAGTATTTTTAGAAGAAGGTTTAACCCAGTTTCCACATCCTTTCCCTTCAGATGCAATTGCTTGCTCCTTTGCCTTCAACTTCTTTTGGATTCGAGCCCTTTCAGCTTCAACTATTTTTGAGCTATTCAACAAAACCTGCACAACCGCATATTCCACAAGAGATGCAAACCCAAACAGAAGACAAGCAATCAACCAGATATCCATGGCTTTTACATAGGAGACCTTGGGCAGTTCTGCAGCAAGGTTCATACACTCGGATGACAAGTTGAGGACTGAGAAGATGCCTATGAAATAGAAAAATGCATATGAATATCAACATATTTTAATAATATGCTTGTTAATAATATTTTAATTATATGAATAGTCTACCATTTATTAGGATAGATAACTCACTGATTTGAATGAAAAGAGATTTTGTTTATGTTTGACTTCTCCCATTTTTGCCTGTGACAAGACCTATAAAATCCGATCCGCTAGTATTTTAAGGTTAATGTTCAGGTGCATGTTGTGGTGTCACAATATTTTCAAGAGTGCATTAGTGGAAAGAATATCAGGCAAGTTCTACATTGGGTAGAATATGATTAGAGAATTACATAAATAATGAATGTGCAAATCTACACTAAAATCAATGAATCAATGTTGCAGCTTCCTACTGGATTTGTCCTTTTTACACAAATCTACACTAAAATCAATGTTGCTGCTTCCTACTGGATTTGTCCTTTAACACAAATCTACAAATAGAACATGGAAGGTGATTGTCAAATTAGTTGACACCAATTAAAATAGTTGATATTCTCAAAATTACCTTATCGTGCTTTTACTGAAGTGAGTCCAAATATTAGCCCACCTGCAATTGTGCACATTTTAACATTTCTCAGTTTTAACAAATTTCTGTATATAAAACACCTATGCAGATTATGGAGCCAAGCTACTGAACTGCATGGAGCAAACATAGGCAACCATTATTGCCTTAACAGAGTAAGATATGGTGAAGAAAACTGCAATGTCTCCAACCAGAACAGGCATTTCCCACTTGTTCTAACTCATTCTCTCAGTCCCAAATGAAAAATGCTACTTTCTGGAGCCCACACAGTTGCTGCCAGCGTTTCCAATTTGACTTAACACACACCAATATATTTTTGGATATTAAGCTAATGAAGAGATAGTGTGGGAAAATGGCACTGAAGTTTAAGATTTGCCGATCTTCATTGAATGATAGCATGAATGCAACAGGTAAAAGGTCTTCCTTTTCCAACATTTTGTAATACCTATGTTTTCAGAAAATTTGCTGCTTGGGATGTGGCTGGGTTCAGATAATCAGCAAGCCATCATGAGAATTAACCAAAGGTTTGATCAGTGCCATGTGTGCAATGTGATAGAAGGGGTGGTCATTTGGAATAATCAAAGTCCATTTGGTCAAGACTGAAAATTGAAGTTATGTGAAAATGTTAGATAAGTGAGGCTCTTTCTATAGAACTGAAGGGCAAAAGATTTAATTATATGCTGCCAAAAGTTAAGGGAGCCCTGGGTATAGTGCATTATAATGACAATTTTCCTTGAACAAGGCAGCATTCTTTTTATACAACAGGCAGAATGTTTAGAAGGGAGATGAGAGATTCTTTTCAATCCAATCTTTGGTAGGAATCTGGAAATCAATCCCTCAATAGGTGATCAACACAGACACTAGTAACAATTATAAAATACTTGGATGTGTATTTGAAGATTTGTTGGCTAAAAACCTAGTACTAAAAGGTGAGGAGGGAAAGATCTTATTCTAGCAACAAGGACATGATGACTCAACTATTTTCTACTCAATTGTTTTGTGATTAGTAGTCCATTAAAGGGATGAGATAGATAGGCTGTACTAATGCATTGAAAGTAACTCTCAATCATTCACAATTCCCAACTGACTGAATAAGAGTTGCTATCTAAAAGTTTTACATCACCCATTTTTAGAAACATCTATCAACAACATCACAAACTTTTCTGTAATCAGATATACAATGGCACACGAGTCAGCACCATATACTGGAATGTACAACTATTCTCTACGTCTCTTTCTGCAGTGATGCTGTTGATGTTTACCTAAAGGTACTCTTGCAGCACTTGCATCAGGGTTTATCCAGAATGACAGCCAAGAAAGGACAACTATCAGAAGAGTTGGAGCATAAACGCCCATCATGTAATATCCAACCTGTCTTCTCAATGTAAAAATCACTTCCACGCATGTGTAATAACCTTTAATAAAAACAAGGTGTATAAATAATTATAATACCTTTCAAAATAGGAAGGCAGGCATTTAATAGAATTGGTACAATTAGTTTACTATTAATTCAATACAAGAAGTAAAGACCAATCTGTTGCTTTTTACATTTGAACAATGCTTTAACAAATGGTTCAGTTCTTTTGTTGTGGGATGAACACTGAAAGGATTTTAATCTTTGTAGCTAATCTCACCTCTTACATGAATTTGCCTTTCTAGGAATCAATCTCACTTCGTTGCAGGTAACGGTTCCTTAGGTAGGAAAACTTGACATAGACATAATATTCTATCATTGATCTCACCAGGGCCCTGTATAATTAAAGGAAGACACCTCTACCCTTGTATCCAACTTGACTTGAAATAAAAGCCAACATACTATCACGACGCAGGGTTTCAACCTGAAATATCGACCACTCCTTTACCTCCACATGTGCTGCTGATCTTCTGAGTTTCTCTAATTTCTTTTTCAGCTCCAGGTTAGAGCATCTGAAGTCTCTTCTCTCTCCAACATACTGTTCAACTCTAGTTGCTTGCTGCATAGCAACTTGCAGTAACTTACGTTCAGAGAACACGGACACCTTTCAACCTTCACCTTTCAATTTTTATGAATGGAAGTGGATGACTTCACATTTTTCTACATATTTTATTTGCCAGGTCTTTGCTCATTCACTGAGCCTGTACATGCTCTGGAAACCTACCTGTGGTATTCCCACTCTCCACACTTGGTCTTGTATCATTAACAAACTGAGATAAATTATATGTCATCCCCTCATCTAAATCATGAGCGAACATAATGGGGGTACAGCACTGATTCCTGAGCCACCCCAGTGTCACATCCTCCCTACCCAAACAATTATCCATTTATCCCTACAGGCAGTTTAAAAATCCTCAAGATGGGTCAGTATGTTTTACTCCATTACAATTTCTCTGAATTTTGCTCAGCATTCTATTGTATGGCTCATTATTAAGGGCTTTGTAAAAGCCCAAATGCACCACAGAGACTAGTTTGACCATATCTCTTCAGACAATTCCAATCTCATGATATTCAAAATGATTTGTCCAACACAATTTCTCTTTCTAAATCCATGATAAGTCTTCCCGTTCACTATTATTTTCCATGTGCCTTTCCTTAATTAAAGATTTTGACATTTCAACCCGTCACTAGGCTAACTAATCTAGAGTTTCCTGCTTTCTTTTTCCTTCCTTTCTGAAATAAATGGGGTCGGATTCTCCGTCTTTCAGTCTGTGGGAACAGTTCTGTAATCTCGAACTTTAGGGGATGACAACCGCAGTATCTACTATTTTCATAGACATTTCCTAAGTTCCTTTTTTTAAAAATTCCACAATACATTTATTTCTTCCTCAGAATCACCTTGAATTTTGATACTTTTTCCTATTTTACACACAGGAACCTTTATGGTCAGATTTTGATTCTCACTACAACACACATCAAAGTTGCTGGTGAACGCAGCAGGCCAGGCTAATGTGTGTTGCTTGAATTTCCAGCATCTGCAGAATTCCTGTTGTTTTTGTTTCTCACTACCTTGGTTTTGCATTCTATTTTCCTCATTATTTTTTTCCAATTTCTCAATATTCCTCTATCAATTTGTCAAATTTTCCCAATTGTCAAGCTTACTGCTTTTTGGCAACGTTCTAAACATTTTCTTTGATGCAATGCTACTTTTAACTTCTTTTAGTAGCCACTGTTGAATCACTTTTCCTGTTCTTTTTATATGCCTTAAAGGGATTTATATTACTTGGAAACTGTGTCAGTTCTTTAAAAGATTTACTGTCTGTCATTTTTAATTGATGTTTCCCAATCTATTGTAACCGGTTTATACTTCGTGCCTTCACAACTTGCCTTTAAGTTGTGATTTCAGATTAAATCAACCATATTCCAATCTTTATATAAATTCCTATCATGTAATGATCACTGTTCCCTAAAGGCCCATTAAGTACCAGATGATCAACTGGCCTTTTTACAGAACATTAGATCCACCATACCCTGTTCCCTTGCTGGTTCCTCAACCGAGAAAACCATCTCTTACACACTCCATGAGTTTAGTTTCCCCCCTGCCCTACCACTAATATTATTATTTGTCCAGGCCATAGAACTACAACTAGGGGACATAGCCTCAAGATCTGAGGGAACAAATCTTTGATAGAGATGAAGAGAAACTATTTTCCCCAAAAAGTAGTGAATCTGTGGAATTCTCTACCCAGGGAAGCAGTGGAGGCTACCTTAGTAAATATACTTTAACACAGATAGATAAATTTTTGCATTAAGAATTATGGAGAAAAGGTAGGTAGGGGGACCTGAGTTCACCGCCAGATCAGCCATGATCTTAGTGAATGACGCAGCAGCTCGGGGAACCAGATGGCTGACTCCTGCTACTATTTCTTATGTTCTTATATGCCATTCGAAGTTTCCCATGATATTTTATTACCCTTGTTACATGCACCACTAATTTTGTGATTTATACCGTGTCTTACATTATTAGCACAGTTTAGGGGCCACATGCTACTCCCACCAACATTTTCTTCCTCCTGCTGTTTCTCATATTCACTCAAACTATTCCTGCTTCTCCATTTTCTGAGCTCAGATTGTTTTTTCTGCTGCCGTTATCCTTTTCTTAAAAATCAAGGACATTCCATCTCCTTTTGTATTTTGCCTGCCTTTTGTAAAATGAAAAGTTTCCTGAAATACAGTATTTAATTCCCAACCTTGGTCAACTTGCTACCATGTCACTGTAATGGATATATGATTGTACCGCATATACTTGTGCTATTCACCTCCTTTGTTATTAACGCTCTACACACTCAAATAAAGAGCCAGTAGTTCTGTCTTTGTACCGTTTTTCCCTGCTCTGAATCAGGATGAACTGCTGCTTCCTGACAGACTGGTTATCATTAGCTATGTTTTCCACCTTGAGCCATCTCTTTGTCCTTAACTCTCTTCATTTTTCCCTCAACAACATCCCTCTCCTAGCATCACCTGATCCTCCTCAGAGGGTATGATATGGCAGAAAGGAAAACTTATGTTAGATCAACACACACAGTAAAAGTAGAAGTACTTCTACTGAAACGCTTACATCACATCTATGTCAAACTTTCACTGATTCTATATCCTCTGGGAATCTCCCGAAAACTTTTTATGAGGCATCAATCTCATTGATTCCTGAAAAAGGAAAAGAACTATCTGAATGTGCCTCCTATATGCCAGTTTCCTTATTGAATGTTGACTTTAAAATTCTCTCTAAGATTCTGGCTAATAGGCTTGAGAATATTTTGCCTATTGTTATTTCAAATGATTAAACTGGATTCATTAAAAATAGGTATTCACATTTTAATATCCGAAGATTGTTAAATATTATTTATTCTCCCTAAGTTAAAGAATCTGAATGTATTGTCTCTCTTGATGCAGAGAAAGCCTTTGATAGGGTGGAATGGCTTTATTTATTTCAGGTTTTGGAGAGATTTAATTTTGCTCCGAGATTTATTTCCTGGATCAAACTGATATATCTAGCCCCGATGGCTGCGGTTATAACGAACAATTAAAAATCTCCTTATTTTAGACAAATTAGAGGAACCCGTCGGGGTTGTCCTCTTAGTCCTTTATTATTTAATTTGGCTTTAGATCCACTTGCTATCGCTCTTAGAATTCCAACTCTGTTCAGGGTATTAAGAGAGGGGATAAAGTACATAAGGCTTCGTTGTACGCAGATGATTTATTAGTTTACATTTCCGACCCTAGGCAATCTATTCCTTCTACGTTATCCATATTTACTGAATTTAGTACTTTCTCTAGATATGTTAAATTTATATAAAAGTGAATTATTTCCTATTAATAATTATTCAGATCAATATGATAAAATACCTTTTAATATTGCTAAAAATTATTTTACCTATCTTGGTATTAAAATTACTAAAAATTTTAAAAAATTTATATAAATATAATTTTCTTCCTTTAATTGAATATACACAACAAACGCTTTCCAAATGGTCGCCTATGACGATGTCGTTAATTGATCGAATAAATGCTATAAAAATGACAGTTTTACCAAAATTTTTTATACACATTTCAAGCTGTTCCATTCTTTGTCTCGAAAACATTTTTTGATAGAATAGATTCTATGATCTTATCATATATCTGGAATAATAAAAGCTCTGGATTGAGTAAACCTTCACTGCAAAAATTTAAAAAAAGATGGTGGCTTGGCTTTACTAAACTTTAGATTCTATTACTGGGCAATCAATATTCGTTATATTACTTTTTGGATTCACTGTATAGATATGCAGGACTGTCCTCCATGGTCGGATATGGAGGAGAACTCGGTAAATGGGTTCTCTTTAGCTTCTTTGCTGGGAGCTTCTCTTCCCTTTTTGTTTTCTAAGATTGGTAGACAAGATCTTAGTCCCATTGTTAGACATTAAAAATTTGGTTTCAGTTTCGCAGATCTTTTGACTTATATAACTTTGTTCTTTCTAGTAATATCCATTTTAACTTTTTTTTAAACCATCAATTTTAGATAAGGTCTTTTTAACATAGAAACTAAGGGAATAAAAACTTTTCTAGATTTGTTTTTAGAGGATTGTTTAATGTCTTTCTTGCAGCTAGTGGACGAATATGATTTATCTAATGCAAAATGTTTTAGATATTTACAAGTTAGGAATTTATTATTTATTTATTTTTTTAACGTGATTTATTACTGAATTACCCATTTGCTCATTTACTAAATATGATAGATGCTACCTTTCAGTTTAAACCATTCCAAAAAGGATTGATAGCCATCATATATAAATGGCTATTGAATTTACAAATGGTGCCTAATCATAAGGTTAAACGTGCGTGGGAATTGGAACTTCAAGAGTCACTTTCAGATAATCAATGGAATAAAATTTATCATTTAGTTAATAATTCATCTATCTGTGCCCATCACTCCTTGATTCAGTTCAAGGTAGTGTACAGGGCGCATATGTCAAAAAATAAACTAGCGCATATTTTTTCTAATATAAATCCTACCTGTGATAAATGCAACACTGAGGTGGCCACTTTAACTCATATATTTTGGTCCTGCATAAAGTTAAATCATTTTTGGAGAGATGTTTTTAGAACATTATCAAAAGTCATAGGTCTGGACCTACAACCTAATTCACTTACGGCAGCCTTAGGGATTATTCCAACACATGATAGCTTTCTCAACTTTACTGGCTAGGCGAGTTATTCTATTGTACTGGAAGGATCCCAATCCACCTACTGTTTTTTTTGGCTCTCCTCCATTATGTCTTGTTTAAGTTTGGAGAAAATAAGGAGTCGGACGTTTGATACATCGTTTAAATTTGAGCAAACTTGGCGACCTTTTATTCAATATTTTCATATGATCTAATTCTTTTTACTTTTCCAGTTGATATTTTTTTTCTTCTTCACGAAGTTTTAGATTTGACCAGAAGGATTTTCCCTTTTTTTTCCAAACTGTATCCTCAAAGTGGACTGCCTAGTCCCCCTTTTTTTTGTTTTAGGTTAGTTTAGTGGGGTTTTTTTCCCTCAATAACTGGAAATCTTGAGTCTTTTTTTTCTATGAACTGTTAAGAGGAGAAGTAGTTCTTCTCTCTCTTTATATTAGCTTAATATTATATATGATTTTGACAGTGTATATTCCTTTCTTTGTTTGTACTATTATTGAAATATGTATTTGAGATAACCTCTCCTCTGGTTTGTATTTATCTTTATTCTTTTAAATCAATAAAAAAAGATTGAAAGAAGCACACACAAAATGCTGCAGGTAAGGCGGCATCTATGAAAATGTATAAAGAGTCAGCATTTGGGGCTGAGATCCTTTATCAGGACAGGAAAGGAAGGGGGAAGATGTTACAATAAAAAGGTGGGGCAAGGGGAAGGAGGACAAGCTAGAAGGTGGTAGGTGAAGCCAGATGAGTGGGGTGGAGGGGAATGAAGTAAGAAGCCAGGAGGTGATAGGTGGGAAAAACAAAGGGCTGGAGAAAAAAAGAATCTGATAGGAGAGGAGGGTGGACCATGGTAGTAAGTGAAGGGGGGTGGGCATCAGGGGGTGGTGATAAGCAAGAAAGAAGAGGTAAGGGACCAGAGTGGGAGATAGAAGACAAAAGGGAGAGAGAAAAGAAAATTACCAGAAGGAGAAATCTATGTTCATGCCATCAGCTTGGAAGCTACCTAGACGGAATATGAGATGTTGCTCCTGCACCCTGAGAGTAGCCTCATTGTAGCAGAGCAGGCGGCCATGGACCAACCAACATGTCGGAATGGGAACAGGAATTCAAATGGTTGGCCACTGGGAAATTCCACTCTTTGTAGGTGGAGCAGAGGTTTATGACAAAGTGGTCCCCTGATTTACATCAGGTCTCAACAGTTTAGACGAGTTCGCATTGGGAGCACTGGATACAATAGATGACTCCAACTCTATTGCTCAGGTGAAGTGTTGCCTTACCTGAAAGGACTATTTGGGGCCCTGAATGGACAGGAGGGAGGAGATGAATGGACAGGTGTAGCATGTCTGTCCTTGCCAGGAGTGAGATTAGTAGGGAGGAACGAATGGACAAGATAATCCCGATGGAGGAAGTGATCCCTGTGGAAACTGGAGAGTGGGGGAAGTAAAGATGTGTTTGGTGGTCGGGTCCTGTTAAAGATGGGAGTAATTGCAGAAAATGATGTGTTGGATGTGAGGCTGATGGAGTGGTAGGTGAGGACAAGAGGAAGTCTATCCCTGTTAAGGTAGTGGGAAGATAGGGGGTGAGTGTGGATGTTCAGGAAATGGAAAAATGCAGGTGATGGCAACATCAATGGTAGAGGAAGGGAAACCCCAATATTTGAAGGAGGAGGACACCTCTTATGTCCTGGAAAGGGAAAACTCATTCTGAGAACAGATGCGACGGAGACAAAGAAACTGAGAAAAAGGAATATCATTTTTACAGGAAACAGGGTGAGAAGAGGTATAGTCAAGATAGCCATGGGAATCACTAGCTTTATAAAATATGTCAGTATACAGTTTGTCTCCAGAGATGGAGACAGAAAGATTAAGAAAGGGGAGTGATGTGTCAGAAATGGACCAAATAAATTTCAGGGCAGGATGGAAGTTCGAGGCAAAGTTTATGAAATTGACAAGTTCAGTATGGATGCCTGAAGCTGTGCCAATGCAGTTGTCAATATAGCACAGGAAGAGTTGAGGAGCATTATCATAGAAGGCTTAGTACATGGACAGTTCCACATAGCCAACGAAAATGCAGGCATAGCTGGGACCCTTATGGGTGCCCATGGCTACTTCTTGAGTTTGGAGAGAGTAGGAAGAGCTGAAGGAGAAATTGTTGAGGGCAAGTACTATTTCTGCCAGACAGAGGAGGGTGTTGGTGGAGGGGAACTGGTCAGGTTTTTTATTTTTATTTTATTTTATTTATTTATTTAGTGATACAGTGTGGAGTAGGACCTTCCAGCCCTTTGAGCCATGCTGCTAACTGGGACTTATGCCTAATGGGAAGGCTTCTGTCAAAACCAAATATTTCTGTTTCCTTTGCTACCAGAAGCCACTGCCATGAAGGTTCCAACCAACGTTACTGCAAATAGTACACGTGTCCTGCAGATACAATATACAGATCGCAGCTTCAGCCTGCTACTCACACTAATGTAAAACAAAATGGATTCTAATATTGTTGAAACCCCTAATTGACAAGTTCTAAAGATCAGAGAGCAGGCAGCCTATGGAATTAAAAGTTATATTGGTTCTCTTGTAGACACGTCCCATGTACTGTGGAAACTGTAAATGTAATACCCCATTCTAGAAAGGAGGTAGAAAAAAAAGCAGGAAGCTACAAGTCAATTGCTCTGCCATCTATGATTGGGAAATGCCAAAGAACCATCAAAACTTTAAAAATGAAGAATACATTTGAATGAGTCAATGAGTTTGAATGAAAGGGAAACTGTATTTGTAAGATTTCCAAGGTGATTTCTAAGTTGAAGGAATATGATGAGGGAAGACTGAGAAGGTTGATCCAATATTCATTGGTGTTTAGGTGAATAAAGGGTGATCCTCTTCAAACACAGTGCATAAGATTCTGAAAGGCCCTGTCAGACTGATGCTGAAAGGATGGTTCCTGCTATGATGGGATATAGAACTGTTAAGCATGAAATTTTGCTTTCTTCCATTAGCAACGTTGGCATTCAACCTGCTGTTTTTTTTAGATCCTATGGATATTTATTCTTCTGGTTAATCTGTGATAAGAGACCTTGTTAAAATCTATGTTAAGTCTTCCAGATTTTTTTTCCTCATTAATGTTCCCTGCTACTATCATGGAAAATCCAATCATGAGAGTCACATATGCATAACAAATCAAAGCTGAGTGTCCTTGATCAGTGTGTTTTGCCGAATGAATAACTTGCTGAGAGTGTGCGCTGTTAATGGTGCAGGAAGGGAAGCAGTGGATCTGAAACCGCAGCAAACAAGTCAATCAAAAGGTTATCTCCTCAACCATTCAGGTTCAAGGACCGTGAAATTGATAGCATAATGACTGAGAAGAATTGTAATATAATAGTTGGTGTCACATCGGGTGCAGAAAGTAAAATTAAAAAGGTAATAGAAAGATCTCTAAGTTTATAGAAGAATAAGGAAAAGAAATAGACTATTTTGTTTGTAAAGGAATGAAACTTCAACAGTGGCTACTACTATTCAGAATTAGAGATATTGACAGGATGCTTACATATTATTAAAAGAGTACATACTGAAACTGACTATATGTACTGGACAATTGTAGCAACCTTGTGACAGTCTATGAATTTCAATAGAAGATAAGTAAGGATATGTCTTTGATGGGTTAGCAACAGATAAGAGGAACTTGACTGTAAGTTTTAGACATTTATATTTAATTTTATGTATGCCTCTCGAGGAAAAACAGTGGCAAGTATTATTGATTCAAAGATCATATTTTCTGCAAATTTATCAATAATATCTTTCATCAGTCTAATAATTATCTTCACCATGTTGAGTCAGTAGAATCCAAAGAGGTCTTCATAAAGAAGGATGTTCACTGGATAGACTGGGATACTAAAGGGAAATGTACAGCTAGACAAATAATATCCAAGATCAAGAATCAACGTGTATCTGAAGAATAAAAATCTTCAATTTTTTAAGAGTATTTTCTCAGAAGGGCTTTGTCAGAAACAATAGATAGACAAGAAGACACTCATCCTTTGACTCTGCATACACATCAACCTATATAGATGGTCTACAATTCTAAGCTTTATTTTGTCATCCTTGCAGAAAATACTGGGCTTTCATGGACATGTAAATAACTAAATCAGAGAGTCACATGTAACACAGCAAAGCAACTGCTTTTAATTGTAAAGCGGGAGGTACATCGCATCCTGAGTTTCTCCGGTTAGCGGGCGATTTCCCTCCACGCCTCTCTGGCATAGTGGGGAACCGCGTACGAGGCAAGTTACAGGAATAGTTTGCCATTGCCTTCTGCCAGGTGAGTTTCCAAAGAGATTACCAGCTCGTAATCCAGCATGGATGGAAAGCGTGCAGGAGAGCCGGCTGGATTCAAACTCGGGACCTTTCGTCCCAAAGTCCGATGCTGATGCCCCTATGCCACCAGCCAGGTCCAAAGCAGGTCCAAAGTAGAAGTACCTGCTCTTAAAACTGTACTGGTAAATGTTACAACAAAATTAAAGCAAGTACAAGAACACAAGTCTAAAAATAGTTGAACAAGGTGCAAGGAAATGTACAAACCTACTGTGATTCTGGCCTGGTGGGTAAAGAAACTGCCAACTCAAGCATAACAGGGATATCACAAAACATATGAATCATTCACATCTTACAGGGAGAAAGATGAGATATTTCTTCATGGCCATTAACATTCTTGAGCTGGAAGACAGTGCTGACATATGCAGGTATTGAATACTGTAGTGAGCAAAGCACTTAAGGAAATTGGCTCCTAAGTGCATTGTACGCTCATTAACTTAGAAGCTTGCAAAAAGCTGCAGACTTCTCATTTATAGAAATAGTTCAGAGATCGGAAGAACATTTCAGCCTATTGAGACAGTGCAGAGTTATGAATTCACCTCATGCAATCAAGTGCTAGGAGAAAGCATGGCTAATTACTCACAGACAGTTTCATATGCAGAGGATAAAAGGATCCAGTTAAAGGTATTAGGCACTAGAAACACTATACTTGATTTGATGTAGGATTGTGAGTTCCACAGAATAAGTGGAGGCAAGAATGCAAAGACATTCCATCCTATGCCATCCACAAATTCAATGGTAGCTTGAAAAGCAATTCCGAAAGCTTTGGTCTAGAAACAAAGTCAGCATCAAGTGATTTGAGCCATTCTTCAACTATCAGCAGTCATTCCCAACATACAGTAAGTGTTTTTATAAAGGGTTTAATTGCTGCTCATATAGAAGAAAGGACACTTAGCAGTAACTTGCAAAATGTAATGTATGACATCAGACAAAAATGCAAAATCTCAAATGCAACATCAGCACAGAGCAAGCTTCTCTGAAGAAGACGTAAGGGAGTTTGCATAATATACAACCACTATGTATGGCAAAGGATATAATTTATGTAGTATCTATGCCTCAAATAGCCCACAATGTCAGACTTCAAGTCCCAGCTGATGGAAAATCATTAAAAACACAGATTGATGCAGCTACAGGCAAGACAAATAGAATTATAGAACAGTGGGGTCTCAGGGGGAGGTTATTTCATAAATGAATCTCATGCCATCTCCTTACGCAGCTACTGACTAGTTACACTAGCTGCCATTTCTGTAGCCTTTCCAATATTTTCCTTACCATTGAATTTTTTATTCAATTCTCTCTTGAAGATTACAAGGGAACCTGCCTCCATTATTTCTGCAGACAGTGCATGCAAGATTCCAATCACACGCCACATAAAGTAAATACTCATGGCATTATTAACTTTCTTTCCTTTCATTATGTATCTGAGACATCTAGTCCCCGAACCCTTCACTAAAGACAATAGCCTCTTAAATATCGACCCAGTTTGAGCTCTCTTAATTTTGTGTACATCTAACACACCTATCTCTTCTCTTCTTTCTAACATCTACCCTCAGTCTTGTCTAAAGAAACCATGTTAGCTACTTTAATCTATCATAAGACCTTAAGACATAGCAGCAGAATTAGGCCATTTTGCCCAGTCATTCCATTATGGCTGATTTATTTGTAACCTTTGATGCCCTTACTAATCAAGAACCTATTAATCTCCGTTTTGCATATATCCAATGACTTGGCCTCCACAGCCATTGTTGGCAATGAATTCCACAGATTCACCACCCTCTGGCTGAAGAAATTCCTCCACTTCACCGTTCTAAAGGGATGGCATTGTACTCTAAAGTCATGCCCTCTGGTCCTAGACTCTCCCACTATAGGAAACATCCTCTATCTAGACCTTCCAATATTCAACACGTTTCAGTCAGATCCTCCTCATTCTTCTAAACTCCAGCAAGTACAGGCCCAAAGCCATCAAACACTCCTCATACATTAACTTTTTAATTCCCAAGATCATTCTTGTGAACCTCCTCTGGACCCTCTCCAATGCCAGCACATCCTCTGGATAAGGGGTCTAAAACTTCAAAATACTCCAAGTGTGGTCAGACCAATTCAATTCAAATTTAATTGTCATTCAATCAGACATGAATACCCATGAATACAGCCAAACAAGACAGTTTTACTCTGGGGTCAAGGTGGATAACACAGTACCAACAGTCACACATAGCACGTATAAGATAGAAAGATACAACCACTCAATAAAAGAGTCCAAGCTCTTGAAATTCAATGCTGCCAACATCTGCGGACGACCACAACAGAACTTGCCTTCTGCCAAGTGAGCACTGGGTGGGGGGGAGGGAAGTAGCAGCAACACAGAATGCTGCGCCACACACTGGCTCCAGTGCCTCTCTCCTGCCAGCTGTAAGCAGGCGACACCACGGCTTGAGGTTCCGAGTCCAAATGAAAGCTGCCGAAATCTGCAGTTACCACAATACAGCTTGTCTTCCGCCAAGCAAAGACAGGGTGGGGTGGGGGGGTGGGGGTGGTGTGCGGCACCAACTCCAGCCCGAATGCTGTGCCAGGCCACCGGCTGTGGAGCACACCAGCTCTAACACCTCTCTCCTGGTGGCTATGTCAGGCGACACCATGGTTTGTGGCCTAGTCCTCACTACAACCAAAGTCACTCAGCTCCCCCACCATCCTCCCCTGCTCTCCATCAATAAATCAGTGAATTGAACTGGTGGCATTCCACCTTAACAATGTCCAAAAGGATTTTGAGATTGCAAGAAAGGCGACCAAGATGGTCATTGGCTATTAGACTGTACACCTTCTTCGATCAGGCAGCAACACATTGTGCAGTCCTTAATTTTTTCGCCAGCGAGCAATTCGCTGATGGAGTAGACCTGCACAGCTTCAAGTTCTTAATATTCAGCAGGATCTTGCGATCATGAAAAATGCATTTAAATATGACAGTGGCATCTTTTATTGACCCCGTAGCAGCCACTGCAAGCAAACATGCCGCCGTCTTATTGGAAAAATACCTTATGAAGACTTAGCGTTACATCCTTGTTTTTATATTCCATGTCCCCAATTAGTTTAAACCCTCCCCAACAGCTCTAGTAAACCTACACACAAGGATATTAGTCCCCTTTGAGTTCAGACATAACCCGTCCTTTTAATACATGTCATAGCTTCCCCAGAAGTCATCCCAGTGACCTAGAAATCTGAAATCCTTCCCTGCCACAATTTCTCAGCCACATATTCATCTGCCAAATCATCCTATTCTTACCCTCACTGGCATATGGCAGAGGCAGGCAGAGATTCCTATCCTTGTGGTCCTGATTTTCTGCTTTCTACCAGGTCCCTATATTCTACCTGTGACATTGGTACCAGTATGTATCATGACTTCCAATGTTCACATTCCCCTTTTAGAATGCTATGCCGAGACATCCCTGACCCCGGCACCTGGGAGGCAACATACCATCCGGGTATCTCTTTCACATCCACAGAATCTCCTGTCTGCTTCTCTCACCAATGAATCCCCTATCATTACTCTACATCTCTTTCCCCTCCTTCCTTTCTGAACCACAAAGCCAGACTCTGAGCCAGTGACTTTCCCCAGGTAGGTCCAAAGTGGCGTATCTGTTACTGAAGAGACCGCAGGGATTTTCTGCACTACTTGCCTAGTCCCTCTCCCTCTCCTGACAGTCACCAAGCTACCTGCCTCCTGCAACTTAGGGATGACTACCCCCTAGTAGCTCTTATCTATCACCTCCACATTCTCCCATATAAGCCAACAGTCACCAAGTTGGAGCTCTAGTTCCCTAACACAGTTTGTAAGGAGATCAAGTTCATTCAGCCGTACACATGTATATCATCAAATGAAATGTTCCGAAAGACCCTGAGTTCTTTTAAAATCTTGTGCCGCCTCACTAAAACAAGCAATTGCTCGCAATGATTGAAGCCCGCTGAAAATCTTTGTAACTAACTGCATTGCCACACTCCAGAAACCATCTCATTAATCTCTTCTGGACCATCCATATCATTCTAATAATATTGCAACAAGAAGTAGCCGAGGTCAGGCTAGCATTTTAGGATGGATTGACAAGAATTTCCCAGTTTTACACTTCGTATTTCTACTAACGAAGGCCAGAATCCTGCATACCTAGCAGCTTTCTCAATGTGGGCTGCCACTTCCAATGATATCTGCATCTATAGTTCACAGACCTCTACTCCTGTATCCCTTTGACACCACCATCCTATAGCCCACATTGAATTTCATCATTCGTCTTACCAAGGTGCATCATCTCAAATTTCTCCACATGTATCCGCTCATTCCACCAGCCAGCTTATATTCTGCTTCAGTTTATCACCATCCTCTCCACTTCACTTTAACACTAAGTGCAATCATATACAAATTTAGAAATTGTTGCCTGCACCTTCAAGTTTAGGTCCAGTTCCAGCTCATTACTTACTTTCTTTACTGCCTGTTATGATGCTGGCATTTAGGACAGCAATGAAGGTCCCTTATCTCTGCTGGTGTTCAGGGCTTCCTTCACCGTGTTAGTAGCTTCCTCTCGGTTTTCACTACTGTCAGTCATGCAAGTCCTGGTGGAGACTCAGGAATACCATCACACTCAGATGTAGAACAATTTCTTCACTGCTGTTTCCGTAACAATTTTGCTTTACAAGTCAGGGTTGCTAGCCCTGAGCTGAACCCCTGAACCTGGAGGACTGGTGGACCATCCCTAGTCTGTCCTCTACCTTTTGACCTGTTTGGCCTGAGTGACCCACCAAGAGCCGAAGCATAAAGTCCTGACTCCAGCCAGCAGAGCTCTCCAGGTCATTGAGGCACGCAAGCCTCCAAACCATGACAAGTCTGTGGTCCACTTGGAGGTCTAGCTCATTATCATAGACCTAAAAAGATTGGCCCCCAACACTGATGCATCCCCCAGTCCCAGAAGCACACATTCATCATGTCATTCTGCTTCTTACTTACCAGTTTTGCATCCCTCCCCATTTCAGTTTCTCTCATTCTTAGCTCTGATGATGGGTCTCAGACCGGAAAATTTAACTGTGCCACCTGTTTAGTTCTTCCAGTATATGGTGTCTACATTTCAAGTAGTACTAGTGCCTGTTACACAGATCCTGACGGCCAAATTCCCCTTCTTTCCTGACTTTCTGGCACTCTTGCACAACCTGAATCCTTCTTCACTGTCTTCTCAAGATATGTAAACACAATGAGCTTTGAAATTTCCCAATAGCCAAGTCACCCTGATGCCCACTATTACAGTCCTGAACCTCCTGAATTCCCAGTTTCTTGTTTCCCAATTCCTGCCCCTGAACTTCCTCATCCTGTGACTTTACAAACCTGCCTTCCCATACCTTAGATGATACCTTTGCTGATAATTGATAGAAGAAAGAATGGCTGGTAACTAGTTTTACTTTCTCTGACTAGAGAGCAGCACTGATGGGAGTGGACAGCCCCCAACCCAGCACAGACCACAATGCGCCCACAGAGACCTCTGCTCTCTCCTACACCACCTTGGCATCTCCTCTAGCGAGTGGCTGCAAATGGTGACTCCACAGCATGAGGTCCTAGTGCTCACCACAACCAAGGCAATGCAGCTCCTCCACCAGTGGTCTCGCCAATGAACCAGTGAACTGGACTTGCCGTTTTCAACATTACCAAAGTCTCAACAAGGCCTTGGGATCACATGAAAAACATTCAAGAACATCATGCACACCTCCTTTTAGTTTGGCTAAAGGCATTTATAGTTGTAGAGTATAACTCTTCAGTGCTACGGCTGATTTGTTGTTTGATTCCATAGCTTTTTCTATATCCTGTTCCACTAGCCACATCATGGTACGACATGAAGTGAGTGGAATTCGCTAAAGACAGGCTCGTGAGGAAGCCAAAATGGATTAGCTATTTGGCACTTCCAGCTGAATATGTTGGCAAATGCTTCTGTCTCATCTCTTGCACTTAAATAAGAATGTTGCACGGTACAGTACTCTTTGGCCCACCACATCTGGAATATCTCTTTTATCCACCTCCACCAATTCTATTAACTCGAATAAGGTCTGTATCCTTTCATTTCTTACCTATTTAAGTGTGTGCCTAAATGTTTCTTTACTCTAGTGACTGTATTTGACTCTACCACCTCCTCTGCCTGTTAATTCATCTCAAAGCTCCTTTAAAACTCTTTCATCTCACCTTAAACCTACTATGGGAAAAAAGATTCAGACCGTCTACCTCACAGATTGCTCTTATAATTTTATATACCGTACCATTAACAGATCATCTCCCATCTTGTTTGATTCCAAGAAAAGCAAACAAAATTTAATCAATTCCTCCAATCCAGGCAATATCTTGGTGAATCTCATCACTACAATCACATTTTTCCAATAGTATGGCAATCAGAAACACACACAATACTCCCTTCTGAAAAATTGTTCAAAAGTTACTCACTAGCTACTTAATGCTTGCTTATAATTCTTTTGACATTTTTAAACCAGAATTTTAGTGCCTGATATGAAATTTTGGTTCATGTAGTTGGATGCAAAAGAGTTAATGAGCTTCTGAGAGATGATTTCACGATCATTGAGTTCTTCTATATGTACTTCTGGAGTGTTTCAACAGGACATTCTGTCATTCAACCAAGAAACAAAATATCCCCAGATGTATCTAGAAGGTTGCAATGAGTTTTAACTCTAACTGATTAGATCCACATGTCACCCAGCGAAAGGACATGGAGCTCCTAAATTTGAACTTCTGCAGAGTAGTCATTCTCCAAAAATTTATATCTTCAAAATAATGTACCAAAACAACTTTTAACATTGATAAGAAAATAACTCACCAGTGCCTTCATAATACTTTGTGCAGTTTCCATATTCAATATCTTCCTCTTTAACATCAAACTGTGGTAATGCAATCTCTTCCATCTGAACGGGGTCCTTAGCTTGCCAAATGAATTTCAGGTCTTCGGTGGTGTAGCCAACTAAGAGGTAAAGTGCACATAATTAAAGAAATAAAAATGCAAGTGCAGAAAATATAATACTAAAACAGTGTTTTTGATGACCACAATGGTGCAAAATCTTTCGTAGGGTCCAATTCCTATTCCTCTTTTCCCTACTTGTCTATTTCCTATGAAGTCATATTGTTTTACCTATTTCACTGCAGCTGTAAGGGAAGGAGAACCAATTGATGAAAAAAACACCAAATATATAAGTGAATATATATATATAACAAATATATTTTCTTGCACCTGCCTAATGCTAATAGATAACTCTGAAATAAAATGGACAAATGAGCTTGAACATTAGCACAAAATACTCTGCAGATGCTGGGGTCAAAACAACACTCACAACACGCTGGAGGAACTCAGCAGGTCGGGCAGCATCTGTGAAAACAATCAGACGACATTTTGGGCCGGAACCCTTCATCAGGACTGTAGAGGGAAGGGGCAGAGGCCCTATAAAGAAGGTGGGGGGAGGGTGGGAAGGAGAAGGTTGGTAGGTTCCAGGTGAAAAACCAGTAAGGGGAAAGATAAAGGGGTGGGGGAGGGGAAGCAGGGAGGTGATAGGCAGGAAAGGTGAAGAAGGAATAGGGAAAAACACAATGGGTAGTAGAAGGAGGCGGAACTTCCTCCACAACTTCCGCCACCTTCAACAGGACCCCATCACTAAGCACATCTTTCCCTCTCTGCTTTCCGCAAGGATCAGTCCCTTCGCGACTCCCTGATCCTTACGTCCCTCCCCACGGATCTCCCACCCGGCACTTATCCCTGTAAGCGTGGGTGCTACACCTGTCCCTACACCTCCTCTCTTGCCACCATTCAGGGCCCCAAACAGTCCTTCCAGGTGAGGCAACACTTCACTTGTGAGTCTGTTGGGGTCATCTATTGCATCCGGTGCTCCTGGTGTGGCCTCCTCTACATCGGTGAAACCCGATGCAGATTGGGGGACCGCTTCGTCGAGCACCTCCGCTCCGTCCGCCACAACAGACAGGATCTCCCGGTTGCCACCCACTTCAACTCTGCTTCCTATTCAGATATGTCCATACATGGCCTCCTCTACTGCCATGATGAGGCTATACTCAGGTTGGAGGAGCAACACCTCATATACCATTTAGGTAGTCTCCAGTCCCTTGGTATGGACATAGAATTCTCCAACTTCCGGTAATTCCCTCCCTCTCCCTTTCCCCATCCCTATGTCACTCTGCCCCCTCCCCCAGCTGCCTATCACCTCCCTCATGGTTCCGCCTCCTTCTACTACCCCTTGTGTTTTCCCCTATTCCTTCTTCACCTTTCCTGCCTATCACCTCCCTGCTTCCCCTCCCCCACCCCTTGATCTTACCCCTTACTGGTTTTTCACCTGGAACCTACCAGCCTTCTCCTTCCCACCCTCCCCCCACCTTCTTTATAGGGCCTCTGCCCCTTCCCTCCTCAGCTTGAACATTAGAAAGCTTTTGTGCATTAGAACAGGCTATTCAGCCCAACAAAGCTTGCCAAATTCCTATTCACACAGTGTGTTAAAATAACTATTAGGTTTAGATTTGAAAGTCTCCAAAGATACTACTCTCAGCTACACAACTAGGTATGTGTACCTAGATGTGTACAACTTGCTGTGGAAAGAAATGCTTCCTGATGTTTGTCTGAAATCTCCCTTTAACCAGTCTCCACCTATGGCTCCATGTCCTTGATGATAGATTAATTGTCAAGTAGCAGCTGGCATCCACCTTACTTATACCCTTAATGATTCTGAACACTTCTATCATGTCATGTCTACAGTCGGCCCTGCTTATCCGCGAGGGATTGGTTCCGGGACTCCTCACAGATACCAAAAAATGCGGATGCTCAAGTCCCTTATTTAACCTGTCTCAATGCGGTGGACCTTAGGACCCAGTGGAAACCCGGACCTTATTTAACCTGTCTCAGTGCGGTGGACATTAGGACCCGGCGGTGGAGCTCCGAATCCGCAGTGTTTCTGTTCACGAAAATAATTACGATCACGATTGAAAATAAAGTGGAAATAATAAAGCGATCAGAAACACCATCGGTCACTGGAAAAGCATTAGGCTACAGTCAGTCAATGATCGGAACAATTTTAAAGGATAAAATGAGAAAGACCCTACCCGATTAAAGCTACAATTATTACTAAGCAACGCAGTGGTTTAATTATTGGGTTTTGGAGTTTGGGGTTTTTGATCCACCACATCAACCCGGCACCGATGGAGAGCGTGCTCGGGAGCGCTCTGTCACTGGATCAAACTCCGGAACTTCTGTTCCCCAGCCTGGCGCTGAAACATACGTTTCTTAAGTATTTTATATGCATAGAAAGCTAAAATATATACTATATACTAAGGCAAATGTTTGACTAACTGACACTAAATAATATCGGATGTACCTGTTCCGACTTACTTAGTAAGAGAACTTCCCTTTTCTTTTTTTCGATCCCGATTCACGATAACCTACGCACATCCTCCCGTATATTTTAAATCATCTCTAGATTACTTATAATACCTAATACAATGTAAATGCTATGTAAAATAGTTGTTATACTGCATTGTTTAGGGAATAATAACAAGAAAAAAAAGTCTGTACATGCTCGAACAACAAGTGCTGGAAGAGCACTTCCAGGTTTTCACGATTCGCGGTGGGTTGAATTCGCGCATGCGGAACTCGCGGATAAGGAGGGCCGACTGTCCTTAAGCCAAAAAGATTTAATTCTTTCAACCTTTCTTCATAGCTCATACCCTACAGACCTAGAATGAGTCTAGCCGCCCTTCTCTGAACTCTCTCTAGTGCTTCACATCCCTCACAAAATATGGAGGCCAAAATTGTACAGAGCATTCAAAGCGTAGCTTCAAAAGTATATTATACAGCTTAAGGAGAACATCTTTAGACTTGAACTCCATCGAGCCCAACATTATATTAGCTTCCCTAATTGCTTCTGTGCATTGTCTAGATGTTGATAGTGATGAGTCTACCAAGACGTCCAAATCCTTCTCACACAGTGCACTTTCTAACTCAGGACCCCCCATTGTGTATTTATATCTAATATTTCTACTCCCTTTTTTTTAAGGCATCTGTTAGTCTCATGAGACCATGGACTTGTGCCTTGGAAGGTTTCCAGGGCGCAGGCCTGGGCAAGGTTGTATGGAAGACTGGCAGTTGCCTATGCTGCAAGTCTTACCTCTCCACGCCACCGATGTTGTTCAAGGGAAGGGCACTAGGGCCGATAGAGCTTGGCACCGGTGTCGTCGCAGAGCAGTGTATGGTTAAGTGCCTTGCTCAAGGACACAACATGCTGCCTCAGCTAATGCTCAAACTAGCGACCTTCAGATCACTAGATTGACGCCTTAACCACTTGGCCACGCACCAACACATATACTCCCTATATGTAATATTTAACATTTACTTACATTAAAGATATTCTAACATCTGCAAGTAGCATAACACACAAACTATTCCAGAACATTTCCTTTCCTGCATATAGGCTCTCACCCTTTCTCTTCCTTCCTGCAGCTTCCACCCCATCAGATGTCATGCCTCCTGTATGAAAGTACCACAAAACTTCTCCCCCTCCCCTTACAGTCTTCCAAAGAGACATAAATGAATGGCATACTGTGGTTCATTCCTCTATTTCCATTCCTTCTTTCAACCTGATTTTATTGAAGAGCTGCTTTACTTTTTTTTTGCTTACATAGATCTAAAAATTTTCTTTACTTACAATGAGCCATTATTAAATCTGTCCTTATGCTGCCAATAACATGCAAGTTGTTAAACATATCTGTTAATGACAAACTGTTTGGCCTCATTTAGGTTCTGTCTGATAGGAATTTAGCATTATGATACATTGCATACCAATAACTAAAAATAATATATTCTACTAATTAGTTATTTTTATTTTAATGAACATAGCAATGACCAGAAATGTTACTCCAAATACAAAGCACTGGAAAGGCTGGAAATTTGAAAGTTCCAATGAAAGGTTATCAAGCTAAAACTCTGGTTCCCTCTTGACAGATGTATACAGATGACCTGTTACATATTTCCAACATTTTATGTTTTCAATTCCATTATTATCTTACAGGTGAGTAATGATGAGAAAATACTATCATCCTATTTTTGGGAAAAAAGCCCACTGGATACTTCTAAGAATACTTTGCTGATTATTATTACTATTAAGTTATCTCAGATAGGTCCATGCATCTATGAGAATAATACAGCAATATCCCAGAGTAGTCTGTATTCACTTATTATTTTCTCCCATAATTCATTAATTTAACTGATAGTCAGAAACACAAAATAAATTAACTATAAATTCACATTTGCACCTGGAAAGGTCTCACATACTTGCTCTTTTATTTTAAAAAAATTAATGGTTCACAATTCCAAGAATGGATGCAGTCTCCCAAAGCCTTCTCCAAGTCGTCATGGAGACTTCTGCAGGATTACTGGAACCAAGTCCATTGCAGAGCTGAACCTGACACCTGCATCTTTTCACGGGGGATCATTAACTGGTGATTAACATCCAGGACTCCAGGTGCCAATTTTCATTTTCTGGCACAGATGGTCAATTGGCGTTTTGGATGAACAACTAATTATACATGCTGACCACGCGACAATTAGCAGCTCATTGCTCTTGCTCAGAGTGAAAACCATCCCTGCTGACTGAAAATTGTCTTTCCCTAAACGATAGAAAACATTGCTTTTGAAATATGAGATCTTAAAACAAAACCTGACTTATTGCCAACAGCACCTCTACCATCTCAACTATCAGTCAAAACATATAACCTGAAGCAAAAATTCAAGAAACGTACAGCTCTCCAGCTGAATCTTGCAACGCTGTGTATCCATGGGAAACAGGGTCAAATCAAGAGGGCATGAAAGTGTTATTGACAACCTGAAATATGAAAGAGAACAACAAACATTACCCACTTTTGAAAGCTATAAAAATAGAGCACTTTCAGCAAATGCAGTCAGTGTCATCCTTAGATGTCAAAATTTTATCTCACCTCATACTGAGCAGCACATCACCATTCCGGAATATAAAGAGCAGGATGTTGTCTTGTGTTACATCATGAAAATTTGCATTCTTTTCATTTGCAAAAAATAAATCAGGCTTCCATAAGCAATTGAACATTGTTGGATCCACAGTCAGAGCATCTGAACCCTTAAAATCATTTGGTAGTTTGAGTCGAGGGTCATTCCATTTTTGTCTCAGGAATATATTCACTCTATAGTCCTATCAAAATAGAAGCTACAAATTAGTTGTGCATGAAAGATACAATCATAGAAAATTACAAAGTAAAATCATAATCAGAATAAAATCAAAAATAGAAACAAAATGCTGAAAATATATAGCAGATTAACTGACAGCTGAAAGAGAAGGAAAATCTTATCTGGGAACTGTGAATTCAACTTAGAAGAAATGTTAATAATTTTATTTATTGAGAATGAACTGTGAATTCAACTTAGAAGAAATGTTAATAATTTTATTTATTGAGAATAAAACAAGCATCCATTTTGATACTAATTTTACTAATTAATGCAATTTATCAGGTGGATCAGAATGATAAATCTCTAGCATTGAATCCAACCCTCCCCCTCCCACTTTCAAATCTCTTACTAGCTTTCCTCGGCCCGAAACGTCAACTGTACCTCTTCCTATAGATGCTGCCTGGCCTGCTGCGTTCACCAGCAACTTTTATGTGTATTAACAGTATGTTGTTACTTTAAAATTACTTTTCAGTTATTATATTAGGAAGAGAACTTTTTCAACCTACTGTTAGCATTCCTACCTCTGGGAGGGAAGGTTTAAGGCTTGTTTTTCAAGTAACAATGGTGATGTCAACCAGAACATGTGGCTGAATATTTGTCCTTCTGTTTCATTGAAGTTAGGAAGTAATGACAGGTGAACTAGTATTACCCAGCAGAGCTGGCCATGACCGACCCATAATCAACAGCATTCTATACAAGCTCTGATCAATAATATCACAAAATGATTGAACAGGTATTGGCATTGGTTTATTATAGTAGATATACCAAGAAACAGTGAAAACTTTTGTTTGCATGCCATCCAGACAGATCATTCCATACAGAAGATGATCAAAATAGTGAAAAAAGGAAAACAGAATGCAGAATGCATGTAAAGTTGCATTTACAGAGTAAATGTAAGCACTTAAACGAAGTGCAAGGGTTGCAACAAGGTAGATTGGGAAATCAAGAATTCACCTTTTTAGTGTATGGAAGGACTTTTGAAGAGTCTGATAACAGCGGAATAGAAGCTACCCTTGACCCTGGTGGTAGGTGTTCTGAAGCTTTTGTATCTTCTGTCGAACAGAGCAGGTGAGAAGAGAAAATGGCAAGGTGGGAGAGATCCTTAATTATGTTCAAAGTTCAAAGCTCAAAGTAAATTTATTACCAAAATACATTTATGTCCCTGAGATTTGTTTTCTTGTGGGCATGCACAATAAACCCAGGCAACATAATAGAATCACTGAAAGGCCATCACACCCAAGAGCATGAACAAACAACCAGTGTGCAAAAGACACAACAAATGGTGTAAGTACAAAAGAAAAACAGAAATAACAAAAAATAAATAAATATCGAGAACATGAGATGAAGAGTCCTTGAAAGTGATTTCACAAGTTGTGGGAACAGGTCAGTGATGAGACGAGTGAAGTTATCTTTGGCTCAAGAGCCTGATGGCTGAGGGCTAATAACTGCTCTTGAACCCGGTGATGTGAGTCCCGGGCTCGTGTACCTTCTTCCTGCTGGCAGCAGCGAGAAGAGAGCATGGTCTGAGTGGAGGGGGTCCTTGATGATGAATGCTGCTTTCCTGTGACCACGCACCATGTAGATGTGCTCAATAATGTGGAGGGCTTTACCCATGATGGACTGCTGTATCTACCACTTTTTTGTACGATTCTCTTCAAGGATATTGGTGTTTCCAGAGGAGGCTGTGATGCAACTAGTCAATATGCACTTCACCACAGATCTATAGAAGTTTGTTAAAGTTTTCGATGTTATGCCGAATCATCGCAAATTTCTAAGGAAGTGGAGCCACTACCATGCTTTCTTTGTAATGGCACTTACGTGCTAGACCAAGGACAGATCCTCTGAAATGAAAATACTAAGGAATTTAAAGTTGCTGACCCTCTCCACCTCTGATCCCCTGATGAGGACTGCTTAATGGACCTCTGGTTTCCTCCTCATGAAGTCAATAATGGGGCTAACAGTAGCGTAGTGGATAGAGTAATGCTATTACAGCTTGGGATGTTGGAGTTCGGAGTTAAGTTCCGGCACCAGCTGCAAGGAGTCTCTGTACCTCCTCCCTGTGGAATACATAGGTATTCCCCAGGTGCTCCCATTTCCTCCCACAGTCCAAAGACCTACTAAATAGGTTAATTGGTCTTTGTAAATTGTTTCCTGATTAGTTTAGGGTTAATCGGGGTTGTCAGGGGTTTCTGGGGGGGGCATGACTCAAAGGGCCAAAAGGGCCTACTCTGCGCTGTCGCCAAATAAATAAATAATTTGTTCTTTGGTCTTGCTGATATTGAGTGAGATGTTGTTGTGGCACTACTCAGCCAGATTTTCAATCTCCCTCCTATATGCTGATTCGTCACCCCCTTTGATGCTGCCAATGACAATGGGTTTGTCAGCACAGTTAAATCTTGCATTGGAACTGTGCTTGGCCTCACAGTCATAAGTTTAAAGAGTGTAGAGCAGACAGCTAAGCACACAACCTTGTGGTACACCTGTGCTAATGGAGATTGTGGAGGAGATGTTTTTTCCAAACTGAACTGACTGGGGTCCGCAAGTTAGGAAATTGAGGACCCAATAACACTAATAACACTGGGGTCTTGAAGCTTATTAATTAGTTCTGAGGGATGATGATATTGAATACCAAGCTGTAGTTGATAAAGAGCATCCTAATGTATGCACCTCTGCAGTTCAGATGTTCCAAGGTTGAAATGGCATCTGCTGTGGACCTGTTGAGCTGGTAGGCAAATTGAAGCAGATCCAAGTTGCTTCTCAGGCAAAGGTTGATATATTTCATCACTGACCTCTCAAACCACTTCATCACAGTGGATGTAAGTGCTACAGGATGATAGTCATTGAGGCAGGTCAGCTCACCCCACACTCACCTCTGGAGCACTGGACAGTAAAGACACCTACATCAGACTATTGTTTATTGATTACAACTTTGCATCTAATGCTGCAATTCCAAGCAATCTCGTCACCAAACTCCAATATCTGGGAATCAACAATTCCAACTGCAACTGAATTCCACAATTATACACAAAGCTGGTGCCCCACAAGGCTGTATTCTCAGCTGCCTACTCTAATCCCTGAACACTCATGACTGTATGGCCAGATTCTGCTCTTATTCCATATACATTTATAGATGATACCACCATCGTGAATAATAACGATGACTCGGAGTTTGGAAGGAAATAGACTGCTTGGCATGATGATACCATGAGAACAACCTTTCCCTCAATGTTAGCAAAGTAAAAGGACTGGTTATTGACTTTAAGAGTTCAAGTTCCTAGGAATGAGTATCGCCAATTGCTGCCTTGGTTCATTCACATGGACGTCATGGGCAAGAATGCTCACCAATGCCTCTACTTCCTTAGGAGGCCAAAGAAATTTACCATGTCCCATCATCCTTTACCAATCTTTATCCATGAACCAGAGAGAGCATACTGTCTGTGGATGCATCATGACTTGGTATGGCAACTGCTCTGCCTGTAATCCTGAGAAACTTCAGAGAGTTGCGGAGGGGAGGGAACGTCGACTCAGACCATGAGAGAGAACACAGCTCAACACATCATGGAAACCAGCCTTCTCTCCAGTGACTCTGATTTTGCTCCTTACTGCTTCAGTAAAGCAGCCAGCATAAACAAAGACCCCAGCCATTACAAACATTCTCTCTCTTCCCCTCTCAACTTCTGGCAAAAGATGCAAAAGTCTAAAAGCATATACCACAAGGCTCAAAGAAAGATTCCACCCAACTGAATGAAAGGATAGAAGCTGTCCTTGACTGCTAAATGGTCCCCAGTATGATAAGATGGATTCTTGACCTCATAATCTACCTCATTATGATCTTGCAACTCAGCCTGCACTGCAGTTTCTCTGTAGCTGTTACACTTTATTCTGTGTTCTGTTATTTTCCTACCTTGTACTACCTCAATGCACCGTGTTATGAATTAATCTGGATGAACAGTATGACCAGCTTTTCAATGTACCTTGGTACCAAGTATCAATAATAAACCAATTCCAATCCAATGTAAATTCCCTTCAAACTCAGAATGATATCCAGAGGAATCAGTGAATCTTGGGGCAGCTTTGGCCTGGTTGAGCCACTTATTCATTGGTACAGGCCTGGTTGAGCCACTTATTCTTTGGTACCTTCTACAAATTGGAAATACATTTCAAAATATGCAATACCATCATACTCTTTCTTTGTTATATGTGAACAAGGGCAATGTTCTACAGCGAGATTTATCACCAACAACCAAGTTACTTTTTCCTGACATAAAGGAATTAAATTCCTGATTGTGGAGTACAAAATCAAGGAAAATATGCTGAACTAAAAGCAAAAACTACATATACTACTATAGCTGGAATGAGTTGGATTACTGTAATAAAATCCTATCACAGATGCAAAGGCCAAATGACTTTTCCGTGATTCTGGGTTTGCTGACTTAGTCATAGAGGAACACGGCATGGATAGAGGACCTTTGGTTCAATGAGTGACCAATGTGTCCATCAATCTAGTTCCAACTTGCCTACAGCCCATTTTCTCCAAACCCCACCCCTCCATGTACCTATCCAAGTGCTTCTTAAATGGTATTACTCTACTTTTCCCAAACACTTCCTCTGTTAGCTCATCCCATGAACTCGCTACTCTGTGTGTGAAAAAGTTGCCCTTGCCCCTTTCAAATCTTTCCCCGCTCACCCTAAATCTATGCCCCCAGTATTGGACTCCTCTACCCTGGGGAAAAGACTGTTACCACCCTCGTCATCTATGTCCCTCATGATTTTATAAACCTCTATTATGTCGCCCAACATCCTCCTACGGCCCATAGAATAACGACCTAACCAGGCCAACCTCTCCCTATATCTAAGGGCTCTCCCACTAATACAACACAATTATTCTACCAACGATGAGTAATTTCTCTACACAACTTCTCCTCAAGTTCCTACTGACTGTTGGGAAGTCCCGTGAGGGTGACCCTCCTCCTCACGTTTCAAAGATCTACCCATTTGGTCTCATTGAACAATCTCCCTCAAGAGCATCATCTCGAAGAACTCCTGTTATGTCTTCCCTTATCAAAAGGGCAACACTCTCTCTTCACTCACCCATACCTCTGTCACACCTACAGCATCTACATTCTGGAACACTGAGCTGCCACTCCTGCCCTTTTGTCAGCCATGTTCTTACTATGGTTAGAACATCCCAGTCCTCAGAACCAATCCATACTCTGAATTCATCTGCCTTGAGCATCGAAATAAATGCAGTTTCACTGGGTATTTTTTCCCTGCCTTTTATGTGCTCCTAGCCAATCTGTTTATTAAATTTGCTCCCGCTGGCTACTACTTTATCCATGACTTACTCCAGTTCAGAGTTCTACCCACCATGAACCTCCCTAAACTGGTTTACTCTTCCACGTAACACCAGGAAATTTCCTTGCAAGGATATTGTCCCCACACTGGTTCAACTTGTACAACCTGTCACCTTTGTACAAGTCACCTCTATCCCAAAGCCTATTTGTCCACGAATCGAAATCCCCGCCTTCTGCACCAGATCCTCAGCCACAAATTCAGCTGGTCTATTTTTCTATTTCTGACATCGTTTGCACATGGACCAGGTGTAATCTGGAGATCACTACCCTTGAGGTACTGTTTCTTACCTAACTTCCTACACTCATTCTGCAGAACTTCATCCCTTGTTCTACCTGTGTCATTTGTACTAACATGTACAATGACCTCTGGCTATTTGTTCTCCCACTTGAGAATTTTCTGCAGGTGCTCAGAGACATGGTTCCCAGGAGGTAATACGCCATCCTAATGTCTCTTCTGCAACCTCAAGTCTCCTGTCTGCTTTCCTCACTATGCTGGAGCAATGAACTAGTTTTCCAATCATTCTTAAGGTCATTCTTTTTCAACTGACAACAGAATCCCGAGGGCTGCTGCAGAATATCTTACTATAGTAAGAAAGGAAACTGTCGAAAATAAGATTGAGCGGCGTTTGTTTTGACAGCCACTGTAACATTATCAATAAAATTATGCTACATCCATCATTTGGAAGTTGGAAAAATCAAAAAGCCTATCGTCAACAATATTCTTCACTAAGATGTTAATGTGCAATTTCTCTGTTTTTTGTACATTAACCTTTACTTTATCTAATACTGTATAATATGCTGGAAGTTTAAAATGTGCCCAATACTGGAATTTTGAAATGAAAGCAGAAAGTGCTTGAAACACTGAGCAGGTCACTCCAAATCTCCAAAAGGAAACCACAGTTCTAATGAAGGGTCTCCAACTAGACACTATAACACTGTTTATCTTCTAATATGTGTGGTCAGCGAAGAGCTCCAAGCATCTTCTGCTTTCATAACACCATTCCATTCCACTCTGTTTCCTTCTCCTTTATTTTCAATAACAGATTTTCATAGGGAAACTCATAATATCCGTCTGAAGGATCAGAATTTTTCTGGAAATCCTCCTTTAGAACTGACCAAAACTTAAATAAATGTTGAAAAGTCATTTGTTGCTGGAACAATCCAGCATTCTCTAGGAATACACTCTTACAAGTGCATATAACAAAACACTTCTTCATGGCTCAGACATCCTTAAAAATAACTGTTAGAGTGAGTTTTTTTGGGGTAGATGATTCGTTTACACTTAAGTGGCTTTGGCCACCAGACTTCTATTTGACAAAGTACTGTGAAATGAGTCCACAACAATGCGCTTCCTAAAAGGGTGTGAATACCAGATGCTTCTGGCGCTGTAGTTTGACCTGATGCCGTAGTTTCAAAGACAGTATTATCTATACTTTATAAATATTAATTGTCTTCTATGTTAGCATGTAAAATGCCAAATAAATGTATTGTGGATTTAACTTGCATTCCTAAAGGCTGTGGGTACCAACCCAGACATGTTGGCGTTGGAAGGAAAGGATGAATTCAGAAGGTGTGATGTTTGTATGTAGCTTCAAAAGGAAGCATTGTCTATGCATTGTCTATAACTTTTTAAGTAGCGATTGCCTTTGTGTTTAGCATATAAATATCGGGCCCACATTGGGCTAGCAGACCTTTCTACTGAAAGCGTCTCCATCCGTATGATGCCTGCTGTACCTTGTTGTGTGGAATAAAGAAGCTGCTTTGTATCTACCAGTGACTCTGTCTCTCCAGTGATTTCATCCATGCTACATTTGGTGTCAGGAGTGGGATACTTCGTGACCCGTTGTGTGGCCAGCGTTCCTCGCAGTCTAAGTTGCTGAGTATTTTTCTAAAATAACACCCACACTTGGATCTGTTTGGTCGGTGGTACACGGGATCACAAGGTATCATGAACATGGAGAGTTGAGCAGGTAGATATAAAAGTAGTGTGTGCGTCTGCATGTGTGTTTATGTACGTGAGAAATCTCTGCATGTTAACCTGGTTAACTTGGTGACACTTGGACCACCAGTTGCGAAAGGTGGTAACCAATGGTACGGTTCGAGACGCCAGTGTAGAGGCGGGTATACTCGTTCGGGGAGTTGCATTTCAGCATATGCATTTGCAAGTGTGATGCAAAGGAATACAGCAGGCATCATGAGTTCAGGTACTCAAAAGTGGCAGATTGTGGAATACATACTCTGCGGTTTTATATTTTGAGTAGTGTGGGAATTAGTATGTAGATATCTCAGGGAGAGGTTTTACCCAGATAGAGCTACCAGAATGGTACCTATTGAGGTCAGGCAACGTCAGACTGAGATCCCTGATGATCCGAACCAGCCTTTGACCTTGATTACGACTACTCATAAGCCCTTCACCCCTGGGGAGAAACAGAGCATTTTGTCTGAGCTGCCCTCACTTAAAGTTGACTGTGGGAATTCAGAATTCTGCTGTAAGCTCAAGGAAATAGTTGAAATTCACCAGATGCACCCTAAAGATATACACGTGGTGGTGAAAGTGAAGTGCCCGAGGAATATATGGAACAAGATGGCTCAGGGGATGTGGGATGGTACATGGGCAACTACCAGGAGCGCCAGTAATGAAGAAAGATATCGCTCTTTTAAAGGGGAAATGAGGCAGCGGCTGGGGGAAGGTGAGAGTAGCTGGGGAATGATAATGGCAGTGACCCAGAGGGCTGATGAGACAGCCATGGATTATGCAAAATGTAAATACCAAGCATATGAGAAGTATTCAGGGTTGGATAATCTAGGGAGGGATGACCCAGTCTTCCTAAAAATGCTGAAGGAAGGCCTGAGCTCAGCCCACCAGGAAGTTTTAGATTTAAGCATAACGGTGGGGTCCAACTACTCTGAGATAGTTTCATAGTCCAGTGAGGTAGACCAAAGAAAAGGCAAGAGAAATCATAAAGTGAGTATAGTGGATGCAGCTGCTGTGATGTCCCGGAGAGTTTGTTTTGCTTGCCGGCAGCCAAGGCACCTAGCAAAGGACTGCCAGACCAGGTATAAGACAACTAAGGAGCTGGTGGTAGACCTGAGGAGAGCTAAGGTACCGGTGACCCCTGTTTCCATCCAGGGGGTCAGTGTGGACATGGTGGAGGGTTACAAATACCTGGGGATACGAATTGACAATAAACTGGACTGGTCAAAGAACACTGAGGCTGTCTACAAGAACGGTCAGAGCTGTCTCTATTTCCTGAGGAGACTGAGGTCCTTTAACATCTACCAGACGATGCTGAGGATGTTCTATGAGTCTGTGGTGGCCAGTGCTATCATGTTTGCTGTTGTGTGCTGGGGCAGCAGGCTGAGGGTAGCAGACACCAACAGAATCAACAAACTCATTCGTAAGGCCAGTGATGATGTGGGGATGGAACTGGACTCTCTCACGGTGGTGTCTGAAAAGAGGATGCTGTCTAAGTTGCATGCCATCTTGGTCAATGTCTCCCATCCACTACATAATGTACTAGGTGGGCACAGGAGTACATTCAGCCAGGACTCATTCCACTGAGATGCAGCACAGAGCGTCACAGGAAGTCATTCCTGCCTGTGGCCATCAAACTTTACAACTCCTCCCTTGGAGGGTCAGACGCCCTGAGCCAATAGGCTGGTCCTGGACTTACTTCATAATTTACTGGCATAATTTACATATTACTATTTAACTATTTATGGTTCTATTACTATTTATTATTTATGGTGCAACTGTAACGAAAATCAATATCCCCTGGGATCAATAAAGTATGACTATGACTACTATACTATGAGTTGATATGCTACAGCTGTGGCCTATTGGGACATGGCTGGAGACAGTATCCAAAAGGGAGGGGGAAAACCCAGACGAAGGTCACGGCAGACACCCAGTCACTCACCCCATCAGCAACCAGTCTGACTGTCAATCAGATCAAAAAGTTAGTGACGGCGCCTCTTAGGGCAAAAAAAGATGTGGCAGGGGGCTCCACTGCCAGCGCTGGTGACCCGCGGATGTACACAACGACATTGTTAGGGGGACAGCAAAGCAGTGTGTTAGTGGACACAGGGGCATCGGTATCGATAACAGACTTACCCTTACCAACAACCGGACAGGCCAGTTATATCAGGGGTGTAGGAGGGAAAACAGTAAAAGCAGAAAGAAGCGAGTCGCAAATACTAGAAATCGGGGGAGTTCAGCTTCCAGTGTTTCTCTGGGTATGTCCAAATAGTGAGGGCACAATCCTTGGAATAGACATCCTAAGGGAAGCAGGAGCTGTTATAGATTCGGGAAAGGGGGAAATAATATGGACGAGTCAGGGGCAGCAAACGCGCACAACCAACAGAATACACAACCTGCCTAGCATAGTCGCAGCTGCCCCGATCACCAGAGACTGCAGCCCGGATGGGGTCCATGGGTTACCTTGTCAGCAGTTCCCAGCAGTGTGGGCTACACACAAGCAAGATTGTGGTCGAGTAAAGATAAACCCAGTTAAAATAGAAGAGGGTCTGTATAAACCCCATAAGCAGGACCCTATACAAACTGACACACTGACCACTGTTTAGGGTATAGCGAAGGAACAAAAACACCAGGGGATACTCAGAGAGACTGCTGCCATTCCAGAACATAAAGTTTTCCCAGATCCTCCAAGGGCAGACATTACTGTGAATAAAGCAGCAGGGGGTCAAGAGGCAATTGAAATTGCAAGTGTGCAGGAGGAAACGACAGAAGCCAGCTTAGTAAAATTATATGAAGAGGTTAGAGACAGAAGAGAAGGAAAAATGGAGGAGAAAAGGAGCAAAGGAGGGACCAGATGGGTGCTGGACACATGGGGAGGAAAGAATCATGGTGGCCCCACCCTGTATTAGACAGATACTACTAAAGTTATATCATGGGGTGATGCATCAGGGAAGGCAGAGCATGATCACAACCCTCCGGCAGGACTGGTGATGGCCAGGGACGGGCGGAGATATTGAGAAAGTCTGCCACCGTTTTATCATTTGTGCCCAGCATAACCCTGGTAAGGGCAGAAAGCTACAGCTGGCAAATCAGCCTCAGCCAAGGGGACCCTGGGAAAACATCCAGATAGACTTCACAGGGCCCCTGCCAAAAAGCAGGGGGGAAAACTACTGTCTAGTAATTATGGATCACTTCACCCGGTGGGTAGAGGCTTTCCCAACAAGGGACTGCACCGCCCACACCACTGCAAGGATCCCAGTTCAGGTGGATTCAGATCAGGGAGCACATTTCACAGAGAAAGTGATGAGGAAAATGTGCCGACTGCTAGGGATTCGACAGCGGTTCCACGCACCCGACCACCCCCAGAGTTCAGGGATGGTAGAAAGGATGAACCGAACAATCAAGAATGCATTAGCCAAAGCTACAGCTGAGACAGGAAAGACATGGGTGGATGTATTACCAGGAATCCTGATGAGATTGCGCGCAACCCCGAACTGCACTTTGGGTCTCAGCCCCTACGAGTTATAGATGGGGCGAGCAATGCGACTCCAACATGGGGTAATTACAGGTTGTGGGGAGCCTGGGGCTTACAGGGATAGAATGATCCAAATGTGAAGGACCTTTCTAATCAACTTAAAGTGTTGAAGAACCGAGCAAAACAACAACAGCGAATCAGAGAGAGCCAGAGGGAAAGGGGATAGTCCTTCCACAGCCCAGCACCCAAGTTATGGTGAGGGTGCTGCCAGAAAGGCCAGGGTTTTCCCCCAGGTGGATAGGACTACAGACGATACTCTTAACCAATGACAGGTGTGTCTGTGTACAGACTCAGCGAGGCAGCCAGTGGAAACACTGGACTCAGGTTAAAGCATACAACTCACCCTCTTGTTGCTCCCACAGACAGGGTGGGGGAACCAAGTGTACCCAGTAACCATGTAATTACAGAGAACCTAAGAGAGGAACACCAGCCAGCCATTCCAGACCTGACCACAGCTGATGAAAAGATAGCTGGAGGAAACGCAAAGGCAGAAAACGCCGAACGTGGCAGAAAACACAAGAACGTGTTGGAAAACCATGAATAGCCTGCTAAAGTGTGATGATGATGGTGTTCTGTAAAGAAGGCTGGTTGCTGAAGGTAGATGATTAATTTTATAGCATAGTATAGAAATTATTGGGAAATAGACAGGGACAGATTTTTGAGTTAAAGCGGAAATGGCAAGTTCCACCACTTCGATGGCATTTCAGACTGCACACGGCATCTGGAAGCAGTCACCCCGAGTCTGAGGAGCTGGGCCCTTTTCAGCAGTTGGGCCAGTGATCGACCGGACAGTTTGGAAGGGGGTGCCACTGGGGAGAGGTCCTTGCAGATGTTTATGCAGAGGCCACCCCAACCCCTTCCTGTACATCGATGAGAGAGCCTGTGGGTGCTCCTGGAAGGAGAATTTCAGTGACCAGAGGATAAAGGGCTGAAGACAAAGGAATGTGCTTAAGCTGCAATCAGCCTGCAGCGAAAAAGCTGACAGGCACATGAAAGGAGCCCCATTCCTAAAGACTTGGAACAGCCTCTCTGCTTAACATTTGGTTGGTAGCGATTAGGTAATGCTAGGATAGATATCGAGGTACATAAAATTGAGGGGGAATTTTGAGACAGGGCATTTTTGCTGCCCTATTTGAGCATATCCTCCTAGGTTTGCCTTTCCTGGTACAAATTTAATTTTTGTCCAGGAGGGCCAAGAGGAGGGACTGTTAGAGTGAGTTTTTTTTGGGTAGATGATTCATTTACACTTAAATGACTTTGGCCACCAGACTTCTATTTGACAAAGTACTGTGGATTGAGTTCACAGCAATGCGCTTCCTGAAAAGGTGTGAATACCAGATGCTTCTAGCGCTGTAGTTTGATCAGATGCTGTAGTTTTGAAGACAGTATTATCTATACTTTATAAATATTAATTGTCTTCTATGTTAGCATGTAAAATGCCAAATAAATGTACTGTGGATTTAACTTGCATTCCTAAAGGCTGTGGGTACCAACCCAGACATGTTGGCGTCGGAAGGAAAGGATGAAGTCAGAAGGTGTGATGTTTGTAGGTAACTTGAAAAGGAAGCATTGTCTATAACTTTTTAAGTAGCGATTGCCTTTGTGTTTAGCAAATAAATACCGAGCCCACATGGGGCAGCAGACCTTTCTACCGAAAGCATCTCCATCCGTATGATGCCTGCTGTACCTTGTTGTGTCGAATAAAGAAGCTGCTTTGTATCTACCAGTGACTCTGTCTCTCAAGTGATTTCGACCACGCTACAACAATAACAGGTTACCTTATCCACTATTTCTAATAGTCAGCAGGCTACACCTATGCTGTAAAGATACAAAACATTCCTTTTTTAAGCAAAATAAGCTTTATTCATAATCATTTATAAGAATAAATCATGCAGTATTTTTTCATTCTTACATTCATAAGACAATATATTTAGCGTTACATTATACTGTTTAAAGCCAATAGCACTGCTGCCACTCATGATCCCCTGGGGTATTCCACTAATACAATAATTGAGGGGCTTCCTCAGCAAACCCGGCCCCTCCCTGTCCAGTAGAGGAAAAACCCTAAAATGTGGTCTTCCCCCACCAAGCCCTTGCAGTAGCTGCACCAAGCTTCGGTGTGTCACTTGGCAGCATTCCTCTACAGACATCTTGTTGTGCAGGCAGACCAAAATGTTTTGGGCAGACCAAAGGACGTCTTTCACTGAGTTGATGATCCTCCAGCACGGCATGATGTCCGCCCCTGGGAACAGCCCATACATGATAGAGTCCTCTGTCACACAGCTGCTCACTGTGAACCATGACACAGGCCCTTGCATCTTCCTCCACACACTCTTCTCAAATCCATGGCTGTTATTCTTGACATGCGTGTGGCCCATCCGTGCTCCTCCATCTTGGAAATCATCTGGGCCATCTTCCAGTTCATCTGGGGATCCAAGATGGATTGAGTCGTATGGATTGTTATGCACAAGTTCCTGGTCGGTGGGGACAAAAACATAGTCAATGGTGCCCTCATCCTGATGACCACCTTCATGTGTCACTGCATCAGGCTGTATATCCAGGGGTCCCTAACTTTTTTGCACCGCGGACCGGTTTATTATTGACAATATTCTTGCGGACCGGCCAACCCGGGCGGATGGTGTTGGGAGGTACGGTTGCCAACAGACAAGAGTCGCAGTTAAATACATTGTGTTTACCCCGAGAAAGACTATCACAACCATGAAGCCTTGCACGGGGACCTGTGTGCGCATGCATGTACGTGTCGATTTTCTTCTACAAATCGTTTTTGGTGATTCTGTTTGGGGGGGGGCGTGTTAATCACGACTGGAATATAGGTGATAAGTGGCTAATACACTCAATTTCATTTCCAACAAGGGTTTATCTAACTAATTTAATATTAAACACACAATACATAATTTCCTTGCATGAATATAGTGATGTCAATTATCAGGGGAGGACAGGGGAGCTTGAAGTAAGTGTTGAACGAACTTCCAGTAGAAGTGGTAGACGCAGGTTCGATATTATCATTTAAAGAAAAATTGGATAGGTATATGGACAGGAAAGGAAGGGAGGGTTATGGGCTGAGTGCAGGTCGGTGGGACTAGGTGAGGGTAGCGTTCGGCACGGACTAGAAGAGCAGAGATGGCCTGTTTCCGTGCTGTAATTGTTATATGGTTATATAAGTCACTTATAACTCAATAGCATCATAACATTTTAAGTAACGTTTGAATATTAAACACACAGCACATATTTTCCCCGTATAAATATATAAAATCATTGCAACACACCAATATCGCTGAATCAGTGGGAGCCCTGGGCTTGTTTCCCTGCAACAAAACGGTCCTATCGAGGGGTGATGGGAGACAGCAAGACTCGAAGGAGGCTCCTTATGTCCAGTCTATTCCGCAATTTAGTTTTCTTTGCATTCATTGCAGACGATATGTTGGAATTGGAAGCAACGTTTTCAGTGCTTTCGTGGCTATCTCAGGATACTTAGCCTTGACTCTGATCCAGAATGCCGGCAGAGATGTTATGTCAAACATACTTCTCAGCCCGCCGTCATTTGCAAGCTCGAGGAGTTGATCTCCTTCCCGCGCTGAGTGCGTTCAAGTTCAACAGTGGGCGTGACAGGGAATGAGGAAAGGTGCAGCTGACCCATATCAACAAGTCATATCGTTTCCTCGCGGCCCGGTAGCACATGCTTTACAGCCCGGTACTAGTCCGTGGCCCGGTGGTTGGGGACCGCTGGTATATTGAACCACGTGCCACTACATGCTGAGGTTCTATCTGTCCCCTGTGTTGTGAAGGATGGGTCTACCCCCATTACTACATAATGTCCCAGTCAGCTGCACTTTGTTGCACTGCCTGTCCTACACGTGAGTGAAGCGTACACATTAATTAGCCAGAGCAGAGTGTTTTGGTACATTACACTTGCCATAGGGAGGTGCCCCTAATCACCTCTCTGACTTGGGTGATTGAGAAGTTGCCTCCCTGCAGCAGAATCCCCAGGTCAGAAGCGTAACACTCACTGCCCCCCAACCAACTGACTAACCATGGGGTCACCATAGCGACCACCTCTGATAGCTGTGAAGGTGAGGTAGCCTGCACTCCTGTGGAAGGTTACATCAGCCTTGACCATGGCAAGGCACTACAAGGCATTGATACATTACTAGATCAGATTAGATTCAACTTTATTGTCATTGTGCCGAGTACAGATACAAAGCCAATGAAATGCAGTTAGCATCTGTCCAAAAATGCAAAGAATAGTGTTATTTACAAAATAACTGCGAATAAAAAGTAAGTGCTACAGCACACAAATAGAAAAGTACTGAGACAGTACAATACGGATGCAATACTGCTTAGCGCTGTGATGTGAGGTTCAGCAGGGTCACAGCCTCAGGGAAGAAGCTCTTCCTGTGCCTGCTCGAGCGGGAGTCGAGGCTCCTGTAGCACCTACCGGATGGGAGGAGAGTAAAAAGTCCATGATTAGGGTGAGATGCATCCCTGATAATGCTTTTTGCCCTGCCCAGGCAGCGTTTATGATAGATGTTCTCAATGGTGGGCAAATGGGTGCCGACAATCCGCTGGGCAGTTTTCACCACATGCTGGTGTTTTGCGGTCCAATACGGGACAATTGCCATACCACACTGAGCTGCAGCTGGTGAGTATGCTCTCAATGGTACAGTGGTAAAAGTCCGTCAGTGTCCTGGGACAGAGGGAGCTTTCCTGATGCTCCGCAGGAAATAAAGGTGCTGTTGTGCCTTTTTGATCAGGATGGAGGAGTTCAGGGACCGGGTGAGATCCTCGGAAATGTGGACACCAAGGAATTTGAAGCTTGATACATGCTCCACTACAGCTCCGTTGCTGTAGATGGGGACGTGAGTGTGACTCCTAGCATGCCTGAAGTCCACAACGATCTCCTTGGTCTTCTGGGTGTTAAGGACCAGGTTGTTGTCGGCACACCACGCAGCCAGGTGCTGGACCTCGTCCCTGTAGGCCGTCTTGTCATCCCCTCTGATCAGGCCAACCACCGTGGTGTCGTCTGCGAACCTGATTATGGAGTTAGAACCATGTACAGGAACTCAGTCATAGGTGAAAAGGGAGTACAGAAGAGGGCTCAGCACACAGCCTTGAGGCACGCCGGTGTTCAGGGTGAGAGTGGAGGAGGAGAGGTTGCCTTAACTTAACTGATTAGAGTCTGTTAGTCAGAAAGTCCAAGGTCCAATTACAAAGGGATGAGCTGATATCAAGCTGGCGAAGTTTGGCGATCAGCTTGGAGGGGATCACAGTATCGAATGCCGAACTAAAGTCAATAAACAGCATTCTGACTTAACAGTTGGGGCTGTACAGGTGGGTCAGGGCAGAGTGAAGTGCCGTGGAGGTGGCGTCCTCTGTTGACCTGTTGGTACAATAGGCAAATTGATGGGAGTCCAGGGTAGTGGGCAGACAGGATTTTAGATGTAATAGAACCAGTCTCTCAAAGCATTTTGCAATGATGGGGGTGAGTGCAACTGGATGGAAGTCATTCAGGCCCATGGCAGTGGAATGCTTCGGCACTGGCACAATGGTGGCGACCTTGAAGCTTGTGGAGACAAATGCCTGGGCCAGGAACAGATTAAAAACGTCCGTGAAGATGGCGACCAACTGCTCTGCACAGACTCTGAGCACACGGCCAGGTATTCCATCCGGACCAGCTGACTTTTGTACATTCACCCTGCTCAGGATGACACAAACATCAGAGGTGGGAAATGAGAGAGGCAGTTCCACTTTAGGGGTGACCTCCTTGTTCTCTCATTCAAAGCGAGTGTAGAAGTAATTGAGCTCATCAGGGAAGGAAGCAGAGCTGGAAGGGGACACAGTACTAGGTGGTTTGAAGTCTGTAATGACCTGTACGCCATGCCACAAGCGCCGGGGGTCCGAGGAGTTGAAATGCTCCTTGATTCTCTGTTTGTATATGTGTTTAGCCTGAGAGATTCCCCTCCTCAGGTTGGCCCTGGCTGACCTGTAAGCCTCCCGGTCTCCAGACCTGAAGGCTGAATCTCTGGCTTTGAGCAGGAGGCAAACTTTTCTGTTCATCCATGGTTTCTGACTGGGGAAAATTTTTATTTGTTTTTGTGATGTCACTCTATCTACACACTTGTTGATGTGCTCAAGGACAGAGTTGGTATATAAATCAATGTTAATCTGAGAGTCTGTGGTGGCATGGGCAGCAAACACGATCCAGTCTGTGTGCTGGAATTGGTGCTGAAGAGCAGAGTCAGCACCCTCCAGCCAGATCTTAATAGTCTTCATTGTGGGTTTCACACGTTTAATGACCGGGCTACGGGCTATACTTGGGAAACAGAAACAATGAAAGACGGTTGGACTGTCCCAGGTGGGGGAGGGTAGTGGCTTTGTAACAGTCAGCCACACTTGTGTAGACATGATCTAAGGTTTTATTACCCCTTGTGCACATGGGGTAATGACACCGCACATGGTTAAGGATGCTCTCCATGATAGAGTTGTGGAATCACAGGGCTAGTCCACTATCATTCAGTCTGAACCATCATGCCCACAACCTCTCTGTTTGGAGGCTCAGGTACTGAGAGTGCCACTTCCCCAGGTGTGTCACTGCGGGTATTATGTCTGGGGACTGGTTGGTCTTTGCTCCCGTTCCAACGTCTTGCTCTGGTCACCCTGCACCTTCCATCTCTTTGACTTGGGGTGTGCTCGATGCTGTTCTGGGCTCCCAAAGCTGGGAGGTAATGGCTCCAGTTCTCTCCTGGTCTCCCATAGCTGGGGGCTGATGGCCTCTATGCTGCCCCTGGTCACCTAGGCCTTGTGGGGGGGTGTGGAGTGGCTGGCAAATTCTTCCTTAATCACATTAGCTTGTTGGCTCCCTTCTACTTTGTACTCTCTGGTTTAACATATCTTCTGAATGAATCATCAGTTTCCCACACATGCTTAATAATCCTACGAGGGGAGCTTGCTGGTGTCCATCTGCTACATTGTCCTTTTTTTTCTCATTTTTTTGATGCTTAGCAGCCTATTGTCATTTAGATGGTGGCTTCTGGGACTTCTTCCTCTTCACCACCCACTACTCTTCTTCTTGTCTCTCTACCCTTCTTTCCTTAATTGACTTCTCCTCATTTTACAGAAGGGACTGGGGTTTCTCAGCTGCAGGGGGTGCGGGGGCAGTCAGCCATTCTGCAGTCCCAGTCTCTGTCTCAGTTTTGGCAGCAGCCTCTTCACTGGTATTGAATTGGCTTTACTACTTATATCCTTCATATACATGATGAGTAAAAATCTTTACGTTTTATCTTCGTCTAAATGTGCAATGTGCAATTTATAGTAATTTATAATACTATAAACTTCCAGTTTGGTCGCCGGCCACTCGACCATGGTTTTTGGTCAGGCACCAGACGCTCGGAGAGATTTGGAGGGGGGTGGGTGCCCGGCGCTTGGCCGGGGACCATGGTCGAGTGGTCGGCGACTTGGGCCAGCTCCCTCACCGGACTTAGTCTGGTGAGGAGGGTGTGAGGACACCCAGCAGGCCTAAAAAAAAGCAAGACTTGACAAAGGGCGGATGAGCTCCTTGTGAGCCAATGACCATCTTCTGTGGAAGAGATTAAAGCCTCACCATGTACCTACGAATCATATGCTATGCATCTAGTTAGAAGAGGTATGATGAACTTGGGTGCTGCACCGTGTGCCTCGACCTGCCCAAGGCCTCCGCCTAAGGAAGGGCCGAGCTTGAAGAAGCTGCCGCGGCTGGAGGCCGACACGGCCTCGGGCTCCAGTTTGGCAGAGGCGGCGGCAGGCGGCATCCCTCTTCTCCATATGTGTAAGGACAGTGTGTATAGCTGTGGCTATTGCATCATCTGTTCGAAAACAAACTGGAGCAGAGGCTGTACTTGGTGCTGTTGCAAGATCGAAGAGGATGGAGGTGCATAGCCGCCAACCCCGGATTCGGGACGGCACCCACTGACTGACTGATAATAAATACTATGTACGACAGGATAGTCAGTATAACATAGAAATACAGTTGTGTCAGCATGAGTCAAGCAGTCTGATAGCCTCGTGGAAGAAGCTGTCCTGGAGCTTGTTGTTGCTGGCTTTTATGCTGCAGTACTGTTTCCTGGAACAGTTCGTGGATGGGGTGACTGGGGTCCCCAATACTCCTTCAGGCCCTTTTCTCACACCTGTCTTTGTAAGCTTCCTGAATCATGGGAAGTCCACATCTACAGATGCGCTGAGCGGTCCACACCACTCTCTGCGGAGTCCTGCGATTGAGGGAAGTACAGTTCCCATACCAGGCAGAGATGCAGCCAGTCAGGATACTCTCAATTGTGCCCCTAAAGAAAGTTCTTAGGATCTGGGGGCCCACACCAAACTTCTTCAATGCTCTGAGGTAAAAGAGGTGCTGTTGTGCCTTTTTCACCACACAGCCAGTGTACAGACCACGTGAGATCCTCAGTGATGTTTATGCTGAGGAACTTGAAGCCGTTCACCCCCTCAAACCTAGATCCATTGATGTCAATAGGGGTTAGCCTGTCTCCATTCCTCCTGTAATCCACAACCAGCTCCTTTGTTTTTGCAACATTGATGGAGAGGGTTTTTTTTGACACCACTGTGTCAAGATAATGAATTCTTCTCTGTAGGCTGCCTTATTATTATTTGAGATTAGGCCAAACAGTGTAGTGTCATCAGCAAATTTAATTAGCAGATTGGAGCTGTGGGTGGTGACACAGTCATGGGTATACAGAGCATAAAGGAGGGGGGTTAGTACACAGCCCTGAGGGTCAGAGAGACAGAGATGAGGAAGCCAACTCTTATCACCTGCTGACAATCTGACAGGAAGCCCAGGATCCAGCTACACAGGAAGGGTGAAGGCTGAGAGCTCTGAGCTTCTTGTCAGGCCTGAAGTGGTTATGGTGTTGAATGCTGAACTGTAGTCCAAGAACAGCATCCCTCTTCTCCAGATGTGTAAGGACGGTGTGTAGAGCTGCGGCTATTGCATCATTTATTGATCGGCTGTGCTGGTAGGTGAACTGTAGGGGGTCCAGTGTGGGTGGCAGCATGCTGCAGATGTAGTCCTTGACGGGGCTTTATTAGTGACAACTTTTCCTCTTACTACCTGAGTGTTGGTACTAGCATGTTTTAGATAGGCCTTGTGAAGGTGACCTGGCTCCCTACACATTTGCTTTCCCTGTAATCGTTGGTCGCATGGCCTTCCTGCTTGCAGTTTTTGATGATGTCTGTACTGCACTGGGCTGCCACATGTCCAGACTTATTGCAGTTTACCATAACTGCAATAATAAACCAGCATATATCATATAACCACAGTTTGCTCCAATGGCAAAGACAGAGGGAGGGTGGATGATGATGCCATTTGCATCCACTCTCAGTTTGACCTTCACCTGACATTTATTTGTCCAAATCCCAAACATATCCTTGATGTCCATGCAGTTTCCTGTTCCTTCAACATAATGAGCCAAGAAGATGAGGACATCTACAACGGGCACATGTGGGTTGAATATGTGCACTATGATCACATGCTCCTTCGGGGTGGGGATGGTGAAGAGTGGCTGTGCCTTCAGAAGCGACAGCTTTGCATCATTTGCCTTTCTGCAAAAATCCTTTAGCAACTTTTACCATGCCACTGCATATTTGAAGGTGATGTCAAAGAAGCCATTACTGGTGAAGTCTCAGACACAGAAGATGTCCTACACCTCAAGCCTGCAATACTGCAGCAGGACCTTCTCAATGAAGCAGTCCCTGTTGAAGGAGTTCTTCTTGTTGGGATCCTTGACTACCATTTTGATAGTGTTTCTGATCCCGGGTCCTCCTAGCGACACACTGTAGCTACAGTCATCATGACTAAACTGAACATTGATTGCTGGAAAGGGGTGTTAGATTGGTTTTCCAATTAGCATGACAATGCTCCCCTACATCACAGGTTAAGCTCTTATCAGTGCCACTTGGTCATGAAGAATCCCTCGTGTCTTCCATTCTCAATGTTAGTGTCCACAGAGATCCACCATGAGTCAGTTCCTGCAGAAACTACATTTAATCTTAACCAAAAGGCTGAGATATTCAAATGATCACACTCAAAAAGCAGTAGTCAGAGAAAACAGACACCATAACCATGGTAAAAATGACAATGCGTATTAAAATTGGACTGAAAAGTACAGATCTCCAAACTGATAAAACTGCATGCTTTTTATAGATACAAGTTGAAATTTTCTGGAATTCAGTGGTCCAGTACATTTTGAATAGACCTGTACTCATCAACTACCTAATGATTTCAGCAAACAGCCTTATGGAAATCTCAGCTCTCAACTGCAGAAAACTCTCAGATTCCACACATAACCTGTGGAGTACCTATAGAAGAACAATTCTCCTGGTCAGAGGAGGATGACTGGGAGTAAATTCTGACATCAGTCAGGTCTCAAAGGTGCCAGAATAGAGTTTCAACCTGTATAATCTGCGTACAATGCATCCAGTGTGGCAGCAAATGCACTTACACATTCTTTTTGAGCTGGATATATGAAACTGCCATACTAGTTTAGCAATAGAAGATGTCACCCATTCTATGGCCACTTGTTAGCAACTAAATACCAATATGGGTTAGACACTGAAAGGATATATGATCTCATCCTACTTGCTGTTCGCCTAAGAAATAGGGAACTACTAACTTGCTCCCATGACAACAACAGAGAACGTGTGCTGGAATCATGTATGGGATGTGATATCAAGGCACAGAAATAATATGATTGATCAGTCAACACCAATTTACGAAAAGGGAATTATGTTTGAACAATCAATTAAAGATTTTTTGTAGATATGCTTGGAGACTGGGTGAGAAGAAATCAACAGATGTGAATTTTCATAAGGTTTTTCATCTCTCATACAGGTTTGTGTTCCTTGTTGGGGGATATGAATCGGGAGTAATATATCTGTGTATTGAGAGTTTGTTAACAGGTAGAACATAAAGAGCAGAAAAAAATGTATCCTTTGCAGGTCAGCAAGCTGTGTCTAATGAGAAAATACAGGAATTGGAGTTTGGGCCTTAACTATTCACAATTTATATCAAGTTTTGCCTGAGGAGAACATATGTAACATTTCCAAGTTTTCAAATGATATAAAACCATGTGGAAACATGCCGTGATGAAGCTATAAATAGGTGTCTAGAAGATTTAAACAAGCCAAATCAGTGGGCCAAAACATGACAGATTAGAGTAGATGCAGAAAAGAGTGTAGTTATCTACTTTAGTTCAAAAAACATAAGGATCACTAGTTTTTAAATGATGAGAGAACAGAAAATGTAAATGTTAAAAAGGATCTGGCTGTTCTTGTATATAAGTCTTGGAATGCTTTTATGTAAATGTTGCAGTTAATTAGAAGGCAAACAGCAGGCTGACCTTTATTTCAAGATGTTTTGAGTACAAGTGTAAACATGTCTTCGTACATTTATGTAGGATCTTGATGAGACCATACAAGGAGTATTGTCTGCAACTTTGGTCTCTTTACTTAAAGAAGTATATACTTACTAAAGTAAGAAAGTAGCAAAGATCAACAGACTGATTTCTGGATGCCAGTTCTGTCAAATGAAGAGTGAATGAGTTTCTTTTCTCTAGAATTTAAAAGGATGAGAGGTGATCTCATACAAAATTCTTATAAGGCTTAAGAAGGTAGATACAGGAAGGAGGGGATGTTTCCTTGACTGTGACTTTGACCAATTTGCAGTATAATCAAATGCAGGGAAAAACTTGTTATACACAATGATAGATGCGGGGTAAAAGTGGTAAAGACTCCAGAAAGAGAAGGTACCTCACAAGTGCCCCAAGTCTTACTATTTCTTGCCTTTTGGATCCAATGTTTTAACTTCATTCCATCCAGAACAACTTCAATAACTGCAATACTAATACAATCATCTTTTTCTTCCCTTTTCTTCTCTGTTTATATACAACTTCTTATAAATTTAAATAATTTAATGTTTTTAAGATGGTTACACTGTTTTTAATTAAAATCTTCAGAACTTATCAAGCAGATCTCTATTTATTGAGTTAATAATGTGAGCTTACCATAGTTGTTTCATGGATTGAGCCAAAACTGTTAATGAAAATATTTACTTGTACATCAACTGGAATATCTGGAAAAAAATCAGAAGAACTTTATCTTGCAGGATAAATAATAAATTTTCAAGAACATAAAACAAAGTTCAATTACTATACTGGTGTTTATTCATTGAGCACGCCAACTTTCTTGTCAAAACAAGAACAAGTTGAAATCGTGATTTATTGAACCAAAAAGGAATCAGTTTTGAGTAAAAGATTTATTCTTGATAACTTTAAAGTGTAACTTCTGTTAAATTCCACTTACATCCTTTGATCCCTATGTCCTGTCTGAACTTGAATTAACAGATTAGATGTAAAATTATACTGTATAATTTCTTCCCTCTCCATCCCCTCTATCTGGTTTGTATAAACTTAAGCTCATCTGATCTACCCTCAACATAATTTTCTTTATGGCAGAATTTAGCCATGTTTACATTTATATCAGATTGCTTTCGGATTCCTTTCCGCCAACTTTAATGCACCTGTATCTTCTCTTTTAATTATAAATCTGAACAAAATATTCCTCTGCACCTTTTCTGAATATCTGTACTCAACCATTTTTGCCTGTATATCCTAGAGTTTTTCTCAAGCCACAAAACGTCTGGGGTAGTTCTGTTAGTGGATGAGTGAAGATTCAGAACACCCTACTCTATAGATGTCTGGCTGCTGTCTAAAGTAAGTTGTAAGTTTGCACATTGTTGGCATTTGATGCACCCTACAATTGTTATAGATACTTGTAACGATCTGGCATTATGAGGTAGATCAATTCAGATATCTCCAAGTCCTTGGAGAATGAGAAAGTTATTGAAGTTGAGCTTTGCTTTGCCTTATTCAAAAGGAGAAAACTTTTTTGAGTTGCGCAAACTGACATAAGACCAAACCTCCGATCTGGTGCTGGCAGATAAGAACTTTGGGAATGAACGATGTACAGTATTTATCAGTGGTGGTATGAATCTAGTAGTTCTACACAGAATTCAGCAATGGGGCCAATCTTTCTGGAACTCCTTAGCAGGGAAATGAGAACCCACCTTGGATCCTACAACAGCTAGGACATGGGGGTAGGATTCAAAATCCAATCAATTTCAAATTTTTTTTTAATAGGGAACAATTTGAGCTCGCAATGTGAAAGGTAATTGCTGCTAAATTTTCTGTCTACCTTGATACCTTTTTGGATTTATTGAAGTTTAAACATGTTTGAGCTAACTTTTCTAAAACTAGATTTTTAATATTTGCAATTATTTGCTTGACTTTTAATAGTTTTTAAATGTCTCAATGTTAAGGGCATGTACAAATTGTTAAAATTACAAGAAGATAAAGTTCCAACTCAACTACATGGAATATTTGGGAGTGGGCTTCCATACTACGGAGCTGCCAGCCTGGTAATTGTGAAAGGCCAGTGAGATAAATCCTTCACCCCAAGCCTAGGGATGTGGATAGAGCAGTCAGGATAGTACAAGCTGGTCCACTATTATCTTATATGTAGTTCTGGGCCATGCAGTGACTTCAAATATACTCATGCTAGCCATAGCTTGCAAGAGATTGACTGTGATATTGGCTCCGCGTAAATGCAGGATTCATGGAATGTTCCAGGAATATCATGGAAAGGACATGCAGATAATCTACCCATGTCACGTGTACTTAAACAATAATGGTGGCCTTGGTAAGTACACCCAAGTTTCTGGAGTGAATACATTTTGAACATAGAACATAGAAAACCTACAGCACAATACAAGCCCTTCGGCCCACAGAGTTGTGCCGAACATGTCCCTACCTTAGAAATTACTAGGCCTACCTATAGCCCTCTGTTTTACTAAGCTCCATGTACCTATCTAAATGTCTCTTAAAAGACCCTATCGTATCCGCCTCCAGCATCGTTGCCAGCAGCTCATTCCACAAACTGACCACTCTCTGAGTAAAAAACGTACCCCTGACATCTCCTCTGTACCTACTCCCCCGCACCTTAAACCTGTGTCCTCTTGTGGCAACCATTTCAGCCCTGGGAAAAAGCTTCTGACTATCCACAGGATCAATGCCTCTCATCATCTTATACACCTCTATCAGGTCACCTCTCATCCTCCGTTGCTCCAAGGAGAAAAGGCCGAGTTCACTCAACCTATTCTCATAAGGCATGCTCCCCAATCCAGGCAACATCTTTGTAAAAGAGTAACTGTCAATTTTACAGCTATTGGAAGGAAGTCAGTGGAAGTAAAAATCAGAAGAGATAAGAAAAGGGTGGCAAGGTAGCACTGTGGTTAGCACAACGCTTTACAGTACAGACAACCCGAGTTCAATTCCCGCTGCTGTCTATAAGGAGTTTGTATGTTCTCCCCATGACTGGATGTTCCTACAGTCCAAAGATGTACCAGTTGGTAGGTTTTTTTAAACGCAAACAACAGGAATTCTGCAGATGCTGGAAATTCAAGCAACATACATCAAAGTTGCTGGTGAACGCAGCAGGCCAGGTAGCATCTATAGGAAGAGGCGCAGTCGACGTTTCAGGCCGAGACCCGGGTCTCGGCCTGAAACGTCGACTGCGCCTCTTCCTATAGATGCTGCCTGGCCTGCTGCGTTCACCAGCAACTTTGATGTATGCCAGTTGGTAGGTTAATTGGTCTTTTAAAATTATCCCGTGATTCTAGGATTAAATTGGGGGATTGCTGTGTTATGTGGCTAGAAAGGTCAGAAGGGCCTATTTTGGGCTGTATCTCAATAAATAAATAAATAAGCTTCAACTCCTTATCAGTCATTTTAAATCATCACCAAAAAAAACGAAATCACTGCTTCAATCTAAACTTTAAATTCACACAAAATATTTTTGCAGCAACTTTAAGTAATCTCGATCCACTGCAGTTTGCCTACCAGAAGCATAATGGAGTCAATGATGCTGTCTTCTATTTGCTGAACAGAGTCTACTCCCATTTGGATAAGCAGGACAGCACTGTGAAGATCACGTTTTTTGATTTCTCATGTGCCCTCAATACCAGTCAATATTGCTGGGGGAAAAGCTCTATTCAATACAGGTTGGCATTTCCATTGTATCCTGGATAATGGACTAACTGACAGGTAGACCACAGTTTGTGCGGCTTCAGAGTTGTGTGTTAGACATGGCTATAAGCAGCACTGGGGCTCCAGAGGGGACTGAATTGGCTCCCTCCCTTTTTACCCTGTCTACCTCGGACTTTAAATACAACACTTAGTCATGTCATCTGCCGAAATTCTCAGATTATGGCCTGTCCCCTAAAACCCTCACTAGATGCACCATAGAATGCATTCTTCTAGGGTGCATCACAACCTGGTATGGGAGTTGTCCTGTCCAAGACCAAAAGAAGCTGCAGAAGATTGTGAACACAGCACAGCACATCACACAAACCAATCTTCCATCCTTGGACTCACTTTACACCGCACGCTGTCAGAGCAGTGCTGCCAGGATAATCAAGGACACGACCCACCCAGCCAACAGACTTTTCGTCCCTCTTCCCTCCGGGAGAAGGTTCAGGAGCTTGAAGACTCGTACGGCCAGATTTGGGAACAGCTTCTTTCCAACTGTGATAAGACTGCTGAACAAACCCTGACCCGGATCTGGGCCGTACCCTCCAAATATCTGGACCTGCCTCTCGGTATTTTTGCACTACCTTACTTCCCATTTTTCTATTTTTCTATTTATGATTTATAATTTAAATTTTTAATATTTACTAATTTTAACTATTTTTAATATTTTAAATATTTAATATTTGTAATCCAGGGAATGTGAAGCGCAGAATCAAATATCGCTGTGATGATTGCACGTTCTAGTACCAATTGTTTGGCGACAATAAAGTATAAAGTATAATGGTTGGGTGTATAAAGGAAGGACAGGAGGATGAATACAGGGCCCTGGTGGAGGACTTTCTCAAATGGTGCAAGCTGAATCGTCTGCAGCTCAACATCAGTAAGACAAAGGAGGTGGTGATGGACTTTAGGAAGACTAAGCCTGCACTGCTCCCTGTTACTATTGATGGTGAGGACATGGATGGCTTCCCCCCTCCCCCCTTTCCTTCTCCCTGGGCCTCCTGTCTCATGATCCTCTTATATCCCTTTGCCAATCACCTGTCCAGCTCTTAGCTCCATCCCTCCCCCTCCTGTCTTCTCCTATCATTTTGGATCTCCCCCTCCCCCTCCCACTTTCAAATCTCTTACTAGATCTTCCTTCAGTTAGTCCTGACGAAGGGTCTCGGCCCGAAACGTCGACTGTACCTCTTCCTAGAGGTGCTGCCTGGCCTGCTGCGTTCACCAGCAACTTTGATGTGTAAACTGATTAGAAAAGCTGGCTCTGTTATAGGAGTCAAACTGGATACACAGGAGGCTGTGGTAGAACAAAGGACCCTATGGAAAATCCTAGCAATTCCGGACAATGTTTCTCACCCTCTGCATGCCACCTTGGCTGAACAGAGGAGCACTTTTAGTAATAGACTAAGACAACTGAACTGCTCCAAAGAGCGCGATATGATGTCATTCTTACCCTTGGCCATTAGGCTCTAAAATGAGTCAACCTATAGCTGGGGAAGTGATGACCCCCTCCTGTTAGACTGTTTGAGGTCACTTATTTTTTATTCTTTCTTGCTTCTCTTCTAATATTTGTATATTTGTATATCTGTGCACTTGTAATGCTATTGTGACACTGTAATTTCCTTTGAGATCAATAAAGTATCTATTTATATTTGTTCCTTGAACTCACATCCAAGTGTAAACATTTCCATCTACTGGATACATCTGACTGATAGTATTTTTATGACCAGCACAATGTTAAATTGTCTACAATGACACTCAACTTATGAATGGGACTATTGAAAAGTACAAATTAGGGCAGAAGTTTTAGTCTAGTGCTTCTTGTACATACGTACAGGGCTTCAGTCTGATTAACATGGTCATAAAGCTTTGCAAAAATAGTTGACGTTGTACAGGGTATGACCACAGCAGTCTGGAGATCTGAGGACAGTGGTGGGAGAAACCTCAGTAGGAAACCATAGAAACCATAGAAACTACAGCACAGAAACAGGCCTTTTGGCCCTTCTTGGCTGTGCCGATCCATTTTCTGCCTAGTCCCACTGACCTGCACACGGACCATATCCCTCCATACACCTCCCATCTATGTATCTGTCCAATTTATTCTTAAATGTTAAAAAAGAACCCACATTTACCACCTCGTCTGACAGCTCATTCCATACTCCCACCACTCTCTGTGTGAAGAAGCCCCCTCTAATGTTCCCTTTAAACTTTTCCCCCCTCACCCTTAACCCATGTCCTCTGGATTTTTTCTTCCTTTGCCTCAGTGGAAAAAAGCCTGCTTGCATTCACTCTATCTATACCCATCATAATTTTATATACCTCTATCAAATCTCCCCTCATTCTTCTACGCTCCAGGGAATAAAGGCCTAACCTATTCAACCTTTCTCTGTAACTGAGTTTCTCAAGTCCCAGCATCATCCTTGTAAACCTTCTCTGCACTCTTTCAACCTTATTAATATCCTTCCTGTGATTTGTGACCAAAACTGAACACAATACTCCATATTCGGCCTCACCAATGCCTTATACAACCTCATCATAACATTCCAGCTCTTATACTCAATACTTTGATTAATAAAGGTCAATGTACCAAAAGCTCTCTTTACAACCCTATCTACCTGTGATGCTACTTTTAGGGAATTTTGTATGTGTATTCCCAGATCCCTCTGTTCCACTGCACTCCTCAGTGCCATACCATTAACCCTGTATGTTCTACCTTGGTTTGTCCTTCCAACGTGCAATACCTCACACTTGTCTGTATTAAACTCCATCTGCCATTTTTCAGCCCATTTTTCCAGCTGGTCCAAGTCCCTCTGCAGGCTCTGAAAACCTTCCTCACTGTCTACTACACCTCCAATCTTTGTATCAGCAGCAAATTTGCTGATCCAATTTACCACATTATCATCCAGATCATTGATATAGATGACAAATAACAATGGACCCAGCACTGATCCCTGTGGCACACCACTAGTCACAGGCCTCCACTCGGAGAAGCAATTCTCTACTACCACTCTTCGGCTTCTTCCATTGAGCCAATGTCTAATCCAATTTACCACCTCTCCATGTATACCTAGCGACTGAATTTTCCTAACTAACCTCCCATGCGGGACCTTGTCAAAGGCCTTTCTGAAGTCCATGTAGACAATATCCACTGCCTTCCCTTCATCCACTTTCCTGGTAACCTCCTCGAAAAACTCCAATAGATTGGTCAAACATGACCTACCACGCACAAAGCCATGTTGACTCTCTCTAATAAGTCCCTGTCTATCCAAATGCTTGTAGATTCTGTCTCTTGGTACTCCCTCCAATAACTTACCTACTACCGACGTTAAACTTACCGGCCTATAATTTCCCGGATTACTTTTCGATCCTTTTTTAAACAACAGAACAAAATGAGCCACTTTCCAATCCTCCAGCACCTCACCTGTAGACAGCGACATTTTAAATATTTCTGCCAGGGCCCTGCAATTTCAACACTAGTCTCCTTCAAGGTCCGAGGGAACCTGTCAGGTCCCGGGGATTTATCCACTTTAATTTTCCTCAAGACCTCCTCCTTTTCGATCTGTACAGTTTCCATGATCTCACTACTTGTTTCCCTTAACTCCATAGACTTCATGCCAGTTTCCTTAGTAAATACAGACGCAAAAAACCTATTTAAGATCTCCCCCATTTCCTTTGGTTCCGCACATAGCCGACCACTCTGATCTTCAAGAGGACCAATTTTATCCCTTACAATCCTTTTGCTCTTAATATACCTGTAAAAGCTCTTTGGATTATCCTTCACTTTGACTGCCAAGGCAACCTCATGTCCTCTTTTAGCCCTCCTGATTTCTTTCTTAAGTATTTTCTTGCACTTCTTATACTCCTCAAGCACCTTATTTACTCCCTGCTTCCTATACATAGAAACATAGAAACATAGAAACATAGAAAATAGGTGCAGGAGTAGGCCATTCGGCCCTTCGAGCCTGCACCGCCATTTATTATGATCATGGCTGATCATCCAACTCAGAACCCAGCCTTCCCTCCATACCCCCTGACCCCTGTAGCCACAAGGGCCCACAACTCCCTCTTCTTCTTTATCAGAGTTGCAATATCCCTTGAGAACCAAGGTTCCTTATTCCTATTCACTTTGCCTTTAATCCTGACAAGAACATACAAATTCTGAACTCTCAAAATTTCTCCTTTTAAGGCTTCCCACCTACCGATCACATCCTTGCCAGAGAACAACCTGTCCCAATCCACGCTTTTTAGATCCTTTCTCATTTCTTCAAATTTGGCCTTCTTCCAGTTAAGAACCTCAACCCTAGGACCAGATCAATCCTTGTCCATGAATTTATTTACACAGTAGAAATCTGTTCTAATGAAAAACACTCAATCTACTGGAAGAACTTAGCGGATCAAGCAGCATCTGTGGGGCAAAATTAATAGTCAGTGTTTCAGGGTGAAACACTGCATCAATCCTGGCATAAAAAATAACTTGGGAAAAAGTAGAGCCATCTTGGTGCAGCAGAGGCTTAGGTGAGTTCCTAAATTAATACTTTTCATCAATATTCACAAATGAAACAGATTTTGTAGCTGGTGAATTCAGTGAAAGAGAAGCTGAAAATTTGGTGTAGGTCTACATAATTAAATGGGAATCCCCAGGATTGAATGGAATTTATCCCAGGTTGATAGGGGAGATAAGGGAACAGATAGCTGGGGCTCTGGCTCAGTAGTACTGCAAACTGAGAGTTAGCAAACATAGTTTGCCTTTTTTTCAGAAAGGGAGCAAGGAAAAGTTAGGAAATTATGGACTTGTAGCCTAGTTATCAGTAGTAAGGAAGATACAGGAAAATAATTCTGTAGTTGATATTGCAGAAGGCAGTCTTAGATTGCAGGGAGATATTGGTGTTTTGATAACATAACAGATGGAGTTTAGTCCATTCAAGTGGGGTGATGCATTCTGTGAGATCTAATGAGGCTTGGTAAATAGCATGATTAGTAGAGCATTAGGAAATATTGAGGAATGCAAGGAACTGGTAGCAACAGTCCATTGACTCATGAAGAAGACAATGCAGTTGGATGATTAGGTTAGGGAATATTGGTGTTCTTTAATCAGGGCATTAATTTCAGAAGTAGGGAGGTAACTTAGCCATACCTCTGCTAGAACCATAATCAGGCTCAACTGGCCAAGGCACCCTTATAAGCTAAACATAAACACAAGGGATTCACACACAAAATGCTGGAGGAACTAAACAAGTCAGGCAGCATCTACGGAGAGGAATAAACAGTTGACATTTTGGGCTGAGATCCTTAATCAGGACAGTCCAGATGAAGGATCTTGGTCTGAAACATCAGCTGTTTATTCCCCTCCTGGTTGAAATGGGAAATGTATCAGCCATAATAGAATGCAGAAATACTAGATGGGTAGAATGACTTAATTCTGCTCCAATGTCTTATGATCTTCAATGTTGCTGCTTGTCTTGCTGAGTTCCTCCAGCATTTTCTGTGTGTTTTACCATCTAAGCAAGTTCCATTTGGCTGCAGTTGACATTTATTTCACTATTTTTTTTCAATCAATGTAATGGTCCAAATGTATTTCAAATGTTGTTAATGTACCTGCCTCAGCCACTTGCTCTAACAGCTCATTCCATAATGGACCATCCTCTGGGTGAAGATTTGCACCTCAGGTTCTTATTAAATCTCTCCCTTCTCACCTTGATCCTATACCCGCTAGTTTTTGATTACTCAATCCTGGGAAAAGTACTGTATGTATTCACCGATCTACGTCCTTCAGGACTTTATTCACCAAGATTACCCCTCATTTTCCTTAGAAAGGCCTTACTGAATCAAAGGCTTTACTTAAGTCCATATAAACAATGTCTACCATCCTAGTCTGATTGACTTTCTTGATATGTCTTCAAAAACAAAATAAAATTTGTGAGACATGATCTCCCATGGAGAAAGTTATGCTGAATATTCCTAATCAACCCTACTTTCTAAAGCATGTATATCCTCAGAATCCCTGTTAGTAACTGTAGATTTTTAGATTTACTGGTCTATAGTTTCCAGCACAACATTAGTTACCATCCAATCTTCTGGCATTTCACCCATTGCTAAAATTGTTTCATAGATCTCATCCAGAGTTCCCACTATTTTTAGTTCTGGTTTTCCATAGTACTTTTGGACACACCTAATCAGGCCCCAGAGATTTACCACCTTAATGCATGTTACGACCAGCTAGGTTTCTCTCTTCGAATTGAAGGAGGATAAGGGGAAGAATCAGGTTTATTATCACCAGTATATGACGTGAAATTTGTTAAATTAGAAGCAGCAGTTCAATGCAATACATAATCTAGCAGAGAGAGAAAAATAATAATAATAAATTAAATAAAACATAATAAATAAACAAGTAAATCAATTACATATATTGAATAATTATTTTAAAATGTGCAAAAACAGAAATACTGTATATTAAAAAAGTGAGGTAGTGTCCAAAGCTTCAAAGTCCATTTAGGAATCAGATAGCAGAGGAGTAGAAGCTGTTCCTGAAATGCTGAGTGTGTGCCTTCAGGCTTCTGTATCTCCTACCTGATGGTAACAGTGAGAAAAGGGCATGCCCTGGGTGCTGGAATGGACGCTACCTTTCTGAGACACCGCTCCCTAAAGATGTCCTGGGTACTTTGTAGGCTAGTGCCCAAGATGAAGCTGACTAGATTTACAACCTTCTGCAGCTTCTTTCAGTCCTGTGCAGTAGCTGCCTCCCCTCCATACCAGACAGTGATGCAGCCTGTCAGAATGCTCTCCACGGTACGACTATAGAAGCTTTTGAGTGTATTTGTTGACATGCCAAATCTCTACAAACTCCTAATAAAGTATAGCCGCTGTCTTGCCTACTTTATAACTACATTGATATGTTGGGACCAGGTTAGATCCTCAGAGATCTTGACACCCAGGAACTTGAAGCTGCTCACTCTTTCCACTTCTGATCCCTCTATGAAGATTGGCATGTGTTCCTTCATCTTACCCTTCCTGAAGTCCACAATCAGCTCTTTCATCTTCCTGACGCTGAGTGCCAGGTTGTTGCTGTGGCACTATTCCACTAGTTGGCATATCTCACTCCTGTACGCCCTCTCATCACCACATGAGATTCTACCAACAATGGTTGTATTGTCAGCAAATTTGTAGATTGTATTTGAGCTATGCCTAGCCACGCAGTCACATATATACAAACACACCCCTGAGGTGCGCCAGTATTGATCATCAGTGGTATGTTATCATCAATCCACACAGACTGTGGTCTTCCAGCTTGGAAGTCGAAGATCCAATTACAGAGGAAGGCACAGAACCCAGGTTCTGCAACTTCTCAATCAGGATTGTGGGAATGATGGTATTAAATGCTGAGCTATAGTCGATGAACAGCATCCTAATGTAGGTGTTTGTGTTGTCCAGGTGTTCTAAAGCCGTGTGAAGAGCCATGGAGATTGCATCTGCCGTTCACCTATTGTGACGATAAGCAAAGTGCAATGGGTCCAGGTCCTTGCCGAGGCAAGAGTTCAGGCAAGTCATAACCAACCTCTCAAAGCATTTCATCACATTCAATGTGAGTGCGACCGTGTGATATGCGTTAAGGCAGCCCACATTATTCTTCTTTGGCACTGGTATAATTGAAACAAGTGGGAACTTCTGCCCGTAGCAGTGAGAGGTTGAAAATGTCCTTGAATACTCCTGCGAGTTGGTTGGCACAGGTTTTCAGAGTCTTACCAGGTACTCCATTGGGACCTTCTGCCTTGCAAGGGTTCACTCTCTTTAAAGACAGTCTAACATTGGCCTCTGAGACAGAGATCACAGGGTCATCAGGTGCAGCAGGGATCTTCACAGCTGTAGTTGTGTTCTCCCTTTCAAAGCGTGTATAGAAGGCGTTGAGTTCCTCTGGTAGTGAAGCATAGCTGCCATTCATTCTACTGGGTTTCGCTTTGTAGGAAGTAATGTCTTGCAGTCCCTGCCAGAGTTGCCGTGCATCTGATGTCGCCTCCAACCTCGTTCAAGATTGTCCCTTCGCCCTTGAAATAGCCCTCCGCAAATCATACCTGGTTTTCTGGTACAGGCCTGGGTTGCCAGACTTGAATGCCACAGATCTAGCCCTTAGCAGATGACGTACCTCCTGGTTCATCACGGCTTTTGGTTTGGGAATGTACAGTAAGTCTTTGTAGGCACACACTCATCCACATGGGTCTTAATGAGGTAGGTAGCAACTGCAGCATACTCACCCAGATTCAAAGATGAATCCCTGAATACAGCCCAGCCCACCAATTCAAAGCAGTCCTGTAGGCACACTTGTGCTTCCCTTGTCCAAACCTTCTTGGTCCTCACTACTGGTGCTGCAGTCTTCAGTCTCTGCCTATACTCAGGGAGTAGAAGTACAGCTTGGTGATCAGACTTCTTGAAGTGAGGGCGTGGAACAGCATGGTAGGCATTCTTGATGCCGGTGTAACAATGGTCCAGTGTGTTGTTTCCTCTGGTATTGCAAGTGATCTGTTGATGGTAATTGTTTAGTGATTTTTTTCAGACTGGCCTTGTTAAAATCTCCCAAAATGACGGTGAAGGTATTAGCATGCGCTGTTTCATGCATGTAGATCCCATTGCTCAGATCATCTAAAGCCTGACTGACGTTGGCCTGAGGTGGAATGTAAACTGCTACCAGAATGACCCCAGAGTACTCCTGCGGTAAGTAAAAAGGACGACATTTTACTGCTAGATACTCCTGGTCTGGTGAGCAGAATTGGGTCAGCACTGATATATTCCTGCACCAAGAAGAGTTGATCACGAAGCAGGCTCCTCCACCTCTACTTTTGAGAGACTCTATAGATCTACCCTGATGGTGTATAGTAAACCCGTCAATCTGAATCACTGCATCCGGTACGGAAAGGGTTAACCAGGATTCCGTGAAACAAAGGATATACGTGGTCCTAATGTCCCTCTGATTCAGCACCCTGGCTCTGAGATCATTGATCTTATTCACCAGGGACTGCACGTTCGCCAGCAAGATTGTCGGTATAGAGAGTTTAAAACTCCGTTTCCTTAAATGCACTTGTAATCCTGATCTTCGTCCACGTTTTCCCCAAGGTTTTCTCCGTGGGCCCTTCCGACCACAGACTGTGTTGCTTCCATCGGTTTTAAGCAGCGATAGTTCATTTAAACGCATTAAGACATCTTTGTTGACTCTACTGACCTTGGAAGCAGTTGTGCTTTTTAGCTGTAACAGGCTGAAACAAGAATATTTATTCATATCTATTGAGAGTACTGCTGCTACTCGAGTTGCACCTAGGCACCCAAGAAGACGCCCCAGGTGGTGCATTCCTTCCGCTAGCTTCACTGGACTTCCATGTGCTTCCAATGAAGAGATGCAAGGCTCCATGGCAAATCAGATACTCCTACAGTCCGATTAGTCACCAGTTAAGAATTTCTATGAACTGATGAGGACACTATACATATCCAAAGAGGCTCTGAGAACATGTGGGAATGTTTCTGTTGTCTTAGTAATCTGATACCTGTGATGGTACTCAGAGTAGAATGTCTTTTCAGCACATTCGGGCCCATCAAAGGAAGTGATGAGATCAATATATTAGCCTGGGAGAGAAAACTCATGCTGATTCACTCATCTTGCTAGTGGATTTCAGCAACTTTGAGGAGACATTCATTGAGATGACTGCTGTAGCTTAGTTCCTGCCTCTCACAGAATGTGCAGGCAGGCAGGGGTCTCTGCTGCACTGCACTGTAAACACAAGCTTCATGTTCAGCTTGAAGCCTTGATCTTCAAACACTCCTCCTTCAGATTGCCCATGGCTGCAATGGTGCACTGAAGGTGAAAGTAAATGTTGTTGTCAATGTCTGCCTCTGCTGAGATCTGGCTCTCAGCATGTGGAAAGTGATTAATGCCTTCAAGGGTGACACTGTGGAACTTACCATGGAGTAGGAAGGAGGGTGGGGGAATTTTGCTAGAAGTTAGAGAAATTGATATTCATGCCATAAGGCCAGGGGCTACCAGACAAAATATAAAGTATTGTTCCTCCAACCTTCAAAGTTCAAATTTCAAAGTACATTTATTATCAAAGTATATGTACTAATTACAACCTTAAGAGTCATTCCCTTACAGGCAGCCACAAAACAAGGAAACCCATAAAAACCCATTAAAAAAAGATAGTCAAACTCCCAATGTGCAGAAAAAAAGACAAGTCGTGGAAACAGCAAAAGCAAGCAAATAAATGAAATTCATGGAAGTGAAGCCAGTCATCACCGTAGCAGATCCAGTAGCCCGTTAGTTGAAGGCTACAGTCTCAGTTCAGCAAAGAGACAAGTAAACCATGCAGAGCATCGAGCTAAACCGGCCCAACCCTCAACTCTGGCCCTGACACCCTGACCTTTTTAATATGGCTCAGCACTTAAGTCGTACAAGCCTCACTCTTGGACACGGGCCCTGCTGTTTCGCTACCCTCTCAGGCCTGGAGCCTGCCGGCTTGATTTGGCCCGTATTGGACCTTTCCAATTTGGCCTGGCACTTAAATCAATCACACCTAGGGGCTTTCCTCATTCTCGTTCCCAGGCCTGGGCCTCACTGCCTCATCTCTGCCTTGGTTCTGCCACACTGAATCACCTCCAAGTCTGCTCCAGCAATGACCAAACACTGGCTCAATTCCTGCGCTTGGGCCCAGTCCCCAGCACCTCAATTCGACCCGTACATACCACACCAGAACTGTCCTGCACCTTCGAGACTTCTGTTCACTTCGCAAAAATGTCAGATCATTCAGGTGGCTCAAAAGCTCAACTCCAACAGGGAAGTTACAGGTTGTTGATTGCGGTGCACCAGGGGAAAGATAGTAATGACTTTTTTACTGCAGGTAGTCGTACACTGTTCCCCACTACGTCAGAGAGGCATGGAGGAAAATCGTCTGCTAACCAGAGAAACTCCGGATGCAATGTACCTTTCCTTTCCTATCCTATTCAGTGCAAGGCCATTTTTCTTGCATGCTGCAGTGAACAAGTCTATGATGATTTAGAGTTTGAGCTTATTGTCCACCCATGTGTTTACATGAGTGTAGTCTGTATACCGCAGCTCAGTAACTGAGTCTGGAGTGTCCTTGGTTCTAGCATGGAGGCCAAAACGGATGAACGGTTGACCATTTGATCTTTAGATAAGCTCCACTCCACAACAAGCTTACCGGTGGTTGGATGAACCTTATTAAAATAAAAAGTGGCCAGATGAATTCAGGTGAAAGGAAATATCGAGAGTATACGAGGAAGGATCAAGCAATAGTGCACGGTAGCAGAATAGATAAGCAGTGTCTGTCTGATAGAAACAATGCACATTAACCAGCAGCACACACAAAATGTTGGCAAAAATCAGCAAGTCAGGCAGTACCTGTGGAAATGAATCAACATTTTGGGCTGAGACCCTTCTTCAGGACTGGAAAGGAAGGGGGAAGAGGCCAGAATAAAAAAAGTGGGGAGCAGGGAAGGAGGACCAGTTAGAAGGCGATAGGTGAAGCCAGGTGGGTGGGAAAGGTAAACGGCTGGAGAAGAAAGTATCTGAAAGGAGAAAGTGGACCATGGGAGACATGAAAGAATGAGAGGCACCAGGGGGAAGTGATAGGCAGGTGAGGAGAAGAAGTAAGAGGCCAGAGTGGGTAATAGAAGAAAGGGGGAGGGAAAAAATTGCTAGAAGAGACAGTTGATGTTTATGCCATCCGGTTGGAGGCTACCTAGACGGAATATGAGGTGTTGATCCTCCACCCTGAGAATGTCCTCATCATGGCAAAAGAGAAGGCGAAGGCCATGGACTGATATGTCAGAACAGGATTGGGGATAGGAATTAAAATGGTTGGCCACTGGGAAATTCTGCTTTTGGCAGATGGAGCAAAGGTGTTCAACAATGCAGTCCCCCAGTTTACATCATGTCTCACCAATGTAGATGAAGCTGCATCAGGAGCACCAGATGCAATGACGACCCCAACAGATTCACCGGTGGAGTTTTGCTCACTAGGAAGGACTGTTTGGGCCCGTGAATGGAGGCAAAAGAGGTGAATGGGCAGGTATAACATTTCTGTTGCTTGCACAGATATGTGGCAGGAGGGAGATTAGTGGGAAGGGATGAATGGATAAGGGAATCACAGAGGAAGTGATCCTTGTGGGAAGTGGCAAGTGGGGAGGAGGTAAAGATGTGTTTGATGGTAGGATTCTGTTGAAGATGGAGGCAGTTGTGGGGAATGATGTGTGAATGTGGACACTCATAGGTAGTAGGTGAAGACAAGAGGAACTTAATCCCTGCTAAGGCGGCGGGAAGATGGGGCAATCGTGGACATACAGGAAATGGAGATGCAAGTGAGGGCAGCATCAATGGTGGAGGAAGGGAAACCCCATTCTTTGAAGAAGGAAGACATCTTTTAGTGTCCTGGGAACGTCTTTGACGTCCTGGGCAGAAAAGCCTTATCCTGGGAACAGATCTGGCAGGGGTGAAGGAACTGAGAAACGGGAATAGCATTTTTACAGGAGACAGGGTGGGAAGTGGTACAGTGAAGATAACCATGAGAAACAGTACATTTATAAAAGATGTTGGCAAGTCAACTGAATCTCTATTCTCTAGAGTTTAGAAGAATGAGAGGTAATCCCATTCAAATGTAAAAGCTTTTTTGAGGGCTTGACAGGTTACATGTAAAGCTGAGGTTTCCCATGGCTGGAGTATTAGGAACCCATATTGACAGATTCAAAATAAGGGGTTCATCACTCAGATCGGACAAAAGGAGTTCTCTTCACTCAGGTGTGGTGCGTCTTTGTTATTCTCCATCCAAGTGGCTCAGTTCAAGATTATATTTAAAATGGAGATCAGTAGCTTTTTAGATATACTCTATAGGAATCAAGGAATATGGGGAATGCCTTCTCAAAGCTCACAGAACTGCAATGGAAACAGGACACCCTCAATCCTAATGAACTGCTTAGGCAGAGCATAAATGTGTATATTTTAACCTTAACCAGGGTTATTTTGTAATTATCAGATTATTTGATTGATTTCTATTCAAAAATCTTGAATATCTTCAGGCGACACATTTGAAAATCTTTCTCTCACTCCACTCAAATGCCAACTTCTCAGATTATTCATGACCAAATATAGAATTAAACTATGCTCCTGCTGTTCATTTCATTAATTATAAAGATCCTTATGATAACAACATATAATTGTTTCCAAGTCAATAATTTTCCTTGCTGTAAAGATAATAAAATAGAACTGAAATCCCACCATGCATTGCTTCCTGAGTGGAGCAACATTCACAGATAGTCCATAATTTTCAGTTCATTAATTTAATTGAATAAAGTAGGGGAATGAACCTTCTGAAAATGCACTCCCATAGGGAGCATACGCTGGTGGAATGATTATTAAATACACCAGTCTTAAAACTACTTTACGTTATCAAAACTACAGGAATCTTTTACAAAATCATTGAGATTAATTTACAAGTTAAGTTTCCTTGTACTGTCAATGGATTGCACAAACCTTTAAAATTTGGCCGTATTCTTGGGTCATATGAGACAAGTAATCTGCTGAGGATGTTACTGGTGGAATTTGCAGGAGTCCGTGCAAGATCTTCAGCTGATTGTTCTCTGCAACAGAAATAAATACATTTGTCATGTTTAGTTCCAGTGTCCAAGCTAATCATCAATTAGTTTTGTCTTCAATATCAGTGTGCCAATATCCATATTTACATCGGACTGATGAGTTTTATGTTAAGCCCACAGGTCCTGATCATAAAGGATGGGACATGGGGATTGGATAGAATGGAATTCATTTGGAAATTAAACAAATACTCCACGCCTAATTTTGTAACACACCTAACAAGTGAGAAAGTGAAAGGCATGAATACTAGTTTAAAAAAATGCTAGAGCATTATACAGATCAAAAATAGGCCCTTCAGCCACATACATACTGTTCATCAAACACCCCAGGATAAGTTGTATCTACGGTATTGAAATAGTTGATTACAGAGAATATGGTTGTCATCTTCCAGAATTCTGTACATTCAAGAATAGTTTCCACTGATTGGAAGGTAGCGAACTTAACCCCACTGTATGAGAATGGAGGGAGATAGAAAAGGGATCTAAGCCAAGGAAGTGGATGGCAGTCATATGGAAAAGTATTAACATCTATTGCAAGAAAATAGTAACAGATTATTTGGAAAATAAAAATTAAATTGGGGAAGTATCATAGATTAATGAAAGAGAAATCATGCTTCATGATCCTGAAACAGATCTTCGAGATTGTAACTAACGATACAGGTGAGGTGAGCCTGTAGATGTGGTACATTTCGATGTGAAGGAGCATCTCAGTAAGTTACCACTGAGAAAATGATGAAATAAAGTTAAAGCACATGAGGTTGGGATCACTTAGAGCACATGAGGTTGGGATCACTTAGAGCACACGCAACTAAACACTGGAGTAGCGTAGTGGTTAGCACGATGCTATTACAGCTCGAGGTGTCAGAGTTCAGAGTTCAATTCTGATATCATCTGTTAGGTGTCTGTATGTCCTTGCTATAGAATGTGGCAGTTTTCTCTGGGCGCACTGGTTTCCCCCCACAGTCCAAAGGCATACCAGTTATTGGCTTAATAGGTTATTGTAAATTGTCGTGTGAGTATAATAGAGTTTATCGGGGGTTGTTGGGTGATGGGTTCCAAGGTCCGGGGGGCCTATTCCGTGCTAGTATCTCAATAAGTAATTAAATAAATAAAAGATTCAGGGGAGTAGATATGGAGCGGAGATGAGGAAGAACTGCTTTTCCCAGAGAGTGGTGAATCTGTGGAATTCTCTGCCCAATGAAGCAGTGGAGGCTACCTCAGTAAATATATTTAAGACAATGTTGGATAGATTTTTGCATTGTAGGGGAATTGAGGGTTATGGGGAAAAGCAGGTAGGTGGAGATGAGTCATCAGCCATGATCTTTTTGAATGGCGGAGCAGGCTTGACGGGAGATGGCCTACTCCTGCTCCTATTTCGTATGTTATTATGCTCAATGCTGATATGCATTCAGGTTCAGTTAACAAACAGGAAGAAGGTAGGAATAATTTTCAAGTTGACTGTGCCCAGTTTGGGTGGACAGGAATTATTACAGGAACCCCCACTGTTCATAAACTATACTGTGATTTGGATAAAGGGACATTGTACAATATATCTGAGTTTGTTTATGAAGAAATGAAGTGTGAAAGATGCAAACAGACTTCAAGAGATGTAGACATATTAGTGTATAGGTGAAGACATGGCAAAAACAACATAATATGAAACAAAATATGAATTCATTCATTTTGGTAGAAAAAATTAAAAACAGGCTAATTTCTTTAAAGAAATTGAAAAGTGTATGCTTTTAGAGGAATCTGGATGAAACTATACATGAATCTCTAACTGTTAACATACAGGTACAGCAAACAATTAGGGAGGCTAACTATAAGTTGGACTTTATTACAAGAGAAGTCGAGGACAAGAATAGAGACATCTCAAGGCACACACTCAACAATTCAGGAACAGCTTCTTCCCCTCTGCCATCCAATTTCTGATTGAACAATGAACCCATGAACACGACCTCAATACTTTATTTAATTTAACTATTTAATATGTATATACTTACAGTGATTCACGTTTTTTCTATTATTATGTACTACTGCCACAAAGTCAACAAATTTCATGACATATGCTAGTGATGCTAAACCTGATTCTGATGTAGTTCTTATTGCTCTTCATGTGGAAGATGCGGGGATGCTGTTTCACTGGCTGTGGGCTGTGGTATCTTGAACAAGGACCACTGTCTCAAAATAAGAGGTGTCCATTTGAGGCTAAGATGATAAATTATTTCAACAGGAGGATAATAAACCTTAGGAATTTTCTAGCTAAAGCTACAGAGACAGAGATATTTTTGGATATTTAGGAAAGCAAAGGATACAAGTTTACTATGGGGAAATTACTGTGTCTGTCTGCACAAGGGCCTGCTCTAGTCAGTGTCTGCTGTAATCATGCGCTCCTGTCTCTGCCTGTCATTTCCACTTTTTACTTTTCCAATACTAATTCCTTCTTTCTTCACTTGTCTGATCCTGTCCACTTTTTATATCTCCTGCTTCATCTGTCTGAGCCAGCCTGGTTACTGGCACCAAAAAATTCAGGAGTAGCGCCCAAGGAATGGAAAAACTACAAATGTTACATTCTAGTTCAAAAAAAGAGTATACCTACAAACTTACTGAACTTAGGCCAATTGGTTTAATTTCAGTGGTGAGGAAACAATAACTAGGTGAAGAATTAAGGGCTACTTGGACAGATGTGAAAATAATTTTACAGAGAAATTCTGTCACACTAATTTAAGAGGTTTCTTTTAAACTTACCTTGGATGATGAAAGAAATGCAGCTGATAAATAGAATACTTAGACTTCCAAATGACATTTTATAAGATGCCACATAACTGGCTTGTCAGTGGTGGGAGGTTCTTTCTCAGACTGAAGAAAACTTTACAGTGGAGTCCCTGAGTCTTCAGACTAAGGCCACTATTTTTTCTTAAAATTCATTAACCAAACTGGGGTGTACAGGGCATAATTTTTGACTTTGCAAACAACACAAGCTTGAAGACATGGAGGGCAGTGAGAACAACAGAGATGGAAATGTTGACAAGTTGCAGGATTAGGAGTTTAGATGGCAGATGAAACTTAATGATGAGAAAGGTATAGTATTGGAAATAGTCTGAAAGGTGTGTAGCTCAGGTAGTTGATGGTTGGGTTCAGTTGTTCTCCGATCTTGGCAATTTACTTGCAAATGTTTTATCATCACATGGGGAAACATCATCAGTGTGCTGTTGATTCAGCAGTGCATTGATGACGTCTCCTCGCATGGTGACAAAATGGTTGCAAGTAAGTACAGTTTGATATTTTAACAGAAAGAACCGGAAGCTGCAGAGTATAATTCTAAAAGGGGTACAAGATCTGGTGTTGTATTTGCATAATGTAGTTCATTGAAGGTGTTAGGGCAGCTTGAGAAAGTGGTCAAAAATATGGGATTCTAGATATTATATATAGAGGCACAAAAGACAAAAACAAGGAAGTCAGGATTAATGTTAAAAACCATTTGTTTAGCCGCAACTGATGTATACTGTCTATTTTGTGAAGGTACAAAAATTGGGGACTTCAGTTCTCTGGATTGACTGGGAAGACTTGGTTGTTCTCTTTGGAGAAGAGGAGGTGGCAAAGGAGCATTTAAAATTAGGAAGGGTATAGGCAGAGTACACAGGGGGAAGCTGTTCCCTTTGATGGGAGTGGACAAAAACTAGGGGAAGTAAGACTGAACATGACAGACAATTGAACCAAACCTGAGAAAAAGTACATTTTTACACAGCCAATGGCTTGAGACTGGAACCTTCTACCAATGGAGGCAGCTTCAATTATAGCATTCAGAAGTGCTTGATAATGAAATAAAATTAAGTTATTTACAGAGACATGAGGAAGGGGCTTTGGGGTTTCAATGTTTCTATCATTCATTCAATGGGGTTTCTTGTTTTGTGGATGTCTATGAAGAGTATGAATTTCATTTTGTATACTATACAAATTCTCTGATATTAAATCAACTTTCAAACCTTTGAGGACAGGGTGTGTAATTACCTGGATTCTTTTTCCTTTGAGGCAGTGTAGTCTCAATGGACTGAATGTCTTTTCTCACCAATCCTCCTGCCTATGCCATTTCAAGGCTGTTTTTAGCAATATGTAGCTCTAGTAATAAATGTACTGTATACTTTACTAGTGGATGAGCTGACTAGAGGCTGAAATAGGCTGTACAAATGTGAAAAAAGAGATCTGATGGTGAAAGACAGGATTTTTGTTTGGTAGATTACAATAGGGACAAACAGGAGGCCAGTCTTGTGAAGCAGGTTAAAGAGAAGCCTGGAATTTATAGCAGGGACAGATAGATGGTAATGAATTTTCTCATTTCAAAATTGTTCCTCAGGAATGTAATGCTCACACATACTAGTAAACAGAACATTGAATTTGAAGCCATGCTATTGATCATAAGAAATAGGAGTGGGCCTCTCACCCCCTCAGACCTTCTACATTATTCAATATGACCATGTTTGAACTTTTCCCTTGGTGCCACCTTTTAGCATGATTAAATCATGCAAGGAAAAGAATTTACTCCTCAAACCCAGCTTAAGAGATCAACACCCTGTTCTGAGACTAAGCCTCTTATGTTTTAGATTCCCCAGCATTTTTATCAAACCTCTTGTTAGTTCCAATAAGATTACCTTTCACTTTCTTAAAATCCTAATGGTGTCGGTTAGTTTGCTCAACCTTTTCTCATACAGTAACAACACATCCTAAGAAGCAATCTTTCGAATCTTTGCCATAGTGCCTCAAAGTACATCCTTCCTAAAAGCAGAATACTTTTAAAGTACAAATGAACAAATCTTTGAATTGCGTTGGCAAATCAATAAAGATGTGAAATCTAGCATCAGAATTAGATTTGTCACTCTCAATCTGCATGTAGAATTCTACATTATGGCCTGATGATACTTAGAGGACCTTTGCTACGTGATCACTAATTAATTCTGTCTTCTTAACAGAATCGAGTAATCGCATAATTACAGAAAGCTTTCAGATCCTTTTGGCCATTGAGCTGTATGCAAAAGCGATCTAGCTAGATCCACTCCCTTACCTTCTCACTATTGTTCTGCAATTTCTTTCTTTAAATGTAGTTATTCAGATCTCATAATTGTGTTGTTCTCCACGAAACAGTAAGAATCTGGCACTATATTCTAACTCCTAAATGCTGACTCCATCAAGTTTGTCTGTATGCCACTTTTGGCCCTGTGACCAGTCACCTTCATTCTGTGACTCTTCCACCAATGGGAGCAGTTTCTTTCTAGCCACTCCATTAAAATCCACCATAGTTTTAAATACCTCTTGCAACTTCTCTGTTTCAGAAAGCCCCAACTTCTCCAGCCTATCTGGGTATCTAAAGTCTTCATTCCTGGAATCATTCTGGTAGTTTTCTTCTGCATGTTTTCTAAGGCCTTCACATTTTTTCTATAGTGTGGCCTCTAGACTGGACACAATGTTCCAGCTGTGTCAAACTGGTGCTTTATAATAGTTTGTTATAATTTTGTGTACTTGAAATGCATACTTATATTCATTTGTCATGTCCAGGATCTTAAATGTTTTATTTGATTCTTGTTCGATCTACCTTGAGATCCTGCATATCTACCCTCAGATCTTTTAATCCCTACACAGTCACAAAGAGATATAGCATGGAGACAGGCCCATCAATCTGCCAAATCCATGCCAACCATTAAGGATCCATTTACTGGAAATGTGAGGCTCCTACTATACTAGCCGCACCACAAAGCCACCTCCTACAACTAATGTAACCTCTGAAATGGTGTAAGTGGGACAACTCTTAGAATTATCTCTCCTAATTTATATTAACTGTTCTAATTCATTTTCCCAAAGTATAATCTTTCTTGTCATCTGCCCAGTTCACCAACCAATCTATATTTGCTTCAAGTCTATTATTACCCTCATGGTTGAACAATGTTTCCACATTTTGTATCATGTCCATCTTTGGAATTTTGCATGTGAAGCCACATCCAAGTCATTAATGTGAGTTGAGAATAACAGTAGTCCTGGGTATGACATTGGGGAACACAACTAATCATTTGCTTGCAGTGTGGAAAATCAGCTTTCAATTCCCACTTGGATTATCAACCTGACATTTTGCATATGCCATTTTTTCTGCTTTATTTTCTTCTTTATCTCTTTGAAGGGTCTTGAAGAAGTTCTGACATTAATTACCTTTCTCCCTCGTGGGAAAGTATCTGAACTCTTAAGCTATGTTATCCATTAAAGCGATCTATTATTCAATTAGATTTTGACTGCTAATCTTCGGTTACTATTTACCTTGGCGAGATTTGTTCCAATCTCATAGAAATTGGTTGACCGTTTTAACCTGAGTTAATCTAGATGTTGCGATATCATGACTGGCACTCTTTAAATGTTATCCACAGCCCTAATACCTATTCTGCTTGTTCTGCTTCATTTCCCAGAGCCATTCAGTAATAATCAGATTTGAAATGACTTCTTATCTGGACGGGTCCACAAATATTTTTCCAGAAAATTGCCTTGCACTCATTGGATTTAAATTTAAGGTCATACAGTCAAGTCTGAACTATATCAGAAAACCGAATTCCATTCAGCGAGAAATTTGATGATCTTATACACACATGGTCAAGCTCAATGAATCGATCATCAGATCCCATCTCACAACAGTTACTCCAATAGCCTTCACATTCAACAAAAAATTCCATCAATCAGGACTCCTCCCTCACATTCTAATGTTCTATCATATAGATACACAGTTACCAATAGTCCAACAATCACAAGCACATCCAAATCCCGAGTTAAGGGTCTCAGCCCAAAACTTTGACTATTTCCTTCTATAGATACTGCCTGACCTACTGAGTTCTTCCAGCATTTTGCAAATGTTGCTCCAAATTTCCAGCATGAGTAGCCTCTCTCATGTATCATAAGCACACCTCATAGCTGTCACACATAGGCAGACATATTGCTCAGACACATTTCATGGCATTCATCGATACATTTACTTCTCCTCTGATAGCACATAATTGGCACAAGCAGAAACAAACTGGTGATAAACAAGCTCAGTCATTGTGGTGTGGCCACTACTGTCTCAGTAGGCAACAATAGCTCAAAGATAACTGAAGATATAAATCTTCCTTATCCAGTCTTCCTTCTTATCCAATTTGATGCTACTGTACAACTCTGTTAGTCCAACTCACTTGAGACATTCATAGAACAGTACCAGACTATGAGATGCTTTTATTAACACTTGAATAACACTATTTCTCTTTTTGGTTTAGGTGTTATACAGTGGAATAATTAACTTTCCAGTGAACCTGGTGTATCTAAAGAGAACGCAAACAACAGGAATTCTGCAGATGCTGGAAATTCAAGCAACATACATCAAAGTTGCTGGTGAACGCAGCAGGCCAAGCAGCATCTATAGGAAGAGGCGCAGTCGACGTTTCAGGCCGAGACCCTTCGTCAGGACTAACTGAAGGAAGAGTGAGTAAGGGATTTGAAAGCTGGAGGGGGAGGGGGAGATGCGAAATGATAGGAGAAGACAGGAGGGGGAGGGATAGAGCCGAGAGCTGGACAGGTGATAGGCAAAAGGGGGATACGAGAGGATCATGGGACAGGAGGTCCGGGAAGAAAGACAGGGGGGGGGGTGACCCAGAGGATGGGCAAGAGGTATATTCAGAGGGACAGAGGGAGAAAAAGGAGAGTGAGAGAAAGAATGTGTGCATAAAAATGAGTAACAGATGGGGTACGAGGGGGAGGTGGGGCCTTAGCGGAAGTTAGAGAAGTCAATGTTCATGCTATCAGGTTGGAGGCTACCCAGACGGAATATAAGGTGTTGTTCCTCCAACCTGAGTGTGGCTTCATCTTTACAGTAGAGGAGGCCGTGGATAGACATGTCAGAATGGGAATGGGATGTGGAATTAAAATGTGTGGCCACTGGGAGATCCTGCTTTCTCTGGCGGACAGAGCGTAGATGTTCAGCAAAGCGGTCTCCCAGTCTGCGTCGGGTCTCACCAATATATAAAAGGCCACATCGGGAGTACCGGACGCAGTATATCACCCCAGTCGACTCACAGGTGAAGTGATGCCTCACCTGGAAGGACTGTTTGGGGCCCTGAATGGTGGTAAGGGAGGAAGTGTAAGGGCATGTGTAGCACTTGTTCCGCTTACACGGATAAGTGCCAGGAGGGAGATCAGTGGGGAGGGATGGGGGGGACGAATGGACAAGGGAGTTGTGTAGGGAGCGATCCCTGCGGAATGCAGGGGGGGGAGGGAAAGATGTGCTTAGTGGTGGGATCCCGTTGGAGGTGGCGGAAGTTACGGAGAATAATATGTTGGACCCGGAGGCTGGTGGGGTGGTAGGTGAGGACCAGGGGAACCCTATTCCTAGTGGGGTGGTGGGAGGATGGAGTGAGAGCAGATGTACGTGAAATGGGGGAGATGCGTTTAAGAGCAGAGTTGATAGTGGAGGAAGGGAAGCCCCTTTCTTTAAAAAATGAAGACATCTCCCTCGTCCTAGAATGAAAAGCCTCATCCTGAGAGCAGATGCGGCGGAGACGGAGGAATTGCGAGAAGGGGATGGCGTTTTTGCAAGAGACAGGGTGAGAAGAGGAATAGTCCAGATAGCTGTGAGAGTCAGTAGGCTTATAGTAGACATCAGTGGATAAGCTGTCTCCAGAGACAGAGACAGAAAGATCTAGAAAGGGGAGGGAGGTGTCGGAAATGGACCAGGTAAACTTGAGGGCAGGGTGAAAGTTGGAGGCAACGTTAATAAAGTCAACGAGTTCTGCATGCGTGCAGGAAGCAGCGCCAATGCAGTCGTCGATGTAGCGAAGGAAAAGTGGGGGACAGATACCAGAATAGGCACGGAACATAGATTGTTCCACAAACCCAACAAAAAGGCAGGCATAGCTAGGACCCATACGGGTGCCCATAGCTACACCTTTAGTTTGGAGGAAATGGGAGGAGCAAAAGGAGAAATTATTAAGAGTAAGGACTAATTCCGCTAGACGGAGCAGAGTGGTGGTAGAGGGGAACTGATTAGGTCTGGAATCCAAAAAGAAGCGTAGAGCTTTGAGACCTTCCTAAAGAGAACATGGGCAACCAAGTTGCGTCTATAAGACCATAAGACATCGGAGCAGAATTTGGCTATTTGGGAGTATAATTCATTCAATCATGGCTGATCAACCTTTTCAACCCAGTTCTCCTGCCTTCTTCCTGTAACCTTTGACACCCTTACTAATCAAGTACCTATCAACCTCCACTTTAAACATGCCCAATGACTTGGTCTCCACGGTTATCTGTGGCAATAAATTCTACAGATTCACTACTCCCTGGCTAAAGAAATTCCTCCTCATCTCTGTTCTAAAGAGACGTCCTTATATACTGGGGTTGTGCCTTCTGGTCTTAGACTCTCCCACTACTGGAAACATCCCCTCACGTCTACTCTATTCAGGCTTTTCAATATCCAGTAGGTTTGAATGAGATACCCCTCCCCAAATTCTTCTAAACTCCAGCAAGGACAGATGCAGAGTTATTAAACACTGCTAATATGATAACCCTTTATCCCCAGAACCATTCTCATAAACTTTCTCTGGACCCTTTCCATCGCCAGCACATCCTTTCTTAGATATGGGGCCCAAAATGCTTACAATAATACAATAATCTAAATGTGAAATAACCAATACGTTTTAAAGCCTCAGCATTACATTCTTGCTTTTATATCCTAGTCCTCTTGAAATGAATGTGAAGATCACATTTGCCTTCCTTCCTACTGACTCAACCTGCAAATGAACCTTTAGGAAACCCTGCATTAGGACTTTCGAGTCTCTTTGCACCTCTGATTTCTCAATTTGCTCTCCATTTGGAAAATAGTCTATTACACCTTTACTGTTCTACCAAAGTGAAGGTCCATACAGCTCCCTATGCTGCATTCTGTATGCCACGTCTTTGCCTATTCTCCCCACATGTACAAGTCCTTCTGCAGAGTCCCTGCTTCTTTAACACTACCTGCTCCTTCACTGGTCTTTGTCTCATCTCTAATGGGCAATCCACCATATCTATCCTGACTAACAAGAACATTTCTATATTAATCATGTTACTATGCCTTGGCAATTCAAGGGCTTGTCCAGATGCTTTTTAAATGTTGTGAGAGTACCTGTCTCAACGAGCTTCTCAAGCAGTGCCTTCCAGATTGCACCCATCCTCTAAGTAAAATAATTCTTCCTCAGAGACCCTCTAAATCGGGGTTCCCAACTTTTTTATGCTGTGGGCTAAAACCATTAGGCAAGAGGGCTGTGAATGAAGAGAAATCAAAGTTCAAAGGTCAAAGTAAATTATCAAAGTACATACATGCACCATATACAACCCTGAAATTAGTTTTCTTGTGGGCATACTCAGTAAATGCAAGAACCATAATAGAATCAACGGAAGTCCGCACTCAACAGGGCAGACAAACAATCACTGTGCAAAAGACAATAAATTGTGCAAATACAAAAAAAGGGGAAAAAAATAATAATAAATAAATAAATAAGCAATAAATATTGAGAACAGGAGAAGAAGAATTCTTGAAAGTAACTCCAAAGGTTGTGGGAACAGTTCAGTGATAGGGTGAGAGAAGTTGAATAAAGGTACCCGCTCTGGTCCAGGAGCTTGATGGTTGAGGGGTAATAACTGCCCCTGAATCTGGCAGTGTGAGCCCTGAGGTAAGAAGCAAGCATGATTTGGGTGGTAGAGGTCCATGATGATGCTTGCTGCTTTTCTGAAACAGTAGTCCATGCAAATGTGCTCAGTGGAGGGGAGAGCTTTACCAATAGACTGGGCCAGATCCATTACCTTTTGTAGGATTTTCCATTCAAGGACATTGGTGTTTCCATACTAGGCTGTGATGCAACCAGACATCTGCACCACACATTTATAGAAGTTTGTCAAATATTAAATGTCATGCTGAATCTTCACAAGATTCTAAGGAAGTAGAAGCGCCGCCGTGCTTACTTTGTTAATGCACTTATATGCCGGTCCCAGGACAGATCCTCTGGAATAATAGCACTGAGAAATTTAAACTTGCTGATCCTTTCCACCTTTGAGTCCCCAGTGAGGACTGGATCATGGACATCCAGTTTCCTCCTCCTGAAGCCAATAATCAGCTCCTTGGTCTTGCTGACATTGACTGTAAGGTGGTTGTTGTGGCACTATTCAGCCAGATTTTCAATCTCCCTCCTATATGCTGATTTTTCACCATCTTTCAATCGGTCAACGGCAATGGTGTTGTCAACAAACTTAAATATGATATTGGAGTTGTGCTTAGCCACACAAATTGAATATCGACAAACATTTTATGTCAATGTTGCATTATTTTTGAGGAAGACCACAATTTATACGAAGTGCATTTTCTGAACCTTTGCAATGGCAGATGTGAGAGGTACTCAGCGCAGCTGATTTAGAAACATAGACAACCTACAGCACAATACAGGCCCTTCGGCCCACAAAGTTGTGCCGAACATGTCCTTACCTTAGAAATTACTAGGGTTACCCATAGCCCTCTATTTTTCTAAGCTCCATGTACCTATTCAAAAGTCTCTTAAAAGACCCTATTGTATCCGCCTCCACCACCGTTGCTGGCAGCCCATTCCACACACTCACCACTCTCTGAGTAAAAAACTTACCCTTGACATCTCCTCCGTACCTACTCCCAAGCACCTTAAACCTGTGCCCTCTTGTGGCAGCCATTTCAGCCTTGGGAAAAAGCCTCTGACTATCCACAGGATCAATGCCTCTCATCATCTTATACACCTCTATCAGGTCACCTCTCATCCTCCGTCACTCCATGGAGAAAAGGCCGAGTTCACTCAACCTGTTTTCTCAGTGCTATTATTCCAGAGGATCTGTCCTGGAACCGGCATATAAGTGCTCCCCAATACAGGCAACATCCTTGTAAATCTGCTCTGCAACCTTTCTATGGTTTCCACATCCTTCCTGTAGTGAGGCGACCAGAACTGAGCACAGTACTACAAGTGGGGTCTGACCAGGGTCCTATATTGCTGCAACAGTACCTCTCGGCTCCAAAATTCAATTCCATGATTGATGAAGGCCAACACACTGTATGCCTTCTTAACCACAGAGTCAACCTGGGTAGCTGCTTTGAGCGTCCTATGGCAGTGGTCCCCAACCACCAGGCCACAGACCAGTACCGGGCTGCAAAGCATGTGCTACCGGGTGGTGAGGAAATGATATGAGTCAGCTGTACCTTTCGTCATTCCCTGTCACGCACTGTTGAACTTGAATACAGGGTTGCCAACTGTCCCGTATTTGCCAGGACATCCCATATATTGAGCTAAATTGGTTCGTCCCATACGGGACCGCCCTTGTCCCGTATTACCCCGCTAAGGTAGAGCGTTCCTATGAAACTTTTCATGCTGAAATGGCGTGAAGCGAAGAAGCAATTACCATTAGTTTATATGGGAAAGTTTTTTGAGCATTCCCAGACCCAAAAATTAACCTAACAAATCATACCAAATAACACATAAAACCGAAAATAAATAACACTAACATATAGTAAAAGCAGGAATGATATAAATACACAGCCTATATAAAGTAGAAATAATGTAAAATAATGTATGTACAGTATAGTCGGGAAGATGAAAGCAAAACTGATTTGTGGGGAAAAATCGGCATGTACGCGCATGTGCACACAGGTGCCCGCGCAAGGCTTCATGGTCATTGTAGTTTTCCTGGGGTAAGGTGTCCCGGGATTTGACTGCTACTTTTATCCCTTATTTGGGAATGAGAAAGTTGGCAACCCTAACTGTAAAAGACATGTTGAGGTGAGTTTAACCCTACTTGAACACCCCCTCCCCACCCCGGGTCGGCCGGTCCGCAAGAATATTGTCAATATTAAACCAGTCCGCGGTGCAAAAGAGGTTGGGGACCCCTGTCCTAAGAACTCAAACCCTCTGATCCTCCACAACGCCAAGAGTCTTACCATTAATAATATACTCTGCCATCATATTTGACCTACCAAAATGATTTGAGCAGGGGAACAATCTGTTGAACAATCAGTCCATATTGTAATATAAGATGGATACAGAAATTGTATGAAGGAATTCTCAAGTTAATGGTGAGGAACTGCCTAATTCTCCTTCCCCACACAACTCCTCTCCTGAGGGCTCATAGCAGATCCTCTCCCCTTTGTCAGCCCAGTCTCCAGAGCACAACATGTCAGCATTAATTTTCAAGTTTAATATCTACCACTTGCCCTTAGGCAATGAACATGACCTGCTATCTCAAACCCCAGGCACAGATGGTAGAACCCTGCAATTAGAGAGAATTCAGTCAAACCCAGCCTTTGCAGAGCTCAAGCTTATTGCAAGCATCAAGTGTAGGCATCTGCTTCTCACCACAGTGAAAGAGAGCTGGCTTCCAACAGCCTGTCAATGGGCACCACGGTACTCAAACCTCACCAATCCAGCTGAAAGCATTCTAAAAATAGCACTGGTCTGTTTACCGGTTATAAGAAATATACAATAAGCTCAACCTGAAAAAAATATATTGTAATATTATGTTAATTAAAATATTTTCTTTGGACACTGTCTCGCTTGGAAACCAGACTATGAAATTTTAAATGATGAATATGAAAACAAATGCCTTTTACAAAGCAACACACACTTCACCAGCATTTTTTATGTGTGTTGCTTGAATTTCCAGCATCTGCAGATTTCCTCGTGTTTGCGTTTTACAAATGTCCCCGCCTGATTATTCAGACTTTTCAGGTCAATGAAGGATTCTCTGAAATTAATCAGACACAATTTCTTCATCATAAAGGGTCTATCTCCGCATAGAATTACTGTCATAAAGAACTAATTGTCAGTTTTTCTTGTATCCATTCCCCATGCAAACTCTAGGGCTGGTCTCAGCTGCTGTAGTGGAAATATTCAATTGTGCCCCTCATCATCAAATGGCCTCTGACAAGATGAATGATGAGTGAAACTCACATTGGCAGCGACTTGTCGATGCACAATGATATGAAGTGTGGGTTATTCAGGACTGGTTTTTCATTGAATATGTCAAGGGAAATGGGAACTTTCATGACCATCAAAGAGATAGCAATCTGTAGCTTGATGTACTATGTCTATAAGGACATTCAAGCATTTGGCCTGGTCAGAATTATGTCCCTTTCACATTCCTACAACTGGGCTGCAAGATGAAGACAGGAGGGTATGGAACTGAGGGGAGTGTATCTAGGACGCCAGGTATCACCGTTGAACCCTCTGGAGACATCGTGGGCTTATCAACGAAACGTCAAATAAGGAGGGTGCCAACCTGATGACCCCGACGACGTACCTACCCTCCCTCCTTATCACCACTCCAAACCCACTGCCAACATCGAGTGTGCCAATTTACCGTAGGGATTGAACCATCAAGTCCTAGTAGCTCTACTACAATGGCTGGTATTACATTACTAAAACTGAAATGTAATGTCAGATGATTAAAACTTCCACTCCACTGGAAATTGATTCCCCCGGACTTACTCATGTGATAACATCTACAAAACTCAAATCAGAGCAATCACAATGCATCAGTAATGTCATGTGTAAAGGTGATTTATCTTGTAATGCAGGCTTGGATATTTACTTATTTATTGAGATGCAGTGAAAAGTAAGCCCATCCAGCACTTCGAGCTACGCCACCCAGCAATTACCTGATTTAATCTGAGATGACAATTCACATTTATGAATTAACCAATCAATTGGATACAATAGGGTCTTTTAAGACTCTTGGATAGGTATATGGAACTTAGAAAAACAGAGGGCTATGGGTAACACTAGGTAATTTCTAAAGTACCCGAAGGAAACCCATGTGGCCACATGGAGAATGTACAAACTCCTTACAGGAGCCGACAGGAATTGAACCCACATCACCTGTACTGTAAACCACTGTGCTAACCACTATGCTGCTGTGCTGCCCCTGATTGCCTGATAGCAGTAAATGCTGCATCAATAACATTGAATGGTGTTCATACAGGACATCAATAACGAGAACGGAGAAGTTCAGAGGGCTTCTATTTCATATAAAGTCTTTTCATGTACTGTAGTTGATTGATTAAAGGCTGGGCATTTAACTGGATCAGCATTATGCTTCTGGCTGGCCTTAACTCAAAACAATTACTTTGAAAGAATCTCATGATCTGCATTAAGCTATAAGCTGCAGTGGTATTATGCCACTGCACAGACATGTCTCCAGGGCTGATTAGTTAAAACAATTGATTGAAATGTTAAAAGGCAACGATTTAATCTTACAACAGAATGTTTCTTTTTTGATGAGTGCTGCCAATAAGCACAGGTGCTGTAGATCAAGAATATTCAGCCTTGTGATATTCATTTTCAATAAACCCTCTCAAGTAAGGCTTTGAGAACATTTAAAGTAAGGATTATCTTTTTTTCTTAAACTTTTCAGGATTAATTTCAGTATTGGAACAACAGTAGCACTCAGTCCACAAGTGACGATCTTTAACAACACACAGAAAATGCTGGAGAAACTCAGCAGGTCAGGCAGAATCTACAGAATTGAATACATTTTGGGCCCTGACCCTTCTTCAGGACCGGAAAGGAAGGGGGAAGATGCCAGCGTAATAAAGTGGAGGAGGGGAAGGAGGATTAGCTGGAAGGTGATAGATAACTCCAGGTGGGTGGGAATGGTAAAAGACTGGAGAAGGGGAAGTGGAGAGTGGAAAACAGGAGAAAGGGAAGAAGAAGGGGCAGGTGATGAGAAGAGGTAAGAGGACTAAGTGGAGAACAGAAGAAAAGGGAAGGAGGAGGAAAAAATACTGGAAGGAAAAATTGATGTTCATGTCATCCTTTGTTATATCCTTCTGCTTATATAATTCTGGCAACACCTGAGAACAAGCAAGAAGGAGCTACACAAGAAGAGCCTAAATTTCTTGGCCCAAAACTTCAACTGTTTATTCTACAGAGGGAAATAAACAGTCTATGTCCTACAGAAGGATCTTGGCTCGAAATATTAACTCCGTTGATGCTGCCTGACCTGCTGAGTTCCTCCAGCATTTTCTGTGTGTTAACTTGCATGCTTCGGTTTCTACGTATTTGTATCTGAATGTCTAAAATATTCACAAAGGTCATAACCACAAACTTTTTGCTCCAATTTCTGTCAATAAGTCAGAAAAGCAGGTTATGAATGTTGATGACATCATCACGTGTACAAAACACAATGGGGAATGACAGCAACATTAGGGTGAATCACAACAGCAAATGTGAACCCCGATTTCTGAGTGGGTGGGTCCTACAATGAAAAAGGGAGCTAACAATTAAATTACATACAAAGTGCTCTCTCAGCAAGATTTATATGCAAAAAGGCACAAATAGGTTTTACTAATCCAATTTCTAGGTTTTCTTCCTAAGGAGTGAATGAGCTTCTGACTTAGAAACATAGAAAACATAGAAAATAGGTGCAGGAGTAAGCCATTCGGCCCTTCGAGCCTACACCGCCATTCAGTATGATCATGGCTGATCATCCAACTCAGAACCCTGCACCAGCCTTCCCTCCATACCCCCTGATCCCTTTAGCCACAAGGGCCATATCTAACTCCCTCTTAACCATAGCCAATGAACTGGCCTCAACTGTTTCCTGTGGCAGAGAATTCCACAGATTCACCACTCTCTGTGTGAAGAAGTTTTTCCTAATCTCGGTCCTAAAAGGTTTCCCCTTTATCCTCAAACTATGACCCCTCGTTCTGGACCTCCAGTAAACAGTCACACAGAAAATATGATTTGACAGTCAATATAGTCTTATGAAGAGAAATCAGCATTTACAAACATAATATATATTGAGTGTGCTTTTAATATGAATGGGGATATGGGGAAATCAGTGTACTTAATTATGTTGATTGGGTAATTGATAAGATGTCACACAAATAGTTATTGCATTAAATAAAGATTAGAGCCTATGAATGAATACTGATAGAGTTTTGTCAAAGGAAAACATAGATATACTGTACCTGCAAAAAGGGTGGGTGAGTGAGTCTATGAGGACTGAATGGCTGTGCAGGTATTATGAGATCAGACATTCTGGCTCTACATTCCAGTTGATTATAAGGTGTAGCTTTCCATCATTCAGTGAGAGAATGGATGTACAATCTACGTGACAGGATAAGGGAGAGTCAACTCTCAGACTTCCTGTGGTTTTTGATTGTCCACTGAAATACCATTGTCAATGCCATCACAAAATGAAGGTATGGAATCTGAATTTACCTCTGAAGAAAGCTTTTGGAAATGCTGACATGGCTGAATACGAGTGTTTGTTAAGAACATACAACAATACACTACAGGAGCAGGCTCTTTGGCCCAGAATGCCAAATTAAACTAAATTTATCTGCCAGCACATGATCCGTTTTCCTCAATTCCTTTTATGTCCAGGCACAAGTCTAAAAGTTTCGATGTTTTTATTTCCTCACCTGAAAGGCAGTCAAAGATTCAAAGAACATTTATTATCAAAGTGTGTTTGCAGTATTAAACCCTGAGATTCGCGGAGAGCCATGAAACAATGAAAACATGAAACCCGTTCAAAGAAAAACATTATTGCAAATGTATATTTCTTCTGAACCATTTTTACACCTAAAACATTATCGAATTAATTCACTTTAACCACTGAAATATTTGCTCACCAGGAATAACATAGTGATTTTATAATATTTGAAACCATATCAAATAGCTGACAGTGATATCAAACAGGAAAGGAGAAGTAATCTGAGAAGCTAACTCAGACAAGAGGAGAGGGGCAGCAAAGATCTTGTGAGTTACATCAAATCAGAGTATACTTCTTATTGTTTCAAGGCCGTGAAGATTTCCTGTTAAGACCCTTTCAGTGACAGAGTGGTTGCAATTATGAAAAGTCAACGGATCACTTGAATGACACACAAAATGCTGAGGAACTCTGCAGATCTATGAAGGGAAATAAAATCAATGTCCTGATCAAGGGTCTTGGCTTGAAATGTTAACTGCTAATTTCCCTCCATAGATGCTACCTGATTTGCTGAGTGCCTCCAGTATTTTGTGTATGTTGCTCAAATTTTCCAGCACTTTCAAAATCTCTTGCTCTCTGAATTGGTCCCTCACCAGTTGATGTCAGTAGATGAACCAATGAGACAGGCCGCAGTCAGGGAGGCAATCTGCTCATTCTCTGCAAACCATGCCTCTTTGCTGGACTGGCCCCCAGGACAGTCATGAGAATATTCACACCTATGTTAATAGCAAAGAGGGGTGATTAGCAAGGTAAAAGTATCTGGTATCGATTGGCTACTGTGATCCCTCAAATTCACATGAATTTACTTTAACACTGAATAAGGAATTTTTTTGCCATTCATTGGTTGAGCTGAATGCACATCTGCACAATAGGTTAATTACAGCCTACTGTAAGCGAGAGGAGACAAGAGTCCTGCAGGTATCATGAGCCAAGTAGAGTCAACACATGGTGATAATAACAGGGTGAGGTGCTTCTGGATGACCAGGTGGTGAGTTAATTTGCTGAAGTTAGCTCTCAACAAGGAGCGGGTTTGGGTTACCCTTGAAGACGATACTGAATCATAGTCACAGCAATCCACATTTAACCCTTCACGGGAAAAAGCAGTGTGGGCACTAGCATATCAAAGGTAGATACAGCAGGACTGGGCATGTGGCCAAGTGGTTAAAGCATTCGACTAGTGATCCGAAGGTCATGAGTTTGAGCCCCAGCCAAGGCAGCGTGTTGTGTCTTTGAGCAAGGCACTTAGTCACACAGTGCTCTGCGGCGACACTGGTGCCAAGCTGTATGGGTCCTAATGCCCTTCCCTTGGACAACATCAGTGTTGTGGAGAGGGGAGACTTGCAGCATGGGCAACTGCCGGTCTTCCATACAACCTTGCCCAGGTCTGCAACCTGGAGAGTGAAGAGAGCGTAGATCCATGGTCTCGCAAGACTAACGGATGCCTTATTTAACTTATTTGAGGAAAAGCAAAATACAGTGGTGGGAACAGATAGCTAAGAAGAAAATAAGTTGAATGATCGGGAGTGTGAGAAGGAAGCTGATGAGATGATGAGAGGCATTGATCTTGTTGATAGTCCAAGGCCTTTTCTCAGGGCTGAAATGGCTAACACAAG